>NW_005871215.1:2576490-2591969 GCF_000147115.1 Myotis lucifugus | reverse complement strand
CTCCTTAGAGGGATTGTAAAACTCAAACACAGTATCAGAGAAGCCGGCGTTCTAAGCCCTTTCACTTGGCCACCTGCCATAGAAGAGGAGACTGAGGCTTAGGCGCCTGACATTCCAATAAGCCCTAGGGGTGGTGGTGCCAGGGACAGAGGGAGTAGACACTGTCTCAGCAAGTCCCCAGTCCCCACTTGGGCCAAATCCTATAGAAGGGCTCAGAGGGGCAGGGTGATGGGCTGGGTTTGAATGGGGGTGTATGTTTAGGGGTGTGTGAACATACAGAATGACGTGTTTTGTTTTAGAGAAAGGTAGAGGTCAACGCTTGCAATTTTCCACTTGTCTTATTCCTAGGAGATTTTAAACAGCTTTGTTTAAAAACTGGACATGCAGATTGCAGAGACCTGAGTGAGGAAGAGCTGTTGGGTCCCCCAGGAAGGCAATTAGGTTTGAAGCCAGAGTTTGGATCGTATGCAGCATGTGGGACCTGGAGTGTGGGGAGGGGGCTCTGAGAACATCCCTGAAGGCATGAGTCACTCTATATTAGCAGCTTGCAAACTGGCTTCCACTTGATTGCTGCTGGAAATGGGCAGGGTAGGAAGGAAGTGCCAGCCCATGGTTATCACCCACCATCCTGGCTGTGGGCAGCACAGAGGGTTGGAACTACCTGCCTCTCTCCCACTGTTAGACGGGAAGCTGGAGATAGTGGTGGCCAGTTGGCTGGTCTGTGAAAGTCTCCTTTGAGGGGCAGTCAGTACCTGCAGTGCAGGGAGAATAATTCAGGACACCATCCAATCAAGGACAGGCCTGGGTGGAACTTTCTCTGGGGACCCGGGGAGGAGCCCATGGGAGCTGGGGCTGGGCATTGAGGGAGAGGTGAATTTAGAGAGCCAAAGGTAGGGACTCGCTGAGTGGTTGCAGTGAGGATGTCAACCTTGGAGATCTGGGTAGGGATGGGTGTGGCCCGGGTAGTTGGACTGGAGATGACCCAGGGGAGGGGCACCTTGAATGCCATTCAGAGGAGGTTCAGATTTTGGGAGGCTAGCCGCGGGGAGCTAGTGTTGGTCCCTGAACAGGAGAATGAAGGATGAAAAGGGATCTTTTAGGAAAAATTAGCTTGTAGCAGAATTGAAGATGAATTTTTTAAGAGTACCTTGGTTGTTGTAAAAAAGTAGTACAAACTCATTATAATCATCAAACATTACATAAATTATAGAAAAGTAAATCTATAATCCTGCCCTTCAAAGGTAATCACTGTTAATACTTGGTTTATATCATTTTCAGGTAGTTTTATGATAGACTAACATCCAGCTCTCCACCTATTACCTTATCAATTTCCGTAAGTAGAATTGTATTGTACTTACTGTTTGGCAACTTCTTAAGCCACTTTTCCACATCAGTGCATATAGAATGACCTCATTCTTCTGAATAGCTACATAGACTTGCTGGATGAGTTTTATATAAATTATCTATGGCTGCATAATATACCACTTCAAAATTTAGTAGGTTAACACAACAACCATTTATTTGCTCACAATAATGTGGGTTAGCCCTTTGGACTGGGCTCTGCAGGCCCTGGATGGTCCAAGGGAGCCTCTCTGTCTGGAGATTGGCGCTGCTCTCAGCTACATCTTTTCCACATGATTTCTCATTCTCAAGGAAACTAGCCTTTTAGGTGGAAATGGAGTTTCCAAGACCTCTTGAGATCTAGGCTCTAATGTCTCACAGTGAATAATCCATCTACTGCTTGGTTAGAGCACCAGCTGGAACTCCAGGGCTGGGGAAAAGACTCCATTCTCCCCGCCCCCTTTTTTTTGTCAATCCTCACCCAAGAATATTTTTTCCATTGATTTTTAGAGAGAGTGGAATGGGGGAGGGGGGGGGAGAGAGAGAGAGAGAGAGAGAGAGAGAGAGAGAGAGAGAGAGAGAAACATTGGTGTGAGAGAGACACATCAATTGGTTGTCTCCTTCACATACCCCAACTGGGCCTGGAGTTCAAACCTGCAACCCAGGTATGTGCCCTTGACCAAGAATCAAACCCGAGACCCTTGGGTGCACAGGCTCTAACCACTTAGAAACACCATTCAGGGCAAGACTCCACTCTTGATGGGAGGACTGGCAAAGTCACACCGAAGGCATGTATATGTGTTCAGGGTGGGAGGGAATGGATGTGTAGTCCTCCATGTACCCAGAAGGTGGAGAATTAGAATATCTGGGAATAGACCCCACAGATCTTTGGAAGATAGTACAGGCCCCTTCCCTTCCCAGACCACTCTTTGCCTCAAATGGATCAACTAGGGAAAATGGCAGGAGCAAGACACTTAATCTTCATTTTGGGTTGGAGTGGTGTTTGAGGTGGATCCTGTGTGTTTCTGTGGGACTTATGCTGGTAGGGCTTGGGGTGATCTAGGATTTGAGCGTTGTGGTAGACAGCTTCTCCTGCTAGGGTTGCTAGAGCTGTAGAAGTGGAGCTGGAGCCATCCTGCCCCCCGGAGCTGCCAGGAGCCTGGCTGCTGGATACCCCTGCTAACTATCATGGCCTCTCTGAAGAATATGAGTCAGTGAGTGACAGGTCTTTAAGAAGCCAGCTGGTCATTGCAGATCCAGGCCTCTGCTGGGAATTCACTCATTCATTCACCCAACAAATACTGTACCTACTCTGCTCCAGGCTTTCTCCCCATCCTCTTGTAACTCTGATGTGAAATAAGACCACCCAGGTCTGTATGATTCATAGGCTTCACTTTTCCTTCTCAGGAAACTCACAGTGGACTTAATATTTTGACTTCCCACAATGTATTCATTTTATAGTTTTCTTATCACCTGCCTTGGTAGCTCTTCTCTCCTGTGAATTCACCAGTGGCGGTGAGGCAGAAGGAAACAGGGAAGAGCCAGCTCCTGGTTGTTAAGGAATCCCCAGTCCTGGTTGAGAGGATGCTGCAGCAGAGCTGCTGGTGAAGTCCTCCCAGCGCTAATCATTCATCAAACTTACGTCTCCCTGCAGATCTCAGGCCAGACTTGATGAAATACACTTTCCTAGTACAACAGTGTCCTCTCGCCTGCCATCTGCCTGGTGGTTTGTGCATTCATCAAATCAGAACAAAGGCTGAGTGGACTTTCACATTTGAAAACCCCTTGGTGTTTTATTTTCTTCTTGCTCTCTCTTGGCATCTCTTGGGAAAGAAATGTTTTGTGGCCGAGAGGTTCACTGTTTGGGCAACAGTGCAGAGCACACTGCACAGCTCAGCCTCTTGGTCACTCTCTTCCTTCTTGACTGTGCTGTGGGAGAATTGGCCCAGCTCAGTGAGACAACTTGGTGAGGACCATGGGTGGGGAGGGGCAAGTGGCTGCACCACATTGGGAGCTACCTTGATGCGTCTGGGTGACTTTGGGGCCAGCATTGTGCTACCGTTGCAGGGTTAATGATATCCGATCAGCTTACGGGCTTCGTGTGCACCAGTGCTTAGTGTTGATGTCTGCAAACCTTTAAGAAACCTGGCATCACAAGCAAGACAAGAAACCTCAGCAATGCTTTTGGCTAAGGAATTGGAAAAACTGGATGGAGGCCCTCAGTCTGCTCCAAGTTGGCCAGTTTGAAGCATATAATAGGTAAATTCCCCATAAGCGAGACCCAAGAGGCCCCTATATGGTGCCAGACTTCTCTTCCAGCCCCCACCCACCATTTCTGGGTCTCTACGGCTGTGAGGATGGATTCCCACTTCAGCATGCTCAAGAGTCACACTATCAGTTCATCAACAAGTAATTACCGAGCACTTTGATTCCTTAAGGGTCTGAGGCATCTTTTGGGCCAGGTGCTCTGTGTGATAAGAGAGCTTCAGCTGATGTGGGATAGGTGAGTCCCCAAACCTTTCCTGGCTATCAATTGTCTTTTTGTTTTATCTGGTTCTGTTCCCTCAGGGTTTGGTCCTGCAGCATCCACAGCCCTAGGAGTGGGCTCTGAAAATAGCAAGGGATGAGATTGCTAGTAGAGGCCTCCGGAGCTTTCTCTGTCGGACTCAAAGGAGATGACCACTGAAGTCTTACTGCCCTATTTCAGACCTAATTTGGCATCAAAATGATGTTACCTCAATCTTATTCTCCACCTTCCGCACAGCTTATCCAAATGACTCTTAGTCATTTTACCAGTTCAGGTGTCCCTGTTTTGTGGTGGTGGTGGCTTTAAATCAAGTACTTTAAACATATTCTTGCTTCATGTCATGAATAGACACATAGGAGTGGCCACATCTTGAACCCAGCGGTATAGGGAACTGGTCTTTGGCCCTGGTGTTTTTGAGACCCTGCAGCCACCTCACCCTCCCCATGCACCAGGATTCCAAGCAGCCTTCCCACTGCCAGATATCTCTGTGCAGCCCCCATGGGAAGCTCTGATAGGCAGGGCATTTCTGATGGCTCACCTCAATCTCTGTCTCTCTATTCCTTCTGAAGAGCAAAGGTCTTGGTTTCCCCCTCCACTGATGCTTTGCATGTTTTCTCATTGCCTAGCAATCTGGTGGGCACTCCAATGTTTTTTGA
This sequence comes from Myotis lucifugus, assembly GCF_000147115.1. Taxonomy (NCBI): domain Eukaryota; kingdom Metazoa; phylum Chordata; class Mammalia; order Chiroptera; family Vespertilionidae; genus Myotis; species Myotis lucifugus. Next base: position 2,587,445 of record NW_005871215.1, on the reverse strand, counting down.
ATGAGTGAATAGTGCATTTGTGATATAAAAAGAAACTTGTCCCTAATCTAGCCATTTCCCCAGGACACTTAGCGCACTTGCATGATTTAAAACCATCCATCCCCATAATTGCAGGGGCTTGAAATGTCTCTGAGAGGAAGCAGGACTCCTCCTAAGGCAGGAGCTCCTTATTAGAGTCTGCAGCTCTGGGAGGGGGACTTACGCTGCCTTTCCCCTGAGGTGGAGAGGAAGTTATAGGGAAGAGGAGGCCACTGCTTGGGAGGCTGGCTATCCCAGGATCTCCAGGCAGTTGAGCAGAGGAGCCTGGAGCCAGACTTTCTGTTCCCAACCCTAGATTCTGTGTGCTCCCCTCCCCCAGCACCCTGCTCCCATCTTTCTTAGTTCACTCAGAGGTGCCTTCGAGTTTCCAGCACTTTGTGTGTGTGGGCAAAATAGGCCATTTGTAGGAAAACATGCACACAAAATGGCCAAATCCATGAGGACTTGAGAGAGACATGTGTAGGGTTATTTTGGGTTTGGTGGACTGGGCTCAGATCTCTCTGGCATTCCGGGCCACTGGCCTCTCAGAATTGACCAGAATGGAAGGATGATAAAAATCAAGGCTCCAGGAATAGCCCAAGAATTTGCTTATTCTTAACCCCTGTAAAGAGGTGCTGCCCAACCCAGAGCTGAGTGTGTGGGCCTTGGGGAGGGGGAGAAGGAGAATTCAAGGCAATTTCCTCTTCCCCTGGGAGGAGAGGGGTGGCAAGCACAGTGCATGGCTCAGGGCCAATTTGTTAAGGGAGTTGGACATAGAGGCCATAGGAATCTCTCCCCCACCAGTTAGTTCATCCCTGCCTCTGGAGGTCACTGGTAACTCCCACTGGCTGGGTTGGTGGGCCAGGCTCTCTGTCTCTCTGTCTCTTTTGTTTCTCTGTCCCTCTCAGCCTTAGGAAGGCTCAGGACAGCTCTGGCCTCCAATCTTCAGGGAGCTTTATTTCTTCTCCCTTCCCTGGAGTCAGGCCCAGTGCACATGAGGGAGACACATACCTAGCACCTACCCAGTGGATGTTCAGGAGCTAAGTGAGGCCAGGAATCTGCCAGTGCCTGGAAGGAGCTAGAGTGGACATATAGCAGCAAGCCTGTGTAGACATTCACAGGCTCACTGTATCATCCAGAGCAATCCATAGGACTGGTGGGGCAGTGGAGACTGGAACTGGGAGTCAGGACCCCTAAGTGGTCCTGGATCAGTTGTCACTTCTCTGGGCCTTAACTTTTTTTCATCTGTAAAGCCAGGAGTCTTTGATCCCTGAAGTCCTTTCTGGCTTTAGAGTTATCTGATTCTAGGAGTCCTAGGGAGGCAAAACTTTTCAGGTGGGTATGATGTTTTTGTTGTCTCTGGTGTTTGTTCCAAATGGGAGCAGGCTAAGGGCACAGATGTCACAGCCAGGCCTCAAACCTTTCTTCTGTTCTCTGGACTCTCCTACTTAGGAGAACTTCGAAGTCTGACTTTACTTTGTAGTTCAAAAAATCAGTTGTGCCCTAACTGGTTTGGCTCAGTGGATAGAGCGTCGGCCTGCGGACTCAAGGGTCCCAGGTTCGATTCCGGTCAAGGGCATGTACCTTGGTTGCGGGCGCATCCCCAGTGGGGAGTGTGCAGGAGGCAGCTGATCGATGTTTCTCTCTCATCGATGTTTCTAACTCTCTATCCCTTTCCCTTCCTCTCTGTAAAAAATCAATAAAATATATTTAAAAAAAAATCAGTTGCCCTTCCAGGACAAGGTGGTCCCTCTGGCCTTCAAGATGAGGTCCAAGTGACTGAGTGAGGCATGCAGAGTCTGCTCTGAACTGGCACCTGCCCCCTCCAGCCTCATTGCTTCCCACTGTGAGCCACTGTGTCCCTGTTGTTTCCTGTAATGCCAGGTTACCCAGGGCCCCTCCTCCCTCTGCCCACCATGAAGGTTCTCGTTTCTCATTGTCCTTGGTGTGTCTACCTTGGTTGAAGTGCCCCTCCTATCCTGCCTTGTTTTATCTCTTATTTGCATTGTTTTAGCAAATTTGAAAATTTGCTCAGCTATTATTTCTTCAAGTATTTTTCTGTTCTCCTTTCTCTCACCTCTCTTTTTAGAACTCTAATTATAAGTATATTGACTGTTTGCTATTTTACTATAGATTGATGATGCTTCGTTAATTTTTTTCAGTCTAGCCTGGCTGGTGTGGCTCAGTGGTTGAGTGTTGACCTATGAACCAGGAGGTCATAGTTTGGTTCCTGGACAGGGCATATGCTTAGGTTGTGAGCTTGATTCCCCAGTAGAGGGCTTGCAGGAGGCAGCCAATCAATGATTCTCTCTCATCATTGATGTTTCTTGCTTTCTCTCTCCCTTCCTCTCTGAAATCAATTAACAAAAATTAAAAAATTTTTAATTTCAGTGTGTTTTTTTCTCTGATTCATTTTGAATAGTTTTTTTAAATCCTCACCTGAGGATATGTCTACTGATTTTTAGAGAGAGAGGAAGGAGGGAAGAGAGAGAGAGAAAGAGAGAGAAAAACATTGATCGGTTTCCCCCTGCATGGGCCCTGACCAGGGATCAAACCCACAACCTAGGTATGTGCCTTGATTGGGAATTAAACCTGCAACCTTTTGGTGTATGGAACAATGCTCCAACCAACTGAGCCACTCGGCCAGGGCATTTTGGATAGTTTTTATTGTTCTATCTGCAAGTCAATGATCTTTTCTTTTGCAGTGTCTAATGTGTTATTAATTAACTAGAGGCCAGAAGCACAAAATTTGTGCACAGGGTGGGTGTGTGTGTGTGTCCCTCAGCCCGGCCTCCACCTTCTCACAATCCGTGACCCCTCGGGTAGGGTCCCTAGGCCTGGCTGGAGATCAGGGCCTATCGGGGCTTTCCTTCCCCTGGCTGCTGGCAGCTGGCCCTGCCCCTGCCACTGCCACTGCTTGCAATCTGTGCTGTGCTGCCCCCCCTCCCCCAGCTTTCCCCCCTCCGTCACTGGTCACCTCCCTCTGCAGGTGACAGGTGTGGGGTGCGATTGCTTGGCTGGCCTGGGCCTCCCTCTGCGGGGCGATTGCTGGCCAGCCCTGCATACCCGCCACAGCATCGCTGGCTGGTGGCTTGGGCCTCCCTCTGTGGGGCTATTGATTGCGGGAGGTGGGGGGTCCCAGATGGATTGCTCTGCAGAGGGAGGCCCCGCCCACCCACCGCAGTGCTGCCATGGACCTCCCTCTGTAGTTGCTGGCCAGGTGGCCTGGACCTCCCTCTGCAGGGTGATCGTGGGGCGATGGCAGGGCCTCCTGACCAATCGCATCGCACCCACCTTGGCTGGTCTGGCGCCAGTGCGTGTCATAGCGTGGTCGTCCAGACAGTCATTCTGCTGTTCAGTCATTCAGTTGATTTGCATATTACGCTTTTATTATTATAGATTCCGTCTAGTGTATTTTTCATTTCAGATATATTCTTCATCTTTATAAGTTCCATTTGAATTTTTATATCTTTCATTTCTCTCATCATGTTTATGTTTTCCTCTTCATTCTTGTGTATGTGGACCATACTTATAAAAGCTATTTTTCATTCTTTTTTTTTTTTCTCACCTGAGGATTTTTCCCATTCATTGCTTTTATTTTAGAGAGAGTGGAAGGGAGAGAGGGAGGGGGGAGAGAGAGAGAGAGAAACATTGATGCGAGAGAGAGAGATACAGGTTGCCTCCTGCACGAGCCCTGACCGGGGCTGGGGATCAAACCTGCAACCCAGGTACTTGCCCTACCTGAGAATTGAACCTGTAACCCTGTGGTGCTCTGGCTAATCACTGAGCACACCAGCCAGGGCTGTTTTTCATTCTTGTTTACTAGTTTTATCATCTCTGTCATTTTTGGGTTTATTTTGTTGACTGATTTTCTTTCTGGTTATGGGTCATATTTTTATGCTTCTTTAAATACCTGCTAATAAAAAAGTATGTTTTTATTGATTTCAGAGAGAGGAAGGGAGAGAAAGAGAGGTATAGAAACATCAATGATGAGAATCATTGATTGGCTGCCTCCTGCACTCCCCCTACTAGGAATGGAGCCCACAATCCGGGCATGTGCTCTGACTGGGGTTGATGCTCAACCACTGAGCCACATAAGCGGGGCAATACCTGCTAACTTTTTATTGGATTCCAGATATTGTGAATTTAATGTTGTTTTATTTCTTTAAATAGCGTTGGACTTATTCTGGCATGCATTTAAATTGCTTAGGATCAGTCTAATACTTCCAAGGCTTGCTTTTAAGCTTTGTTAAGGTGGATCCAGCCTTTAATCTGGACTAATTTATCTTCACTACTGAGGCATCATCTTTTTAAGGACTCTATCCAGTGCCCTATGTATTATGAGGTCCTGCTACTCTTGCAGGTGAAAATGTGAATTCTTTCTGGCTCTTTATGAGCTCCACGAATTGTTTGGCTTGTTGCTTGCCATTGGTTCTTTTCTCAGTCTTGTGGAGCTTCACGCCACACACGTGCAGATCAGCAAGAGGTTCAAGGGGACTCTTCTGCAGTTCTCCAGAGCACTCTCTCTGTGCAGTCTCCTCCTCTCCAGTATTGTGCCCTATAAATTCTTGCTCTGTGAACTTGACTTTCTGTTTCCTCAACTTGGTTGGGACCATTTTGATTCTTCCTGCTGTGCTGCTGTGTGGAAGTTGCCTCGAGGCTAGTGATGGCGAACCTTTTGAGCTCGGCGTGTCAGCATTTTGAAAAACCCTAACTTAACTCTGGTGCCGTGTCACATATAGAAATTTTTTGATCTTTGCAACCATAGTAAAACAAAGACATATTTTTGATATTTATTTTATATATTTAAATGCCATTTAACAAAGAAAAATCAACCAAAAAAATAAGTTCGCGTGTTACCTCTGACAGGCGTGTCATAGGTTCGCCATCACTGCTCTAGGCAGTAAGTTGGGCAGTCATGGGACTCACTCTTGTTTCCTTTCTCTCAGGGAGTACAGATCTGTGCTGCCTATTGACCATCCTCCGAAGCAGTTGTTTCATGTGTTCTGTCCAGCGTTTTAGCTGTTGAAGGGGGGGCAGGTAAATCCAGTCACTATGGCTGTAAGCAGAAGTCCTGCATTCTTGGAAGACTCACTGGAGGAGGGATCCCTAGTCAGTCTCCTATAAGATCCCAAAAGCAAGTATGTTTCTTTCCTCATAGTTTTATCTGTGTGTGTGTTTTTTAAAAATCTCTCTGAATAGGCTGTCTCCCTGAGCACAAAGATCATATGCCATTTTTCTTAGTAGCCCTTGTACCTAGCCCAGTGCCTGACAGCTCATGTTTATTGACTGAATGAATCAATGGAAAAAAAACATAAGCTAACCATGCTCTGTGGTTACTTAGGAGAAAAGTACCATCCTGGGTATGAGCTCTGCTCTTGGGAATACAGACTAGACTCTTTGTGCTCTATGGAGCTCACCCTACATCTGCGGCATTGGGTTTTGTTGATTCTGCTTGGGACACTTTCAAATCTGAATTTATTCAGAGGAGGGTGACTAGGATGGTGTAAACTACACTACATGTGACTTGGATGAAGGATTTGGGAATATTCATTTTGTCTGGAAATTATTTTTATGGAGTGTTATAGAAAGTGGGGGCACAATAATGGTTTCCTAGCCCATGCAGGATTGGTGTGGAAGAGGAGGAATTAAACATATCCTCTGGCTTCAGAAGGCCAAACCTGAGTCCCATGGGTAGGGGATTCCAGAAGATGAGAAATTAAAAAAATTTTTTTTATTGATTTCAGAGAGGAAGGGAGGAGGAGGAGGAGAGAGTTAGAAACATTGATGAGAGAGGCACATCGATTAGCTGCCTGCTGCGCACCCCCTACTGGGCATTGAGCCTAAAACCTGGGCATATGCCCTGACTGGGAATCTAACCTGGGACCTCTTGGTCCATGGGATGATGCTCAATCCACTGAGCTACACCAGCCGGGCCCAGAAGATGAGATTTGAATGTAATTCCAGGAAGAACTTTCTTACAGGTAGAGCCTTGGGAAGTAGCAAGCTCTCAGCACTGATATTTATTGATCAGGGATTTTGTGTTTGGCATTGTAAGGTTACATATGTTGCATGAAATAATTTCTAAGATACCCTTCACCTTAATGATTCTAAATCTTACTCATCCCTTTGAGCCCAATGATTCATCCCCCTTTTACATTCTGCATCCCCAACCTATACACACACATTCAGAAAACACACCTGGAATATGCTCCTGACTATTGTTTTGTGCCCTGATTGGGGATTGAACTTGCAACCTTGGCGTATCAGGACGACGCTCTAATCAACTAAACTACCTGTCCAGGATGAGAATTGATTCTTAAGACAAATCTTGAGCGAGAGGGGAAGAATGTGGGAATAGATTGTTGATGGGTCTTGGGTAGGGTAATACTACTGGTACTAGACCAAAATCAGCTGGAAATTATTTTATTTATTAACTGCCAGGTGCTGTATGTTCTCACTATCTTCTAAGAGGCCATAGTCTAGTAGGCAAAATCTGCTCCCACCCCAAAGAAAAAGTTTTATCTGGAATGTAAGAAAATGGAATAGAGTATTTGAATGTAATTATTTTCACCTCAATCCCTTTTTTGCAGTGGAGAGTGTGAATATGTATTCTTTTTTTTTTTTTTTAAATGTGTGCTCTTTGGTTTTTATTTTGTTAGAATTTGGCATTGTGGAAGGAAGAGCAAGTTTTTTGTTGTTTGTTTTTTGTTGTTGTTAATCCTCACCCAAGGATATTTTTTTCATTGATTTATAGAAGAAGGGCGGGAAAGAGAGAGATACATTGATTAGCTGCTTCCAGCACGGGCCTGGACCTGGGCGGAACAATCTGCATTATTTTGGCCTAAATCTTGAAATGTATTCACCAAAGGTTTCCTGAAGTTGTTCTCCCATCCCCGGGGCTTTCTTCACCAATGCCTTAGCATCTGCCTTACAATACACTTGCCCTTGATGTGAAGATAATGAAAATATATGATTTTGTCAGTATTATCTGTGGTAGTTGTTGTCTGCATGTTGTTTTAGGTCAACTAATACTTTATTCAAGATTTTTATATAATATTGGTGATCTTTCTAATTTCTGTGTGGTTATCAGTATGGGATTTACTCATTTATGCTTTTGCATGACATTTATTGAGCACCTAATGTGTGCATGCAGGTCCTTGGCAGCAGGGATTCAGTGGGGAATAGCACCAGATGTGCCCCCCCACTGGAAGACCTAAAACCTGACTCAGCTAGCTCCTCAAGGCATGGACTGTGTCTGTGTAGATTCCTACCTGTGATATCCTCTTAGCACTTAGGGCCCCTGTCCTGGGACTGAAAGCTGGCCTGGGGATGATGTTGGAGAAATAGATTTGGGGTCTTTTATTTCTGTAGGGCTCCCCATTATGAAAGCACCAAGGCATATTCTAAGACAATAACTTTATTGTCCTTTCCTCCTGATAATGACTTTGAGAAGTGGCTGGAATGAGGATTGTTTTTTTTAGAGGCAGCCACAGAGCCGAAAAGGACTGACAATTTGTGAGTGGGTCTTAGGACTTGTGTTTCCGATTCTGGCCTCAGCTTGGTTCACCCTAAGTGTCCTGAGACTCATTCATTTCACAAATATTTTGGGCTCCTCTGGGCCAGGTACTGTTCAGGGTCTGGGGATGCGGGAATGAAGAAAAAGTCCTGTTTTCCAGAGCTTATATTTTGGTGGGGGAGACAGGCAATAAATAAATAATTACAATTTATAGTATATCAGATGGTGACAGATACTGTAGAGAAAAGTGAAACGGGGAAGGGGGCTGGAGAATGGGATAGGGGGTCTAGGATTATGGTTTAAACAGGGTAGCCTTACTGAGAGGTGTTATTTCAGTAGAGATGGAAGAAGAGGTGAAGCAAGTCCTATAGATATCTGCAGGAGGTGCATCCCAGGGGAGAGGGAACAGATGTGCAAAGGCTCTGAGGTCCGAGTGTGTAGACCTGCCCAGTACAGCTGGAGTGAAGTGAGCAAAGGGAAGGTCTTGGGATTTGAATCACATAGGGCCTTGAAGGTCATTTTGAGGGCTTTGACTTTTATGGTGGGAGCCTGTGGAGGGATTTGACCAAGGAGAAGCAGACATGCCTTAAATTTTTTTTCTTAAAAAAAAAAAGTATGTGTGTGTGTGTGTGTGTGTGTGTGTGTGTGTGTTTATATAAGACCCGAAGCATGGAGACATGGAACAGACTGACATACCTTGATGTGGGGTTGGGGGAATGAGGAGAGAAACCAAAGAACTTTTTATAATTATATGCATAGCCCATGGACACGGGCAAAAAGGTAGTGAAGGGGGTAGGGGCTGGGAGGAGAAGGGTAAAGGGGGGGGGGGATGGGAGATATCTATAATACTATCAACAATACAAATATATTAAAAAGTAAAAAAATATATTTAAATTTTATTTATTGATTTTAGAGAGAGAGGAAGGGACCAAGGGGGAGAGGGAGAGAGAGAGAGAGAGAGAGAGAGAGAGAGAGAGAGAGAGAGAAACATTGATTTATTGTTCCACTTATTTATGCATTCATTGGTTGCTTCTTGTATGTGCCCTGACTGGAGATAGAAGCCACAATCTTGGTGTATGGTCACAACGCTCTAACCGGCTGATCTACTGGCCAGGGCGACCTACCTTACATTTCAAAAGGATCACTGTGGCCCCTGTATAGAGAATTGACTGAGAGTAGGTAGCAGCAACAGCAGCAATAGTAACTTACTATCTGGTGCTTATTGTGTGCGTGCAGGCCCAGTGCAAACCCCTCATGTGCATGTCCTATTCCCGACAACTTTATCCATCTCACGTAGGAGGGAGCAGAGACTCGGCTCCAGGAGATGGCTGTCAGCTTAGGTCAGTCTGATTCAAAGTTTGTGCTCTCAACTATCGTCCAGTTTTCAGGGGCAAAGGGGGAGGTTGTTTAGGTGGCATTGAGCAAACGTCCGGTGTGACAGTCAGGCTGACCCTGTTCCTGTTCTTTGGCTGCTCATAGGTGTTCAAGCTGGCCACCCAGCAGAGGGGTGAGGGACAGGCTTTCTCCTCTAACTCTCTGGCTTGGTGGAGGGGGAAGCAAATTGCTTCCAGATGGGGGAAGGCTGCTTGGGGAGTGAAATTTGTGCCCTGTCTCCAGACAGCAGTCTCTCTGGGCCTGCGAGGACCCTGTGTCTGTTTGGCATGTTAGACAAGCCCTGTTAGTTAGAGACCTGGATTTTGTACTCTCAACTGGGCCCAGCACTCCAAGGCAGGCAGCAGGAGACCCCTACAGATGGTCTTCCCTCCCTAGAGACAGAACCTCCCTGTCTTTCTGAGTAAAGTCTGGGCCAAAATGCTGTGTATTTTATCTACCCCTTTTCTTCCAAGTAGCTCAGATCATTTTCAGAATGTCACTTCTATAATCCTCATATTTATCGCTCCCTAAGGAAGTAAGGAGGATTTTCCCTTGTTTTAAAAAAAAATCCTGCAGGGTGGAAATTTGGGGTCAGAGAGTGAGGCTGGGCTAGAGTGTGGGAGGAACCCAGAAGCCCAGGCCTGGATGCAGCTCACCCTGAGTGGGGAGAGAGGGAAGAGGTGACTGAGGTGAGACACAGGGCATGTGCTGTGATGTCTGGATGTAGGAAGTGACGGGGTGGTGGTACTCTGCCCTTATTAGGAACTGTCTCAAGTTGCTAATGTGGCCTTGGTGTCCCAGGGCCTTCTCTGTGTGTACTTCCATACACACATACATATTTCATGTTCATGTGATCTCTCATGTTCTCACACATACTTGCTCATATACACACTCATGTGTACCTTTATCCTTACACATGCACACACAATACATACTCACTCTTGCACACATACTCACATGCTTGTTCATACTCCTGTTCTCACACATGTTTGCTCACGTATACACTCATTTGCCTCTATCTTCACCCTCATACACGCACATTCACCAATAGCATGCAGCAAATGGGTTTACTCACATGCTGTTTATATTCATGTTCTCACACATGTGTATGTTTGCTCACGTGCTTGCCCAGTTCACCCATGCACACACCCTCCTACAACTACAGTGTGGTGTCTGGGTGCATGTGTCAGAGATATATACTCCCAGCTGGGAGTTGACTTGACATGAGATTTTGTCACAGCAGTGCAGTCCCCACAACACCAGCCTTTAAGCTACCCCACCCATACCTCAGCTTACCACTTGTATAATAAAGAGCGAGAACTGGAGAGACTAACAACATACAGATTCAAGTTCTGAGAGCCTCAGACTGGGAGGTGTTGTATTTATGAAATGTGAAGTGTCTGTAAAATCATCGAAGAAGGGACCTGGAGGTGGGAAGCAAGGACCTGCATTGCACCAGCCTAGGCCATGGTTCTGGGAGCTGGAGCTGAGTGCACTGCCTGACCTTGAACATATACTATCAGCAGAGCCAGACCTTGGCATGGCCCTGGGGAAGAGAGCACATTGTTCAGCAGTGTGTGAAAGGACCGTTTTGGGAAGGAAAGGCTCCTTTTTGGCCGCTCAGATCCCAGTGGGTTACCAGCAGCAGAAGCCAAGCAAACAGGCCCCGATTTTGTTTCTTTTTTTTTTTTTTTTTTCTTCTTCTTCTTCTTCTTTCTTTCTTTCTTTCTTTCTTCTTCTTTCTTTTCTTTCTTTCTTTCTTTTCTTTCTTTCTTTCTTTCAAAAGCTATATTGTTTAATTATTCAATACCAAGAAAGTCACACTAAATTTGTAACTTATCCACACAGTTCAGGTAACTGAAATAAAGTTTCTTAAAAATATAAATTCTAAGAATATGTAACACTAAAGATTCTAAGACATAGAAGATAACAGGGTCAGTGTTCCCAATTATCTCAAAGTTAACTTACAGTCTCTTCTTTGACATATTGTACCTCACAAAATCCAACATCTGTACCTCACTAAAAAGGAGACTACCAGCATAAT
>NW_005871215.1:2534872-2576390 GCF_000147115.1 Myotis lucifugus | reverse complement strand
TTTCCTCCCTCCCTCCCTCCCTCCCTCCCTCCCTCCCTCCCTCCCTTCCCCCTCTGTCTCTCTCTCTCTTTCTCTCTCTCTTTTTTCTTCCTTTCTTACATCAAAAGTTTTACATATGTCTCCTTTTTCCACAATTGAAACGCCCCCCCCCCCCCCCCCCCCCGACCCGCCAGCCATTCCCACCCTGGGCAAGCCCCCACCGCCCCAATATGTTTTTATTATTTTTTTAGAGAGAGAGGAAAGGAGAGGGAGAGATAGAAACATCTATTGGCTGCCTCCTGCACACCCCCTACTGGGGATTGAGTTTGCAACCTGGGCATGTGCCCTGACCGGAATTGAACCGGTGATTTCTTAGTTTATGGGTCAGCTCTCAACCACTGAGCCACACTAGTCAGGGCTGACTTTGTTTCTATTTCAGAAACCTCACTGCTGCTGCTGAAGCCACCACTACAGAGTACAGAGATCGTCAGGGGGCTGTGGGACTCCAATTAGACTTGAGCTGCCAGCTGCCTCCTTCCAGGAGTGGGGAAAGGAGGCGCCAAGGGGCGGGAGGCGATATCTAGAAAGCTGCCTCCGTAAATTTGAGTTAGAGTGGTGGAGAGGCCAGACTGTTATTCATTCTTGGCTGTTTCTTCTTACCTTGACGTTCAGCAAGTGAATATCTGCATGGAAACCTGTGGTCAACCAGACAGGGCGGTGAGGGGTAGGAGGTAGCCAGGAGACCTGGTTGTATTCCCAGGCATTTAGCTGACAAGCCTTCATTCCCCATCTCAGCCTAGGATCTTTATGAGCTTAAAGCTCTGGCTTTCACAAGTGAGGGGAAGAGAGAAGGTCCAAATACAGAGAATTTCTCTGCCCCAGCCTGGCTTCCAGGTCCCAGGTGCCCTTCATCTGGGGCCTCTGCATGCTTGTTATTAGGTCTGGTTTCACCTTTCTGATTAGGGCACTGGCTTTATGGTGTGCTGTGTCCTGTGGGGCTGCCAGCTTGCTCCAGGGACCCTTAGGTCACATCCAGAGCCAGCCTTTTCCTCCTTGTCTTCATTCTTCATGCTCAGATTGGTTGTATTTTATAGATTTGTATATCACCTTGTTCTGGAGCAATGTTTAAAACCAACCCAAATACTTGGTAATGCCACTGATGCCACTTGGGCATGGATTCGTTTGTGCCTGGCTTGAGTTTCACCTGTCGGCAAGGATTCTTGTCTGGGTCAGCAGATTGGTGGATTGTGACGGCTCCCCAAGTCTTTGCAGATAATCCTGCTTCCTAGAACGTCACTGTGCTGTATATCCTTTAGTTATCCTTGAGGATTCAGTTTAGATGTCACTTCCCTCCACTAAGCACTCCTTGCTGCCCCTTGCTGGCTGGGTGCTCTTCTTAAGTAGCCCCATAGCACCAGTGAGGCTATTGAGAGGAGTGGACAGTTTTGACCCTGGAGTACAGTGGGGGTAGACAGCGAGTAACTGGCATTTACAACACCGTGGGGTACATGCACCAGAGGCAGAGTGTTGTACCACAGAGGCGGTGCTCTATAATTGTTGGCCTTGCATATCTGAGAAAGTATTAATTCTTTACCCACACGGTATTGACATTCTGGCTTGCTCTAGGATTCTAGGGTAGGAGTTTATTTTTGTGCAAAGCATTGCTTAATTTTCCTTTAAATTCCAGAGTTATTGTTGAGAAATCTAATGCTATTTCGATTTTAATCCTTTGTAGGTAACATGATTTTTCTATCTGGAGTCTCTAGTGTCCTTTCTAGTGTTCTGAAATTTCATAGGCGACCTGCCTTAATGTGGGTGTACTTTCATCCAGCGCGCTCTGGAAACTTTTAATCTTGGAGCACACATCATTTAGTTCTGGAAAGTTTTCTTGAATTACTTCATGATGATTTGCTTCTGCTATTTTCTTTCTTTTTAAAATATATTTTATTGATTTTTTACAGAGAGGAAGGGAGAAGGATAGAGTTAGAAACATCGACGAGAGAGAAACATCAATCAGCTGCCTCCTGCACACTCCCTACTGGGAATGTGCCCACAACCAAGGTACATGCCCTTGACCAGAATCGAACCTGGGACCCTTGAGTCCGCAGGCCGACGCTCTATCCACTGAGCCAAACCGGTTAGGGCTATTTTCTTTCTTTTTTAAAAATATGTTTTTATTGATTTAGAGAGAGAGGAAGAGAGAGGGAGAGAGAGAGAGAAACATCGAGCTGAGTATGTGCCCTGACCAGGAATCGAACTGAACTGGGGACTTTTCAGTGCATGTGATGATACTCAGCCAACTGAGCCACACTGGCCAGGGCCTATTTTCTTTCTTCTTTCCCCTGCAACTCCTAGAATTTGAATATTGAGTCTCCTGAGTTGGTCCTATAATTTTATTATCTTCCCCCCTACACTCCCCTTCTATTGAGGTTTTTTTAATTTTAGTTAGCATTATCTTTAATTTTTAAGCATTCTTATGTTTTCTAAATATACCTTTTTAAATACAGCATTCTGTTTTGGTTTCATAGATGCAATATTTACCTCGTATTTCTCTGGGGCCATTAATGATAGCTTTATTTTTGGGAAGAAGTGGTGTTCTTCCTCATTTCCTATAAAGTGTATGTGTGTTTTCCCTGTCTTTCCTGTGACAGGCTTTCTCCAGAAATCTAGTGGTCCTGGTAATCTGCTTGCATATGTGTAGGGTATTAAGCTTTGTGTGTGTGTGTGTGTGTGTGTGTGTGTGTGTGTGTGTGTGTGTGTGTGGCATTTGTGGGTTCTAGGCCTCACGTAGGGTGACCTGGGTGGCCTGTTTCATTTAGTATCTTGGGTGTTTTCTCTTGAGCTGTGTAAATCCCTTAGAGAAGAATCATCTAATCTTCCTGGATGGTCTGAGACTAAACCTGTGCCCAGGAACCTAAGGAAGACAGGGTTGGAATCTGGGCCTCCTGTACTTCAACTTAACCCCTGTCTTCAATGTGGTGCCCTGCATTTATTTCCCTGTGTGGTTTCCTCAGCCCATAGACCTACTGCTTTGCCCTCTCCAAAGAATAAACCCCTGGGGTAAGGGAGGTACAGTCACCTGCCTGAGGGGGGTGGATGTGGGACTCTTTCTAAAGCAGACTTTAATCCTGCCACTGGCAGCCCCTCCTGCTGCTGCCATTACTCAGCCTTCTGTGGGCTCTGGGACGTTAATGCTTTCTTAGGTTTCTTACTTGTCCTTTGACCCTGTAGTCTCTAAAATTCTGTTTTTATCTCCTTTTCTGCTCTCTTTGAAATCGTGGGTTTATGGTCCTAGCTGGTTTGGCTCAGTGGATAGAGCGTCGGCCTGCAGACCAAAGGCTCCCGGGTTCGATTCTGATCAAGGGCAGTTCAATTCCGGTCAAGGGCACGTACCTCGGTTGCAGGCTCCTACCAGGCACGAGCATGCAGGAGGCAACCAACCCACGTGTTTCTCTCACATTGATATTTCTCTCTGTCTTTCCCTCTCTCTTCCACTCTCTCTAAAAGTCAATGGAAAAATATCCTCGGGTGAGGATTAAAAATAAAAAGAAAAGAAATTGTGTGTTTATGCTTTAAAAAAGCTTTCCTGTGTTAGTGAGGCATAGGGGCAGTAGTGATGATGCACATTTCTTGCTGAGAGCTTGGGCCAGACTGTAGTTAGTGTATTTAGTTGCCGCTGTTTTTGTTTTTAACAGGCAGTGGCAGCTAACAGCAATGGGTGTGATCCTTCCCAACCTTTGTGGGAAAGGGATGTAGGATCATTTTATTATGTACGTTTGTTGCAGAATCCCAATAATTAGAACTGTGCCAGTTACGAATGAGATCCTCATGCTTGCTGGTTGAATGAATGAATGAACAAATGAACTGCAAACAGACTTGGAAGCAAAAATGGAAACAGAAGCACAGTTCATTTAGGTTCCTTCTCTGTTCTGATATGCAAGCCACTGAATGTAACTCAGAACCTGTTAAATGTAAAACTGTTTAACATAGCTTTTGGCTAGTGGTGGGACACTATTAACCTTTTCCTCATTTGGCTTAATTTTTCTGCCTGTAGTGGGCATGTTTTACTTGTATGACTTTTGAAGAAGAAATAAATGAATAAGAGTAAAAATACATCTAGTTTAGAACAGAAGCATCGTCAACAGAGGCACAATCTACTGATTTCCCAACTCTTCACAGATCACTCTTCCAGCTTAGTTTCTTGCTCCATAAAACAAGTGGTTGGACCGGATACATCTCAGATTTCGTCCAAGTGCCAGTCCTGTGATTCCACTATTGTCCTCTCTTGTTTGTATTACGGTAGTGTCAGTCTCTTGTGGAAAAGAACTGCCCCTCCTCCTTTTTTTTTGACCTAGAATGACTTTTGTCTGCTCTGAGTCCTTTTCGTCCTTAAGTACAGAATCCGAGTCCCTGTTGCTTCAGGATCACGCCCCAACTGCTCCAGGGTATGCCAGTCTCCCGCTCTCCAGCCTCCGTTGGCATTTCAGTTTGCAGGCAGGCAGAGAGGAAGGATCAGGGCCAGTGGTGCTCGTTTGAATTTAAATGCTGCTGCTTAGTCACTGTGTGACCTTGGACAGCTTATCTAGTCTCATCTATCTAGAGGGAACTTGTAATAAAAGTTATCTCATGGGTTTCTATGAAAAATAAATGAGCTATATGTTTAACACATGACACAAAAATAGACCCATAACAAATAATCATGGTAATAACAACAATCAGCATTTAAGTGCATTTCCTTATTTACTCACAAAGTAGATACTTTTATTATTTTTATTTTGCAAATGAGGAGACTGAGACATAAAGAAATAACTTGCCCAACGTTACAAATCAAGGCATTTATGGATTAAGTTTTCTTTAAGAGTTTTGTGTTTGCATTTATTCCACAATCCATTATTTGAGAGCTGACTCTGTCAGATCTTAGTGCTGGAAAAAAACAAAGTTCTGGTTCTCATAAAGCTTCCATTCTAGTGTAAGCTGGTCAGTGAACAAACAGATACACGTATAATGGGCAGAGTTAAGTGTACCGGAGAAAACTAAGCAAGGTCAGGGCATAGGGAGGGAATGCTGGGGCTTAGGAGGGGTTGGGGAGAGGGGCTGGAGGAGCGGGGAGAAGGAGAGAAGACAAGTGTGTTATTTGTGTGGGGTGGGTAGGGAAATGTTGCATTTGATAGAGACCTCCAGGAATGGGGGGAACAGTCCTTTGGGAGACCTGGGGAAGTACATTCCAGGCTCTGGGTGAGTGCCATTACATTTGAGTAGCAGAGCTGAGGGCTTGGGCTTGTTTCCTCAACTTCTGGTTTTCTCTCTGAAGTCCGAGATTGCATCTTTTTCTTATTTTATGTCCTGTACGATATTGGGTAAAGAAAGCGATGGACACTTTGTTAGGTGATTGAGAAACATTTTTCCATTGATTAATTCTCCAACCTCTGCCTTCCTAGGTCATCTGGCTGAGGGTTTATACACAGTTAGCGCTGTCAGCTGTCAGGTGGCTGACTCTCAGCCCTGTTCTCATAGCCTCCAGTGATTGGACCTGGGGCTGTGAGGCCGGGGGAAGGGCGGGGGAGCGCACGCTGCCCTGCACACCACTCTGTACTGCTGCCTTGGTGCCTTTTAGTCCTTCACCAGACCACATGGTCTGCCTACTCCACCCCTTCGTTTCTCCAGGGCCTTTGTAAATGTGGCTTCCTCCTGCTCTTTCAGGTGTTAGAGTCAAATCCATCAGCCAGGAAGCCTTTTCTGGCCCAGGTCAGTACCTTGTTCTGAGCTCACACAGGCTGTAGTTCTTTCCTTTATAACATTTCTCTGCATTGTAATTGGATCTCACCTGTATGGTTGTCTCACTGGGATGTGAACTCCACAAGGAGACCCTGACTGTTATCACTCACCCCTTTCCTTCACCCATGGCTCTAGCATCTAGCACAGGGGTTGGCACATTTTGCTTGGCAGGCTGGATTTGGCCTCTGGACTCCAGTTCACTGACCTGCGATGTTGAGCATTCTAAATTGTGGCCTAGAGTAGGTTCTTGATAAATATTTGTTGACTGAGTGAGTGACATCTTGGGCAAGAGGTAGTGAGTTTGTGAGCTGCTGTCTTCCCTTGCTTGATTCATAATCTTTATCTCTTATCAGGTTCCCTGTAATCTGTTAAGATAGCCAACTGGTTCTTTTTTTTTTAATCCTCACCCAAGGATATTTTTCCATTGATTTCAGGAAGAGTGGAAGTGGGGAGGAAGGGGAAGAAGGAGAAGGAAAGGGAGAGGGAGAGGGAGAGGGAAAGAGAAATACTGATTGGTTGCCTCCTGCACATGCCACAACCAGGGCTGGGGATTGAACCTGCAACCCATGTATGTGCCCTTGACCGGGAATTGAACCTGTGACCCTTTGGGGTATGGGTCGACGCTCTAACCAAAGGGAAACACTGGCCAGGGTAGTCAACTAGTTCTTTTTAAATTTTTTATTATTTTAAAAATATTTTTAATGATTTCAGAGAGGAAGGGAGAGGTAGAGAGATATAAAAACATCAACATTGAGAGAGAAACATTGATTGGCTGCCTCCTGCATGCCCTCCACAAGGGATTGGGCCTGCAACCCGGGCATGTGCCCTGACTAGGAATCAAACCATGACCTCCTGGTTCATAGGTCAATGCTCAAGTACTGAGCCACACCAGCCGGGCATCCACTATCCATTTTAGAACATTCATCACCCCTAAAAGAAAGCCCATACCCAATAGCCATGATTGTCATCCCCCCAGTTTCTCCCTCATCCCTAGCCCTAGACAACCATTAATCTATTTTGCACCTCTATAGATTTTCCTGTTTTGGACATCCAATATAATAAAAGGGTAATATACAAATTGACCGAATGGTGGAACAACTGGTTGCTATGACGCCCACTGACCACCAGGGGGAAGATGCTCAATGCAGGAGCTGCCCCCTGGTGGTCAGTGCACTCCCACAGGAAGAGCACTGCTCAGCCACAAGCAGGGCTGACAGCTGGCGAGTGCAGTGGCGGTGGTGGGAGCCTCTCCCGCCTCTGTGGCAGCACTAAGGATGTCCGACTGGCAGCTGGGGAGGTGCCTAAGCCATCAGTCGGACATCCCCCAAGAGCTCCCGGACTGCTAAAGGGCGCAGGCCAGGCTGAGGACTCCCCCCATGCCCCTCCCCCTCCAGTGTACGAATGTCGTGCACCAGGCCTCTAGTTTTTATATAAATGGATTCATACAATATGTGGTCTTTTGTTATTGGCTTCTTCCACGACCAAGGCATTTGCCACCGTGTGCAGTGCAGTGGGTCAGTATGCAGGCCCTGGGGCACAGCCCAGCTTCTTAGACCAGCTCTGTTGGTTCGCCTTGCAATATACTGATCCCTCTAAGCCTCAATTTCCTCGTGGGTAAAAGGGCAGAGCCTGAGACAGGGAGCCTGCTCCCCCGTTCACATGACAACCCAGAAGTATTTGACAACAGCTACTCTTCGTCTTGTCTCTGCTTCTACCAGCTGTCTCCCAGATCACTTCATTTCTAGACCCCACCACCCTGTGCCGCCTTTGGACGCACTCCAGCTTGTTTGTTGTTCCCTAGACTCGGCCTGAGCCTTCCCTGTGGAGATGTACACAGAGTGCCAGAATGAGTGGTAAGCCTTTGAGGGTGACAAATTTTCACCTTTACCAGCAGGACGGTTTTATTGAAGAAGATGCTCAAGCAGGAAAGATAACTTCATTCTATCTTACGAAAAATCTGAAATTCCAGCTGCAGCATGTTCAGTCTCCCCTTCCAGCGTTCCAAGCTGATTCTAGGCAGGCAGCACAGACTGTCTTCATCGCCTGGCTCCCTGATGGGCCAATGGGTTTGCCATTGGAGTTTCCCCCACTGTCACCTCCTGTCCTGATGAGGCCAAGCAGTTGGTGTATCCTTTGGGTTCAGTTTTAGAAGCTGCAGGAGGGAGATGGTGACAGGAGGCCCTTTGGGAAAATAATTCAGCAAAAAGAGAACACGGGGAAGGGGAGGAATCAGAGCTTCATTTATCTGTCTGATTTTTGTATCCTAAGGCCTTTCTTCTGTTGGTGGGAGAAATCCAAATGTGTTAGCAGTCCCTCTGCTGCTGCCTGTGGGGTAAAAGCCTTATAGTTTTATAATCAGGAACAGTCTACTCTAGAAACTCACAATAGGCCCAACTCTGCCCCAAGGCAAGAACAGTGCTGGAGCCTGTGTTGGGTATTTCCCACTTGCTCAGCTTGATTCTGAGAAAGCCCATGCCTGATTTCTTTCTGTGTTCCAGGCTGATTTACATAACTTTATTCTTCTGTGGTTAGTTACTCACTCAGAAATCCCCCTGTCCATCTGTTCTGGGTTCTGAGTCAATGGGAGTAGAATATCCTGGTAGAATTCTGGCTCCTGCCTCCTCTTGTGTCTTGTCCCAGCCTGGAGAAGGAACATAGGAGGTCAAGGGCAGAACATTTGTGGAGCCCATCATGAAGATCTGAGTCCTTGGCTCTTGCAGTTGGAGGAAACACTTTGGGAGGCAGTTGCTACAGGTACTGGAACCTCAGGGCTGAGAGTTTGCCTGCCAGCCTGTTACCGAATGGCTTGGGAGGTGAAGGGGATGGACCTGGGAGTGGAGGAGCTTGTGTGGTGAGAGGTAGCCCAGGAAATGGTTAAGGCTACATGTCCTGGTTCAGATCCTGGCAGTCACTCCCCAGTCACGTGACCTTGGGCAAGTTCTTAAAGACCCCTTTCTCCTCGGTAAAATGGGGATAAAAAGCACCTATTTCACAAGGTTACCGTGAATATTAAGTGAGTTGACATATGTAAAGCATCTAGAACCTGCCTAATACAGTGGGGCCTTGACTTACGAGTTTAATTCGTTCCGAGACCGAGCTCGTTAAGGAGCTCGTTAACTCAAATTACTCTATCAACTCAATGCAAAAAATCGGCTGAGAGACAGCTGGTATCTCAAAAAACTCGTTAGTCAGGACACTGGTAACTCAAGGCCCCACTGTATGTAGAAAGCACTATGTAGCAGGTGGGGGTGGTGATGAGGATGATGAGGATGGTTAACCTATCTCTCCTATTAGATTACCTGATTCCCTACATCTAAAAAAATGATTTTTAAAAAATCCTCACTCAAGGATATGCTTATTGATTTTAGAGAGGAAGGGGGGGGAGAGAGAGAGAGAGAGAGAGAGAGAGAGAGAGAGAGAGAGAGAGAAACATTGATTACATTGATTGGTTGCCTCCTAAATGCATCCCAACCAGGAACCAAACTCGCAAGCTAGGTATGTGCTCTGACTGGGAATCGAACTTGCAGCTTTTTGATGTACGGGATGATGCCCAAGCAACTGAACTACCCAGCCAGGACTTAAAAAAAATTTTTTTTTTGTTTTTAATCCTCACTGGAGGATATGTTTTTATTGATCTTATTTTTTTTAATGTTTTTACTGATTTTAGAGAGAGAAAGGGAGAGGAAGACAGAGAGAAACATCTATGAGAGAGAAACATCTATCAGTTACCTCTGACACACTTCCTACTTGGGATCAAACCTGCAACCTGGGCATGTGCCCTGATTGGGAGTTGAACCTGTGACCTTTGAGTGTACAGGATGCTGCTCAATCAACGGAGTCACACTGGCCAGGGCACTTTTTTTTTTTTCTTAATGGAACAGGGCACACAGTCTATATTTATTGACAAGTATTTTAAAAATTTCTCAGCTCAACCCCCTGCATTTGATCTTAGAACCCGTAAGCCTCTGTCTACCACTCCTGTCCAACATAGCTTCACTACTCCCAGCCATTGAGTTGAGAACCAGCCTTGGGCTGACTGTCAGGTAGCAGCAGACAATCTAATTTCCTTGCCTTAGCTTTCTCATTTGTAACCTGTGGGAAAACATTTATCCTCTACTTTCTTTCTCCCAGCACCCTCCAGAAATGTGAATCATGTCAGGTGACATCTATTAAGCATGGCAAGTTGGGTACAAAGGCAGAACTGTGGTGGGTGGTATGGGAGAGCTCGGGGCACGGGGCAGAGGTATTGGACTGGCCATCAGAAACCTCTGTGGTTTGGAGTGGGATGAAATGGAGCTGCACACCCTCCTTAGGGTGCTGTGAGCAGTTCCATGCTGATCAGACGCATGCCCCTTGGGTTATATCACCCACAGGGGAGGAGGTGGGATGTGATTTAGAAAGTCAGTCACACATGAACTTTCTCCAGGCTCATTCTGACCCCAGGTGGACAAGCAGCTATGCTTTTTGCTCTCAGGATA
This sequence comes from Myotis lucifugus, assembly GCF_000147115.1. Classification (NCBI taxonomy): domain Eukaryota; kingdom Metazoa; phylum Chordata; class Mammalia; order Chiroptera; family Vespertilionidae; genus Myotis; species Myotis lucifugus. Next base: position 2,566,158 of record NW_005871215.1, on the reverse strand, counting down.
CTTACAAAGGGGCAAGAGATGGTTTAATATCAGGAAGAAAGTCTCAATGACATGAATAACCATTGCTCAATGCTTTTCTTTATGCATCTATTTTATAAAATGAGGAAAACAAAGGGGCTCATTACTGCTCTCCCCCCTCCCCCCAAGTTATGTAGTGGGATGTGCCAGAGAAGGGATTTAAACTCAAATCTGGGGGTTCCAAAGTCCATGTTCTTTCCAGGTTGGAAAACCTGATTCTGGACCCCGCAAAGACTGTTGTAGTTCCCAGGTCTCTCTTCTGCCCTTCTGGAGTATTGTTGTGAAAGCCTTTCTCTCAGCCACGTGATGTTTGTGTGTTCTTTTTTCTGCTCAAAGTCTCAGCCCTTCCCCCGTCCCCCTTCATTTCAGCCGGCCGGCCTAGGCCCTGCAGGGATGTGGGTTTAACCCGTGAACCTCCCCGAGGTGAACACATCCCATCCACTTCTCTGGTGGCCAGAAACTTCCATGTCTTTCTTCCCTCCCTTCAGTTTACCTCTTGTGACTTGGGAGGAGAGTGAGCTCTTAGCAGGTGAGAGAAACCGGTACTAAAAGGTGTGAATGACTTTGGACCTTTGTTTGAAGTGTGGATTTTCTAAGACCCCCTTGGGGAGGTGAGATATTGTGACACTGTTGATGTGGCTCTGGAGGTATTCCTAGGTGAAAAGATGGAATGCAGTGACTGAGGCTTTGTCCTGTCTCTGAAAGTGCACTGGCCTGGCTGTGGGGGCCCTAGAGTCTGGTGTCAGTGCACTGACAGGCTGATTGACCTTGGGCCCATCACTCCCTGTTCTGGACCTCCCTGCCTCTCTGTAACATGAGGGGTTTGTACCAGATGGTCCCTCAAGTCCTTTCAGCCTACAAAGTTCTACAACTTAAGATGACTCCATTAGGAAATACAGAACCCAAGCTCTCTTTCTTTCCCCTGTTGCCGTTTTAAAGCTAAGGTTTACTTTTCAGCTCATGTTAATTAGAAAGCTTTAGTGCATGCTTTGGAAGGAGCTGGGAGAAATTCCAGGGCTCCTGAGACATCAAGGGTGGAAAGTTTCACAGTAAGGACAAGTTCAAACAGGATACCCCTAGGGTCTGGGGACAGGATACAACCTTGGCTGCTCATGTACCTAAGGGAACACAGCTCAGTGCTTTGGGACCTGCCCCAGGCTGCCTAATTAGCACCTTTGTGTGGCAGAAACCCAGCAGGCCAGCTGGTCCAGAGCCCCCTCAGCTTAGGGACCCTTGCGTACCAGCAGCCACAACCTTCCTTCCCAGCCCACTCTCCCACCTCCCTTGCCTTTCAGTTATCCCCTCTCCTCCAGCTGCACCAGCCCACACTGGCCCCCAGTATACTTTCCAGCCTTCTGGCCACCTTCTTTCACTTAGGCCTGCTCTGTCCCATCCTCATCCTCTCTACCTGTTGATGTCACCCCCCATCCTTTTGTGCCTAGTCTTCCCTTACCACCCAGACTAGGCTGGGGTAGGTGATAGGTAAGGGAGCTGAGCTTGGCACAGGGCCCGGTCCATGGAACATAATGTAAACTGGACTACAGGGCAGAGGGGGGAGGAGGAGCACATCCACGGACCAGTTCACATTGAGTAGTGCGCCTGGTCACCTGCCTGGTGTGAGGCTGAGTTTTGTGGATGTAACAAAGGTGTGTACAGCACACTTACCTTGGTGAGCCCAGCACCAATGAGGGACAATTGCAGGGCTGTCCGTGGTAAACTGAGTCCATTAACAGGGAGAGTCTGGGATCTGGGTCCAGTCGGACTCTTGCCATTGGCTTATTTGCAGGTCATGGGTCAGTCCCAGGACCTCTCTGAAGTTTCCTCTTTAATAGAACGAGAAGGTTGGGTGGATCTTTCCCAAGGCTCTTTCAGCTCTGCCTCGTTGACAGTTGCCATTTGTCAAGTGCTTTCTAGTGTCAGGCAGCGGGAAGCGCCTAACAGGCCTAATCTCATTGAATCCTCCCAACACCAGGCTCTTTTATTCACCCTCATTTTATAGATGAGGAACCTAAGGTCCTGAGCTGAGGTTGCAGTTCAGTGGCCCTCGTTCAGATCCACTCCACAGATGTCTTTTGTTTGGGCCCAGTTGATGTTTTATCAGAATCAACATTTAAACACGGAAGAGATTTCATAAAAAGAGAGATTTCTGGCTGTTTATTGTTGTCAGACCTAATTACATTGACGTACTGCCCTGTGGCACCTATTGGCTGGATCTGAGTCTCAGCCACGGGGCCTGTGCTTCCCTGACCCCTCAGTCTTGGCACAACGTGGGAATGTGCCCGTATGCCCAGCTGGTATCACCTGATTTAAGGCTGCACTGTAACTCCCACCACGTAGGTCACACAGTACTCTGTTAGAGGCAGGAGTCAAACGCAGCTCTCTAGGACTTTAAACCATGACCACCCTGCTGCTTTTCTGAGTTGTTTCTAAATCCCAGCAGGGATTCTTGGGCCCTCTGTTGGAACATAGGAGATCTTCATCAGGTCTCTAGATGAGGAAGTTGGCAAGAATCCCTCTTTCAGAAAGGTTTAAGCATCTAGCCCTGTCCCACGGTGCTGTTGCAGTGAGGCGGCATCTACCTGCTCATCTTTTTAGTCCAGGGAAAATCCATCTCCTTGTCATATGGTATGTCCTTTTCAAATTAATTTGGTGTAATTTTTTTTTTCTACTGCCAGGTTTCTTGCACCCTGGCTTCTATTTACTGGAGTGTTGAAACCTGGAGATCTCACCTCTTCTCCCCTAGGAGAATTGCCAAAATGCTACACAAAGAGCTAGTATTTTGCCCCAGGCAAACGGAGGCAGGAAATAGGGATGTCTGTTCAGACTGTAGATGCCTCCGGGGTTGGTCAGGGGTCCCTGAGGGCCAGGCAGGCAGGATGCTGGACCTCCCATACAGGGTGGAGCCCCCGAGGGGAGCTCTGGTGGAGGTTGAGGTTTCCTGCACTTCGAGTTAGTCTCTCCAGCTGTTTCCTCCTGATAGCGCTGTTGGACAATGCCACGGTGACTCAACTCCCAGCATCGTGGATGAACAATAGTAGATTTGTCCAGGGTCAGCTAGGGAACTGCGGTTTTACCAGTCACCTGCTTCCAGGCTCCCAGTTGGGAGGAGCCAGTGGCACCTTGAATGGTTTCCCTGCTTGGTCTTAGTGCCCTGGTTGGGTTGATTTCAGGCTGCTGCTTTTTGGTTTCCCTAAGCATGTCCTCAATCCTTTGTTCACAGCTGATCCAGAGCTTCTGTGGCTCCATGCTGACCAGCTGCCCGCCTGCCATCCAAGTCAAGCTTTGCCAGACCTCCCTTACCCTTGGTTTGAGGTTCAGTGGTTTGGTGCAGTCCGTGAAGGCTCTGAGTCTCTGCCCAGGCATTCAGGACCTGGATGAGCTTCAGATGAGCAAGGCAGCTGTGTGATTCTTTAATCTCCTCCAGTGGGTAGAGGATTAAGCAATTTTTTGGTGGGTTTGTTATTATGTATTATGTGTTTTTTTCTGTGAGTTATCTAACTGTGTCCTTCCAGTAACTCTCTCAGGGAGGTATCATCACCCCTCTTTTACAGATGAGGCGTCGTCGTAGGGACTTTGGGTAAAGAGCTTGCCCAAGATGTCAGATCCTTCTCACTTTGAAGTGCTGTGACATATGACTTCCTAGGCAGGGACCTGGGTGTGTGAAAGATTTTAAAAACAGTGTGAACCAATGATAGAAGATGAGTATTGGACGTGTTTGAAGGCAGCCATGTAAAGGTGAATGGGGCCTGGAGTTTACAGCAGAGTGGGGGAAACACTCCTGTTCTCGGCTAAGTCTGATGCAAAACAGTGTGATTGGTGCTAACCGGGGGGCTGCTGGAGGGATTTGGAACTACACTTTCATCTGGTATGTGACCAATTGGCTGAAGAGACACTTTAAAACAGAAGTGCATAACCCATGGACACAGACAATAGGGTGGTGAAGGCCTGGGGTGCGGGGGGCGGGGGAGGGTTGGTGGTAGAGGTGGGTTAGAAGAAGTCAGTGGGGGGGAAAAGGGGATATATGTAATACTTTCAATAACAAAGAAAAAAAAAACACCCCAAAAAACAGAAGTGGGAAATTCCTGGCCACAGGATTGATTCAGCTGTCAGCATGATTGAAACTGGTCCATGTAGAAAATGCCGAGATACAGTGCCGTTTTAGTCTAGAGTTGCAAAATTGCAACATTGCTTAGAATTATTATTATTATTTGAATCCTCACCCAAGGATATGTTTTTATTGAGTTTAAGATAGATAGATAGATAGATAGATAGATAGATAGATAGATATATCAATTGGTTGCCTCCTGTGCACTCCCAACTGGGGATCCAATCCACAACCTAGGTATGTGCCCTGAGCAGGAATCAAACCTGTGACCTTTCGGTGCATGGAACAATGCTCCAACCAACTGAACCACCAGGCCAGGGCTGATTTTGTTCTTTTTTATGTTCTTCTGTAATGTCTAAAATTTCTTTAGTGAACAGTAACAACAACAACAGCATCTTGGTGTTCCCCAGGACCTCGCCCTGTAAAATGAGGTCTCTAGTCCTTTCCAAAGCATGGCATTAACTGTGTGTGAGGAGGTGCCTCCTCTTCCTTTCCTTCTCTGTCACACTCTACCTCCTCCAGTCCTCTCCCTTAATTGGCTGTAGATTTATAACTGAAGAATGATTTTAAAAAATATGTGTATATTTATTGGTTGTTTTCGAATACTGTGGCAAGAGAGATGTTTCATATTTCTTACTCTAAAAAAACCCCCTAATTTAAGTTCCTTCCCACCTATGTGATCCCAATTGATTTTTTCTTTTTAGTTCAGATGGTCTTTTTCAGAAGAATTTTCTGCTCCTGCCTTAAATGGCCTCTGAAAGCCCAATTTAAAATGATACCTTGTTGGCCTATTAGGAATAGCAGTCCTGCCTGGTTTCACGAGAGGAGTGGTAAAGAGGGAAGCTTGCTGTTTTAACAAAGTTTTCTGGCTGACGCTAAGCTTGAAACTGACCCCCAAGTGAGCCCAGAGAACACTTGTGATCCTTACTCAAGAACAGCCTCTTTGAGGTGAAGGGATTGAGAAGTACTAATTGACAGTTACAAAATAGTCACGGGGATATAAAGTACAGCATAGGGAATGGAGTAAAAAAATATTGTGGTAACTATATATGGTGTCAGAAGGGTACTAGACCTTTTGGGGGGATCACTTTGTAAGTTATATAAATGTGTAACTGCTATCCTGTACACCTATTATAATATTGAATGTCAACTGTAATTGAAAAAAATTAGAAAAAAGAAAACATGCTCAATATAATAAATACATAGAAGTAAGGAGAACACAATAAAACTCTCTTATAATCACACCACTCTGAGAAAACCATAGTTGCCATTTGGGTATTTGAATATTCACATTTCTATCCAATTATATAATCACTAGAGGCCCGATGCATGAAATTCGTGCAAGAGTAGGCTTTCCTTCCCCCAGCTGCCGTCACCAGCTTCCCTCTGGCACCCAGGACCTGAGCTTCCCTCGCAGCCCCGGCTTCATCCGGAAGGTCGTCTGGAAGGATGTCCGGTCTAATTAGCACATTATGCTTTTATTATTATAGATATATTGACATTTTTACAAAAATAGTGTCTGTCATATGATATATTCCATTTATTTCTGTCATTTAACATTATTTATTGTAAACAACTCTGACATCAGTAAATATTTTTCTATAATTTTTTAAAAAAGAGCCTTTTTGTTTGTGTTTTGTGGATAGGGATCAGGAATTAGTATATCACTCGGCATTTAAGGCCCATAAACATGTTGTTTGGATAAATACTGGCTTTTGGGGCAATATTCACTCCCAACAATGAGATTTCCTATGAGTTTTTTGTATTCAAGAGTCCAAAGAAAATGGTATCCTATAGTGGTTAAGAAAAGAGGTTTTGGATCATAGAGATTCAGATCCTGGCTCACTAGCATAGTGATTGTGAGCACTTCTCTTAACTTCTTGGAGCCTCACTTTCCTCCCTCTGTAAAATGGGTGTAATCCTAAAACCTCATAGGGGTGTGATAAGGATGAAATAAGATGATGCTTATAAAGTATTTAATACAGGATCAATAAATATCTGACTAATATTAAAATGGTAATTTTGTTATTTTTGTAGAGGATCCCCCATCCTGTTTGGCTCTCAACTTGTGTGGGCCAGGAACGTGGGTTCAGTGGCCCATTATCTTAAAGATCCAGAGCCCTGATCTCTTTCTTTCCCCCAGTTCCACCTTTAGGACCCCAGCACTCCTCCTCTGGACAGGCAAACACCGGAAGGGCTGATCTCCTTTACCTTCTTGAGTATTCTCACTTAATGGGGAATAAACTTTCAAAACATAGAAGGCCTGTTCTCAGATCATTTTCAAGGGGGCTTTAAATACAAAAGGATAAATCCCCCTGCCCCCAGAATTGCCTTCTTCCCTGTTGCACATCCCAACAAGGCTGCTTGGGTTACCACTCTCTGTTCCTCACTGGTTAGAGCAAAGACAAAAACTCCAAGGTTCAGTGGTTATCACCATCACCACCAGCATTTTTTTTCTTAATTTTTTATTGTGCCAAAAATATATAACATTTATTATTTTAACCATTTTTAAGTGACCAAGTTTAGTAGTGTATTAGTGTTCTCCAGAGAGACAGAACCCATAGGATACACACACACATATTTTATATCTATCTATATAAAACCCTAATATGCAAATCGACCGAATAGCAGAATGACTGGTCGCTATGATGTGCACTGTCCTCCAGGGGGCAGACGCTCAACACAGGAGCTGCCCCCAGCCTGCAGGCCCTGACTAGCGGCTGCGGCGGCAGGGGGGATGGAGCTGGCAAGTGGGTGGCACCAGGCCAGCCAAGGCGGGTGCAAATGGGGAACCCCGATCACCCTGTGGGTCGCTCTACAGATTGGCCCTGATGGCCGGCCAGGCCTAGGGGCCCTACCTGTGCATGAATTTCGTACACTGAGCCTCTAGTATAGTATAAATTGAATTGGCTCACGTGATTATGAAGGCTGAGAAGTCCCACTGTCTACCATCTGCAAGCTGGAGACCCAGGTGGTGTACTCTGAGCCCAGTCCAAAGGCCTGAAGACCAGGGGAGCTGATGGTGTAAATCCTAATCTGAGGGTAGAAGATGAGGTCGGGTGTCTCAGCTCAAGCAGTGAGGCAGGAAAAAGGCAAATATCTACTTCCTCCGCTTTTTATTCTGTTCAGGCCCTCAACTGATTAGATCAGGGGTGGGGACCCTTTTGTCTGCCAAGGGCTATTTAGATATTTATAACATTATTCAAGGTCCATACAAAATTATCAAATAAAAATTAGCCTGCTATATTTGGTCAAGCATTTAATTAACTCACCCCTAATGCCTAGGCAGGGCCAGACCAAATGATTTCTTGGGCCTTATATGGCCTGCAGGTTGGGATGTTCCCTAACCTGGATTAGATGATGCCAAGCTACATCTAGTACACCAATTCAAAAGCTGATCTCGTCCAGAAAAACCTCTCACAGACACACCCAGAAATAATGTTTAATCTGGGCACACCATGGCTAGTCCAGTTACACATAAAATTTAGCCTCACAAGTGGCATGAAGTACATTCACATTATTGTCTAACCATCACTACCATCCATCTCCAGAATTTTTATAATTTCAGTCTGAACTTCTGAACCCATTAAATATGAACTCCCCATTCTCTCCCCAACCCTCTGCCCCTGGCAACTACCACTCTACTTTCTGTCTCTATGAATTTAACTATTCTAGGACCTCCTGTAAGTGCAGTCATACAGTATTTGTCCCTTTATTACAGGCTTATTTCACTTAGCATAATGTCCTCAAGGTTCACCCATGTTGTAGCATGTATCCAAATTTCATTCTTTTTTAGGCTGAGTAATAAATTTCATTGTATGTATAGATCATATTTTGTTTATCCATTTATCTGTTTATGGACTCTTGAGTTGTTTCCACCCTTTGGCTATTGTGTATTATCATATTTTAAAATTGAATTCCCACAATCCTCTTTTTGAGTCATTGCATTGATTCTCCAGCACATGTGTATTAATGTGCCTGCGTGTGCGCATGCACACACATGACTTTGTGTAATTGAAGTGATGAATGCACACCTTTAGTAATAATACATGTATAGGTATATTTTCCTGTGCATTGGATCCATTTATCCATTTCCCTAATCAGTCTGTAAATGCTCTGAGGCCAGGAACTATGCTTAATAATTACTTTTACTAGCTCTTGAGAGTCCGTTTTAGGAAGTGGTAAAAGATCTTGGTTAAGACTGTGGGTTCTGAGGTCAGACCACATGGGTTTATATCCCACTTCTACCACATACTGGTTTGTCATTGCAGAAGTCACTTACCTCTTCAGCACGGTTTGTCCGCATTTGAACAATGGTGATGATGGTAATAACCAACTGCATAGGTCCATTACAGAAATGAAAAGAGATAATCCATATGTAGGGTTTAGCAGTGTCTGATACACCATAACCCCTTAACTGTTGGCCTAAGAAAAAGTTGAGATCTTAATATCCCTTTCAGAATTTGCCTCTTTTGTCCTCATAGTTTCTTTGTGAGGTGGCTGAAGAGGAAGATGAATGGATCTCCTGTGGATCTGAGTCCCAGGGTTATGGGGAAAGCCATGCGGAACCAGGCAGAGTTAGAGCCCTGCTTACTGCTACGCTCTACTTTCTCCCATTGCTCTTAGTCTCTACTTTTCCCCATTGCCCTCTGCCCCTGTTCAGGCGGTTTGGACTCTGAGCACCCCAGGCCCTGGGTGTTCTTTGATGCCTTCCGCGAGTCCTCTTGCCTGCATGGGCTGCTGATTAGTGGCAGCGAGGGGAGCCTTAGGCCCCACACTGAAGGACTCCTTTAAGAGGGTGCTGTTGGGATGCCCAGTGGGTCACTTCCCAGCTGCTTGGCTGCCTGTGCCTGTGGCCAGTCCTGCCCCACCAGCTGAGTGAGCTGGTGAAAACAGAAGTTTTTCTTTTTTTTCCTACTTAACAAAAATTTCCCAAATACTTGCTGGATCCTCTCACAATTTGTTCTTAGCATCAGCTTCTAGCTTTCTGGCCATAGGCAGGTGAGGAGAAGGTTCTGCCATGTGAGGCTAATTTTCTGCTGTGGAGAGACTTCTGCTTGAAGCAGAAGGTGGAGCTGGGCAGGTAAGTCCAAAGGCAGTCACCCCTCAAGTCAGGCGAGAGGGCTTCTCGAGAGTGGCACTCAGGACTGGCCTGTGGCACGGTGGCCACGTGGCACTCACTGCCTACCTGACCTTGAGCAAGCTGCTCTGCTTTTCAGCCTCTGTCCTCATCAGTGAGATGAGATAATAATAGCGTCTGCCCACGGAGATGTGAGGACTCAGTGAGATAATCCCTGGAAAATGCTTAGCATAGTGTCTGGCACACATGGGGATGCGCTAAAAACATAAGTTACTTCTATTTTTATTGGCAAACTTTGTTTTTGCTATTCCCAGCCATCCGCTTCTCTACACCTTTTCTCTTTTTTGGCAACCCTGAGCCTCTAGGATCCCCGTGTCCTTGAATGGTTCCTTCTCCCCGGTGGTGAAACCCACTCTTGGGAACAGGCCTCATGTTGTAGCCACATTAGATTTAAGGGTAGGAACTTCAAGGTCATCTGGACCAGTCCCCATCTGATACCCGTCCTTGCTGAGTGGGGCCTTTGCTTTTCTTTTACCTTCTCACCTCCTTTGACAGGGAGCTCTCCACCTGCTTATATAGTTTACTCTGTCTTTGTAATGCTTTCCACTTTTGGGGAAAAAAGGAACTGAACGTTTATGGAGCCCTTTATTTGCCAGGGGCCGCTAGGCACATTCATGATCTCATTTCATTGCCCCGCCAGGCCTTGGAGCCTGTTGATGGTGTTATTCCAATTTGCACAGATGAGAAAACAGGCACAACAAGGCTGGGTAAATCCCTAAAGGTCACATGGGAGAAGGTGATAGTGGGACTTGATTAAGCGTGGACTGTGTGAAGCTATAGCCGTGTTCTCCGCATGGATGCTGATATATAGTGTAGAGGCCAGTAGCACAGGCGCCCAGCTCCTCCACTTACTGTGTGACTGTGGGCCAGTTCCCTACCTTCTCTAAGCCTCTGTTTATTCTGAAAATGGAAATAATAGTAACATCTTATGCTGATCAAGCCATTGGCACAGTGCCTGGCACGTGGTGATGTGCAGGGAATGTTAGCCCTCATGCACACTGTACTGTCAGAGTTTGACCTCTGGGAGGCTCCTTCTGTCCTCTGACCACTTCCGGATAGGCCCTTGGGCATTGACATCAGGTATCATGTCCCTCTCAAAGCCCTCTCCATTTTTTACAAAATTATTTTTTTATTGTGGTAAATACATAAATAACATAAAATTAACCATTTTAAAGTACAATTCATTGGCATTAAGTCCATTCACTGTGTTGTAAAACCATCCCTGCTCCTTAGTTCCCTAACTTTTTCATTGCCCCAAACAGAAAGCTGCACCCTTCGACATCTCCCCCCACCCCCATACACCTCAGCCCCTGGCAACCACTGATCTGATGTCTGTGGGTTTGCCTATTCTGGACATTTTGTATAAATAAAATCATTCAAATATGTGACCTTTTGTCCCTGGCATATTTCAGTACTTAGCATAATATTTTCAAGATTCATTCATGTGTAGCATGTATCAGTACTTCATTTCTTTTATGGCTTAAATAATATTCCATGGCAGTATTTAGCACATTTTGTTTATACATTCATCTGTTGATGGACATTTGGGTTGTTTCCATCTTTTGATTATTGCGAATAGACCTGTTATGAACATTCATGCACAAGTTTTTGTTTGGACACCTGTTTTCATTCTTTTGGGTATATACCTGGATCATATGGTAATTTTATGTTTAACATTTTGAGGAACTGTCAAACTATTTCCACAGTGGCTACACCATTTTACATTCCCACCAGCAATATATGAAGGTTCCGATTTCTTTCTGTCCTTGCCAACACTTGTTATTTTCCATTTAAAAAGAATTAAAAACAATTATGACCAGCCTGGTGGGAGTGAAGTGGTATTTCATTGTGGTTTTGATTTGCACTTTCCTGATGACAATGGCATTGAGCATTCTCCTTCAGTTTTAACATTCCGACGTTCTCTTGACCCAGTTCTCAGGTCCTCCGTTATTTATTCATGCCTTTCAGAACGTGGCCCCATTTGTGTAGATCCTGTTAAAAACGCCCAGGTCCAGCACAGGCCTCCAGCTAGTTTGGGACCAGCCTGGCGTGGGAGATTCCCACTTCTCAAGTTCCTGATATGCTGCTTTCCTGTATCCAGTCTCGTCTTGGTAGCATCATCCTTCCCTCTAGCTCGTGGAGCTCCGCAGGTTCTGCTTTTAATCCCTGGTGGTCACAGATGATTCAGCCTTGTCCTGTCCACTCCTGGTTAGCCAGCTCTCTCTTTCCCCTACGTCAGGGTATGGACAGATGCCTCCCTGGAGCCTGGCACAGAACTCTTCCTCCCCTTTGGGCAGTTATTAATCCACCAGGTTATTGCTGCCTCCAGCCCGAATGTCCCCACGGTCTCCACAGGATTATTCTGAGAGCTTTGCTTCCCAGAGACCAGTAACCTTGTTCCTTCTGTGAGTGATTGGAAGGCACTGTTTTTCATCTCTTGGGTGGGTTTACGGTTTCAGGCCTATTTCTGACCAGGAATCAAAGACTGCCCCTCAGTGGAGGAATTTCAGGCATGAACGAGCAGATGGATGAGGTATTTTGGGGGGCAGAGATTTTTGTCTCTGTGCTGCAGAAACCACTCCACCATCTGCCTCGGTGCTAGAGACCCCACCCATCCTGGAAAAGACATGGGCTCTCTTCCTGCTCTCTGGCCTGTCCTCTGAGACCTGCCTGCCTCCCCAGGCACGTTCCTTACCAGGATAGGGTTTGGCATAAAGTGCTTACTTCAAAATAATGCTCAATTACATGAAAATGTGGTTGCTGCAAAAAATAAAAATTAAAAAAATCATAAAAGTAATAGAATAAAATGTGAGAGAGCCCATTTTCATACCTGTCCCTCAACCCCCATGTCCTTCCTAGGGGAAATCACAGGTGAAACTTGGCCTGGATTCTGGATTCTTCCAGGCCTTTTATTCCAATGTTTTAATTCCCCCATCCCCCCACTGACTCTCATCTAAGAGAAGCTCCAAACGAAATAACACCATCAGACTGAACTCAAACAAAATGAGTTCACATATGCCCTAGAATGATGCTTCTTGAAAGTTGGACAGCATTTGGCTTTTTCCTCCTTAGCTGGCTCTAACTAACTCTGTTGTGTGGAGGTGAATGAGGGGTAACTGGGAAGGAAAACCCTGATGAGGAGGGTGGAGGATCTCAGGGGTAGAGGATCTCAAGAATCAGATACCAAGAAAATGGATGGTAAAGGGCAGGAGAGGGAACTGCCATTGTGATCATCCGCCGCCACACAAGTGTACGAGCTAGACAGCGGCCTGGTTTCCATTCCAGCTCAACACTTACTGGCTGTGTCACTTTGGGCGAGTGCAGTTTACGGAACCTCCCTGGGTCTTTGTTTCTTCTAGAATGAAGAATCAACACCTCGGGTGGTTGTGAGGCGTTACAGGAAACAGTGCCGGAGAAGGTTTGGTAAAAGGGTTAGGCTCTCTGTCCTCACTGTCAGGTGAAGGGTTAGTGCTTTCCTTCCTTTGCCCGTGTCAGCTCAGCGTCAGCCTTGGCCTTCCTCTTCAACCTGTCTTCGTGAGGCTGGAGCAGAGCTAAGGTAGTGGCAATGCTAAAAATAGCAGCCTCACCACCAGCACAGGGGTGTTCAATGCATTTTTACTGTATGAATGGGTGATGGGTTGAGGCTTCCCCCTTCTCAAGATGAGAGTATGGTGGGAACAGTTACACAATTAGCTGTTATTGGTCATTGACACATTAGTATGAATTAGTGTCATAGATAATTTTACCTGAAAGGGTTCCAAGAAATGATCCTTTGTTCTACAAAAGGGGAAGTTGTAAGGCTCTAGGAAGGAAGAAACTTGCTGAGTGTCATGTAGCCAGTTAGTGGCCAGTTGAGGCTGGGACCCAGGTCTCCTGATTTTTATTGTGCCCTGTGCTTTCTGCTAGCTTCTGCCTCACATAGCTGGTCTCTCACCCACAATGCAGGTGTGCCGGGCTGACTGATGGTCATTGAGACCTGCTGGTGGCCTTCTGGCCTGTTGCCTGCTCTTATTTGTCATGGCCACTAGATGGCAGCAGGAAACATAAATTTCTCTCCCATGTTGATTTTATTCAGGTCAAGACCTTTGCTCTAGACTAGGTGAATCAGCCATCATTTCTTGGGTGGCACAGGGATTCTCAAATTCCACACATCACTGGTTCCAGGATGGGTCTGTGGAAAGGCTGGGATGAAGCCAAGGCAGCCTAACATCCACTGTCTCACAACATTCGTGAAAAGTGGCTGTCTCAGCTCAAACAGTCCCCAGGAGGTGCCTTCTCCAGAGCCCTCTATGTGCCCAGACTCTTTTAGCAGAGCTCCCGCTATTGGGAAAGTCTTATCCTTTGTCCCAGGCTGGGTTTTAGTGCCTTAAATGGACCAAAAGCTGAGACCCAGTGTCACTGAGGACAGTCCAGTTGCTCCCTGTGGAGTCCCCAGCTTGGCAGCCTGTGCACATACTGACGGTGCAGTGTTGGTGGTGGAAGGACAGCGGCATGAGGCCAAGGACCTGCATAGTGATGCCTAATAGCAGACATCTACAAATACTCGCTCAAGCCAGGGATAGCGCTCATCCGCTCCCAACGTTAACTCTTTGACTCCTTACGCACAGCTGGTGGTGTGTGGGGACTCGGATCCAGGCAGGCTGCTCCAGAGCCTGGTTCCGACAGAACCCCCCACCACTGAGCGCCATCATCCTTAAGCCCTTTGCTTATCACTCGACATGGTTCCTCCTATCTCCCACGGTTTCACGTGGTCTTCCCAATGGCCCTGTGTCAGGTACTGGGGTATTCTCTTTACAGATGAGGAAGTTGAGGCTCAGAGAAGGTAAGGATGTGTCCAACACTTCAAAGACAGGATGCTAACTCAGTCATTATTTTTGTTTTCGCCCACACGCGGTGGCCTCTAATTTGTAGTGAAGCCGGTGTGTGTATTGGGGGATTAGTGGGAGTGGGAGAAGCACTCACCCCATCTCAAGGTCAGGGTGACTGTCAGGAAACCTATCCTGTTATTTTATAGTCACATCTAACACCTCTGTAAGGGGACAGTGTTTGCAGGTGCCCTGTGGGAAGCCTACGCCCCTAGCCTGTAAGTGAACAGGGTGGGGGGTGGAGAGCAGATGAGATGGGAGGTGGCCACCTGGCCGCCACCTCCTCCCTCCGAGCATCCCAGCATTGGGTCCTGAGTGGGAGGCAGGGTGGAGGGGAGGTTGGCCTGGGACAAGCCCCAGCTCACACTTGGCACTGTGGAGCTGCCAGTTGGTCTCAGCTGCCAGAACCTTCCATGGGCCATCATGCCAGGAAGGCTTGGGCCAAGTGTTTGTGGGGGGTTTTTGTTCTGGGAACCAACTTTCTGTTGACCTTTTGAGTTACAAGTGCTTCTCTGGGCTCCTCTGAAGCAAGGGGGCTCTTGCTGAGACCCCCTTTAAAGGTGAACCCTTCCTGGTGCAGCACCTTTTCAACTCCGGGCAGCAGTGGGGATGGCTCCGTGCTTCTCCTTGTCTTCTTTCCTCTCCAAGATGGGTCTCCTCGAGGTCCTGGTCCTCCACCCCCATTCGCACCCTCTCTGGGTGTGGGGCCCATTATAGCCATCAGCTAAGGCAGAACTGCAGCTGGTGACTGACAAGAGTGGATGGGAAGATGGGTGCTGGCCATGCCTATCTTTCCCTGGACCATCTGCCTCTGGTCACCCCAGGCCCCCCACCTCTCCTCATTGGAGGACCCATGTGTCTGCCTCTGAAGCCCAGTTTCTGTCCCAACTCCCTGCTCTCCCAGATCTCTACCTCCTGCATCCCACGGCACCCCTGGCTTCACATCCAGTGGGTTCTGCCAGTACACGCAGCCGCTTGGGCACCTGACATCCCTACCCGCCTGTATTTGGGCCCCAGTGGAGCGTTGCCCCCTGGGTTGCCAATTCAAGGGCTTCTGCTTTCCAGCCAGACGCCCACAGGACTGTGTCTCAGGCTCTAACATCCTGCTTGGCTTGATCTCTTCCCCCCACCCGCAGCTCCAGCTGTAGCCTCCCTGTTGTGCTCCTGGCAGTAGGCTTACTTGGGGCGGGGGGGGCTCCTTTCCCCTTGGCCTCTTCTCTCTATATTACGTCAGCTTCCAGCCCAATACCCCTGGGGTCTAGTAAGGGAGGGCGTTTTATTAATTTTTTTCCAGGGAAAATAATTTCACCTCTTGTCAGTGGATTTTTGCATTCAGTTCTTTAGGGGCTTGACTTCTTCCAGGCATTCTATCCCAGCCTCCTTGATGCTCAAGGGATGGGGCAGCTTTGTTTCCTTAAACTAGGGCCCTTGCTGGCCCTGGGGCTGGAGGACGGCAGTGTGGGGAGTGGGAGAACTCAGAGCTGACTCAGGGGTCTGGAGCTGGGCTTCTCTTTGCTGCTGTGTGACCTCAGGTTTGGCCCTTTCCCTCTCTGGACCTTGGCTTCCCCCTCACTTACCTAGGATTACATTTGTTATTTGCAACGGTGAGAGGGCTCTGACAATCTTGTTAGTGTAATTTTTCCCATTCTGCCCCACCTGTGGGCTGGCAGGTGTTGCTGGAGGCTGGGAAGCTGGCACACCTGTTTCGGACAGAGATGCTCATCAGTGCCGAGGAAGACCAGATTTCTGCCTGGGGTGGGGGTTGTGAAGTGCAGGGCCAAGCCAAGAAGGAAAACTAGCTTTGTCTCCCTGCTGGTTCTCATTTACTGCTGCCTGGAGTCATGACTATTAGAGGAAGGAGCCAGTCCAGGGGCGAATCGGTCAAGGGCAGAGGCCTGGTGTCCTGCTCTTGTGGACCTCTTCTCTCGCTCACCTTTTCCCAGTGTCTTCTGTGGCTTTCCTCCATCCACCTCCGTTCCTTTGCTTTACTTTCCTCTCTGCCTCTCACCATGCCTCCTCAGGCTGCTGACCCCCAGCCCTGCTCACGCCTCCCCTGCCTCTGGGAAGGTGGGAGCCCAGGGCCGCAGGCTGGGGGTGTCCTGGGGAAGGAACTTTTGGGCCTCTGCCCTACCCCCTCCCTGCACAAATGCCTTAGGCCCCAGCCCCCTCCCCAGGGCCCACATCTGGCCAGAGTGCTCAGTTTTCCTGGCTGTAAATTGCCTCCTGCTACCCCTTGGCATCTTCTCAGGTTTCGGCTTCATGAGCGTTTATTTCTCTTGGGGGATTCAGAGAGGGATGGCGGCCCAGTCCTTCCTTCGTCTGTCTGAGGCCGTAGAGAGAAATCCCTGGACATGTTGTCAGTGACCCTTCTGTCCAAGTCTTGGGTGAGCTGTGGTTTTTAGCAGGTGGCTGAGCAGGAACCAGTTTTAATTAGATTTCCCCCTCTTCTGTTCACACTTTCCCTCTTCTTACTCATCAGAGGCCAGCCTGCCCCATGTGTCCCCTTACTATGCTGTGGGAGGGACTTTCTCCCTCCAGCCTAACATTTGTGGGACAACTTGAGACAGTGGGACTCTCTTCAACCTGCTCTGCCTCACTCCCTCCTTGACACACTCCTTGACAGAGTTTGCGACCTCTAGGATCCATGGCACAAAACCTTCTTTAGGGTTTCCCTCTAGTCCATTGGGGGCTCAGATTACTGCACCCCCCGTTCCCCAGAAGTATGGGAACAGTAGATTCTAGCTGGTCCCAAGGGATTTGCTCTGTACCTGTTTAGCTCTTGGTTATCCACATACCTGGGAAAGCCTTTTGTTTTGATCATGAAAGCGTATCTCAGGGCAACCCACTGAGACAGCCTGAGAAGGAAAATCATCAGGTGAGTGCTGCTTAAGGTGTGTCCTGTAGACCAGGGCTGATGGTGGTGAGGTAAGTGCAGAAATAGCAAGTAAGCATTTAGAAATGATTCTAGTGATGGACATGGCCATGACACTTTGGTGTTTCCTAGGGGAATCTTGAGGGAAGTCCTTGGAATCTGGTGGTTGGAACCAAGGAAACTCTTAGGGATTTTTCGTTGAAGCTGAAGGACTTCAAAAGGGTAAAGCAGTTTGGTTGTTGTTAAAATCTCCAGGAGATCTGCACATATTGTGAAATGTGTCATGGTCCACGATGGACTAGAAATAAAACGCCTGGCACTTGCCACTGACTAGTTGAACAGTACTGCCCGTGGCACCTAAACCTACTATAGAGTGAGTCCCTAAAAAGAAACTGAGAGGGTTTCTTAGGAGAAACTGACTTGGAATGGGAAGTTGAGGAGAATTTGGGAGTTTGATGATAAAGGGTTGAGGAAAGTGCAGGATTTCTTGGGGGAATTTGAACGAGGAAGATTTGTAGTTGGGCACGGGAAGGGAAAAGGTAGTTGGAGTTTGTGTTGGGGGGATGTTGGATATTTGGGGGTTCGATGTATACTCCTTTGAGGTTCCATGGGTGATGAAGATTCCAAGGAATATTGGTTCTTGGGAAAGAACAGAGGGAAGAATGGGTTCAGTAGTGTAGACCAATGGAAATTGGGAGGTTTATAGAAGGCCAAAAAGAAATTGGGGTTTTATTTGGGATATCAGAAGGAAATTTGGACATGTATTGGGTAAGGACCAAGGGAATTTAGGGTTTATTAGAGAAGGCCAAAGGGAAGTATTGGGGTTTAGTGGGAAAGGGCCATGGAAGTATTGGGGTTCACAGTAGAGGCCAAAAGAGAGGGATTCTGTGCAGGAGGCCAGAGAGGAGCCATGAGATTCCTGATGAGAACCAAGGGGCTTTGGGTCCTTGCCAAAGGGGAAGTTTGGGTTTTCTGTTACACAAGGTGACCTAAGTTTCCAGTCTGTATCAGCTCTCAAATATCCTGTGTCATGAGAAAGTTTTAAAAAAATCTTTCAACCTACCCCCTGAAAACTTGTTCCTTGATGCCAAAACCTTCTTTCTCCCAGCATCCCCAGCTCTGTCAACCCAAGATCTCTGTGCCCATGCTGTGGGAGCACATGGGGTGTCTTAACTTAGAGCCTGAAACCCCAGCTCTTTCCACTCTGACTCAAATGGCTTTTCCAGTGCACTCCCTCGGTCCCCCATCATGGTGGTGACGGATGTCCTGCTGCCTCCGGAGCATGCTGTGGGTTCTGGTGTCTGCAGCTTTCCCTCTCCCCTTGCCCATCTCTGCTCCTTGGAGCCCCTCACACCCAGAGTGGCCTCTCTGTCCTCTGGTGCCTGTGGCGCTTCCTCTGGTTCTCTCATTTGGCCTCAGTTTGCATTATGGGTGGTGACAGCTGTCATATTTTGACCTGACTTTTTAGTGTGCACTTGTTTGTCCAACCCCACCAGATACAGGGCCTGGTAGCTCTGGCCTTGTGTCTTAATTGCTTGGAAAACATAAAGCTCTTGATAGAAAGGGTTTTGTCTGAGTTGGAACTCCCATCTTTAGCACTCCCCCTCCTCCTTTCCCAGCCTGGCCCAGCCCTGCTCTGTGGACCTTTTAGGGACAGCTCCACATCAGAACAAGTCACCTCCTCTGAGTGGGCAGCTTCTTCTAGCTTGGACACAAGGACCCCACTCCACTTTGCTTAGCAGTGGACTTCTGTAAAGTCAGCCTCTTGGGAAAACTCATAGCTTCTCTTCTTGAAACCAGTAGGTGTCCTGATATTTTCCACCATTTCCGATGTGCACTTCCTACATCTGGCCCTTTCCATGTGGCCAACAGGCGAACTGCAAGATTAGGTGCCATAATATGCCAAGTGCTTACCATGGATCTGTGCTCATAGGAATCCTGTGTGATAGGGGATGTGTGATGAGGAACTTGCCCAACATTACACACATTTTAGAGGCTGAGAGTGGATAGCTTCTGGGTGGTCGCTGCTAGGTCTGGACGCTCTGCTGGGGAGCCTGCTGCTTGCCACTCCCCTGCCCTGGCCTTTATTTTGGAGCACCTAGGGGCACCCCTGCCACCCACCAACACCACCCTCTCTTCCTGGCAGCTGAGTTTCCCCTTCCTCTGACTTTCTTGGAAACCGGATTTGGTTCAGGTTGGTCTCCTCACTGTGGACTGGCCCCTTCCCTGCTTCTGCCTTCTTCCCTTCCCTGAGAAGGGCTGAGACAGTTCCCAGGCTGGTCCTAGCTGTAGGAGAAGGGCTGTGGGATGAAAGGCGATATGTAAATGTAAGGCGATGATTATTTATTTGACAGGGACAGCTGCCTGTGGTAAAGAATGCAATCTCGTAATCCTTTTGTGAAAATTGGATCCGAGGCTCAGCATGCCGCCTGAAACAGCAAAAGGGCATTCCCCCCTTCCCCGCCCCCTCATCCCACCATGCTCTCTTACACACTTCTTGTCATTCTTCCATTCTTGCACTCAGTGTGCCCTGTAGCATGTACATGTGTGGTGTACACATGGCACACACCGTCGTTCTTTGCTTTTTTGACTTCTCACATAACCATGGTACAACTGTCAAAACCAAGCAATTAACATTGGTGTAACGTTATTAACCCAATTGTAGGCTTTATTTGGATATTTCCACTAATGTCCTTTTTCTATGCCAATATCCTACATTGCATTTATCATGTCTCTTTAGGCTCCTCCAACCTGTGACAGTTCCTTAGTTTTTCCTTGTCTTTCATGATGTTGGCAGCATTAAAGAGTACCAATCAGTCACTTTGCAGAATGTCCCTCACTTTTGGTTTGGCCAATGTTTTCTCATATTGAGAGTGAGGTTATGCATTTTTGGCAAGAATACCTTAGATGCAATGCTGTGTCCTTCTCAGTACCCCTTCTCTAATATGTCTTTTTTTGGGCAGAATGCTATGGTTTTATTAACACAAATACAATGTGTGCACAAGCTGTCTATTCATTTTCTTCACTGTGCAGCCTGGCATTGGGACTGGTGACTCTGATGGCCAGCTGGGCTGCTCTTTCCACAATGGTTTTGCGGGTCTTTGAGGAGACGTTGTGCGTGATCTCAGCACAGTGAGATTTGTTGCACGTCAGCAGCACATCGGGCTCCTTGATGTGTGGACCAGGAACTTCTGAAAGCCACTGGACAGCATGTGCTTTGTTTTCTTGTTGCTTCTCTAACCAATGCTGGGCATCAAGACCTGGCCCTTGAATTTTCTGCACGTCATACTGTCACTGCCTCTGGGTTTCTGCCAGTTACACTTAATTTTCACATATTGGTCTGACTGGTACTAAGGTGAACCTGTGCCCTTTTGACATGGTTTCATCTTTTTTTGAGCACTTCCTTACTTTTTGGCATCACAAGATACTCTAGACTTATGCTGCATTTTTTCTGTTATAGCCCTGGAATCCATCACTTCTCTAAGGAGCCCTGGGTCCATTGCTGGAGAATGGTGTTTAGAAACTAAGATCTAGGCACTGGGTGTGTTTATTGCTACGGGAGTGTCATTGCTTCAATGTCCTTGTAGAGAATACAGCTAGGAAATCTATGTATGCCAACACATGTGTACACATATACCTTTATTTATTTCTGTTTACCTGTATTTATTTACCTGTATTAAATTACCTGTATTACATGTAAATATATTTTTATTGGTTTCAGAGAGGAAGAGAGAGGGAGCTATAGAAACATCAATGAGGAGAGAGAATCATTGACTGGCTGCCTTCTGCAGGCCCCCTGCTGGGGATTGAGCCTGCAACCCGGGCATGTGCCCTTGATCGGAATTGAACCCGGGACCCTTCAGTCCACAGGCCAACACTCTATCCATTGAGCCAAATTACCTGTATTTATACTTAAAAAATTATGAGTTTGTACTGATTTTCACTGGCTTTTAATTTGGCAGTTTGAGGGTTAGAAGGAACCTGGGAAATCAAATCCAAATTCTCCCCTCACAGAGAACAGAGTCATTGAGAGGGCTCTCATTGTGGCTGAGGTTACCTGGCCAGTCAGAGGTGGATTTGGGTCTAGAACTTCAGACTTTTGATGTACTGGTCTGACTGATACCAGCTGAACTTTTTGGTCTTCTTTTTGATGATCTCAGGCTTCATAAGGGGTCTAAGGGTGACCATGTGGCCATGGTGCTGAGTAGGAGATGGCATTACCACCTCAGGGTAATGTCTCCCCATGGTGGTTGGCATCTCTGACTCTAAGGGCATCTTTTGGCAATAGGTGGACATACTGAGTTGAATAGTGTTTTCCTTCACTGCCAAAGTCACATCTGCCCAGAACCTGTGAATCTCCTTTCTTGGAGATAGGGTCTTTGCAAATATAATCAAATTAAAATGAGATCATATTGGATTAGGGCGTGCCCTAACCTGATGACTGATGTCCTTATAAGAGGGAAATCTGGGCACAGAAGCACATTAAGAAGAACACCCATGTGATGATGGAGACAGAGATTGGAGTGGTGCTGCTACAAACCAAGGAACATGAGGATTGCTAGCACCTACCAGAAGCGAGGAAGAGGCAAGGAAGGGTTCTCCCCTAGAGCCTTCGGAGGGACCATGGCCCTGCTAATGCCTTGCTAATGCCTTGATTTCATACTTTAGCCTCCAGAATGTGAGACAATAAATTTCTGTTGTTCTAAGCCACCCATTTTGTGGTACTTTGTTACAACAGCCCCAGGAAAGTAACGCAGTAGAGTTTCTAATGGGTGTTGCTTTCCATCCTTTGCACAGATGTGGACAGCTCCTGCCAGGCTCCTCCGTAGTTGATTCTTCTCTCTCACTCTTGGGTAGCCCTAGGCTGGAGCTATACCCAGGGAGGTAAAAGCAGAGGTTTCAGTAGCATGTTAGCCATAGTCAGGGCTCCACTTCAGTGAAGTTTGTGTTTTGGCCTAATTAGGATCCAAAGGGCTTGGATTTGAACAATACCTAGTGATGATACTTGTCTCTTTTTCCTGTTCCCCAAAACCTTTAGATTACAAGGATAATCGATTGTCAAATTGTGTTTCTTAGCATTTAATTGGTTTGTCTTCCTTTGCTTCCTTGTGAAGCTCAAGGTCATCTCCTAGAAAATTCTTGTTTTCATGCATCAAGTTCATCCTGCAGGCACTTCACTTCCCCTACCCCCAGGTGGCACAGTGCACATCCAGCGGCCTTGAGCATCCTTGGTGGATGGCCTGTGCGTTCACTACTTGGACAGTGAGGTCCTCCAGTAGGGAACATGCTTACCCCGTGCTCAGTAGCCACAATTCGCGTTCGCCTTTAGACTCTTGAGATCACATCCGTCTTTCAGCCACAGCTCAAGGGTCTCTCCTGTCACGTCCTTCTTACCTGTGCCAGTCTGCGGTGCCTTTGCCCTGTGTTACTCATTTGGCAGTGCTCTCATTTGTGAAATTAACCTTTGTATGTGAGTTTGTTTTGACTCACCAACTTGATTGAGAGCGTTTCGAGGGCAGAGCCCTACTGTACCTAGAAAGTGCCCAACTGGGCTTTATTATGGATTTTTTTTTTTTTGTATCTGGGGGAAGAAATACTCACAGCTCAATACATTTTGCTGAGTTTGGGCTGAAGATTCCCAACTACTTATGGGGAAACTGAGTCCTATAAAAAAAGAAGCATTCCCATCACCCTGCATCTTAACAGCACATACACAGCAAGGTAAGGAAGGGTAGGGACCAGGTGTCTGTAGCTTCCATTGGTCTCTCTGCCAAGATCATCCTGTCCTCTCCTTCCTCATTTTTCTGTCCAGATGGCTGGGAAGGCATGGCTGGCATCAGCCAAGGTAATGTAAGACCACATGGGGCTCAGGACAGAGAGGTCTAGGACCGTTAGGGGTGTCAGGCTGGGAAATCGGAAATTAAAGGCCTGGCACCGTAGCCAGCAAAACCTCCCCCAGTACAATGTTCTGAATCACCTGGGGTGGGTTTCATCAACATGGGCACAGGGGAAGGAAGGGCTCTTGGCAGGCTGGAGAGACAGATGGGCTGCAGGCACTGGGCCTGGCTCTGTGACTGAGCAACAAGGCACTTGGGGCTTGGCACTGAGCTTCTATTATCAAGCTTCTGCTGGCATTGTTATGAGGAACTTTCTCCACTTTGAAGTTGCAGCCCGGCAAGCCGGTTCCTCTCTTAGGTCTCAGTCTCCTCATCTGTGAAATGAGCAGACTGCACCAGATGACTTTGAGGTCTCTAGGTCTGCCGTGGCCTAGATTCATAACCTGTGGTCACCTGGAAAGTGGTGATGGGGTTGTGGATGATGGAAGAGGAGAAGACAGGGCCCAGGATGTTGGACCATTGGAGGAGGACGGTTTTCCCACACGTCTCGGAGCCCTCGAGTAGCTGAGCTGGCCCAGAGGGCAGGAACGTGTCTTGGAAATAATGGTCTCTGAAAAAGCAGAAAGAGGACTTTTCTTTCGTCATAGTCCCTTGACAATTTGCCATTCCATCCACCTATCCATCTTTCCAACAGGTATTTATAGAGCACCTGCTTTGCTAGTGCTAGGGACACAGCTGTGAATAAGATGAGGTCATCCTTTCATGGAGCCTAAGGCCTAATTGAGGAACACAGGTAATAGACAACTAATTGCAGAAATAATTAATTACACTTGGAATAATTTCAGACACCTTGTGCATTTCTTCCTGATTTTGCTTTTCTGTTCCCACCACTGTCTTCCTCCTTCTCCTTCCTTATTCTGCTCCCCTGCTTTGACTCTGGCCTTTCTTCACCTCTCTAATGCCAAGACCTTCCTCGGATTCTGCGCTCTCTCAGGCCAGAAACTCAAAAAGCCCTGGGTTTTGAACTTGTCTTATGTGTTTGCAGAATTCCCTGGGGGAGGGGTGTGGCACTGCCTGTCCTTTCTGCATCCATTGCCCATGGACCTGTGGCCTCTGAGAGAGTAATAGATTGTAAGCTTCGGAGTCAGACTTCTCTGGGTTTGTGTTCAGACTGTAACCCTGACCAGCTTGCAGCAGTCACTTACCTTCTCTGAGCCTTAGTTTTCTCGTCTGGAAAATGGATTATACTTACCTTGAAGCATTTTTTTTTTAATCAAATGGGAAAATGTAAGTAAAGTACCTTGGTGGTGCCTTGAATATAGTAGGTGCTTGATTAAAACCAGCTTTCTCACCTCCCTCTGGGTTTGCAGCCTGATATTTTGAGTCTGGGATGGAGGCAGAGCAGCCTGGCCTTCTGTAGGTTATACTTCAGCTGAGGTGGGCAGCAGGAGGGTAGCAGTGCTCCCTTCTCTGGGACAAGATCCAGGAGTCCACCAGGGGCTAGAATGACAAGCATCCTATGAATCCCAAAAATGAAGCATGGTGTGACAGCTGCTGGCTGCATCCTGCCGAGTGTTGGGTAGGAAGACCCTCACTGAGGTGCTTAGCCTGAGCTGGTGGGCCTGCTGGAGCCACCTTCCTGGTGGTGTCTCACCTGAAGCAATGGGAAATGGCCCCTCCTCCTCCAGGATGGCCCTCCCCTCGTTCCTTGTCCCCTTCCAGATCCAGTCTGAGCCACCTGTGGCCTATTCTGCCCCTGAAGAGTACATCTTCTAGACCAGCGTCGCCAACCTTTCGGACCTCACGGATCACCAGTAGTCCGAGGACCATCGGTTGGCGACTGCTGTTCTAGACCAGTGCTGCGATGATGGAGTGTTCTAGTTTGCACTGTCCAATGCAGTAGCACTAGTTACATGTAGCTCTTGAGCATTTAAAATATGGCTAGTCCACCTGAGGAACTGAATTTTAAATTTTATTCCTTTTTAACTAATTAAAATTAAAATTTAAGTGGCCACCTGTTGCTAGTGGCTGCCATATTGGACAGTACTGTTCTACACCACTGGTTTTCACTTGCAGTGTTGCCACATACTGCTGGGTCACCTTTGGTGTGAGGTGTGTTATGAGTAATTTGCTCTTGGTAAGAAATCACTGAACTGTGTGACTGGTTTGCATGTATGTTGGGGACATGGTTTGTCAGATAAAGGGCTGGCCCCTGGGAGTCTGGTCTGGGCAAGTTTGGAGATTGAGTGTAGGGTCTGGATAGGAGAATATAAAGGGAGAAGTCTTAAGGGCCTTATTTACCTGGGAGACACTTCAGAACCAGTGTCTGCATTTTTTCTATGAAAATGTATATTTACTGAGTAAAAGGCATATCTTACTACAAGGTGTATCAATTTTGTATCTCTGTGTTTACACACTGGAAAATTAAATGAAAGGTTGTCTGGCTCTGTTGCTAGGACTCTGAACCCCGATTAGATATATAACTCTCCAATGGATTAGTTTCTCACATCCTAAGGTTCCATTATGGAGTTGCAAAGAGAATGACAGCACTTGGCAAATCCCAGGCCTAATCATAGCATAGTGAAGTGACTTTTGGAAGGTATATTACCAAGCAATTAGGACCCATTTAATAAATTACCCTTAGGGAACATTTTGAACCCTAGTGGTCTGAAGAGGTTAATGCACCTCTCACAACTGTGTGCTACTCACCTCAGGGAATGTATTTTGAGCAGCCATTCTCCTTAGAGCAGTGATCGGCAAACTGTGGCTCGTGAGCCACATGCGGCTCTTTGGCCCCTTGAGTGTGGCTCTTCCACAAAATACTGACTTCTGCGAGCCCGCACATGGTATTTTGTGGAAGAGCCGTACTCAAGGGGCCAAAGAGCTGCATGTGGCTCTCGAGCCGCAGTTTGCCAACCACTGCCTTAGAGGAAAGGGGTAAAGGGGATCCATTTCATGAGTAGATTTTATAGGAGCTGGAGGAGATGTGAGAGACCATCTAGCCTAGGATGCTCATTTTACAGATGAAGAAACTGATACCCCCAAACATCAGTACCTATCATGGAACAAGAGCTGGTTCCACCCCTTCTAATCTAGGAACTACCCTGTAAAGCATATGTTACCATCCTCATTCTGTAGTCAAAGTAACCAGAAATCAAAGTCATGAAGCTTTTTAGTGGAATCAAGATTGATCCCAAGTCTGTCAAGAGTCACAGATTGCCTGGCTTGGCTCAGTGGTTGGGCGTCAACCTATGAACCCAGGAGGTTCGATTGTTGGTCAGGGCACATGCTCGATCCCCACTAGGGGGCATGCAGGAAGCAGCCGATCAATGATTTTCTCTCATCATTGATGTTTCTCTCTCTCTATCTCTCTCCCTTCCTCTCTTTAAAATCAATAAAAACATATTTTTTTAAAAAAGAGTCACAAGCTTAATTTGTGACAAAACCCATGTCCACTGACCATCAGGCCAATACTCTTCACCGCAGATCACGGCATTGCCTCCACCATGTCGGGCTGGGGGTCAGAACTCCTTCCTCCAGCACCCATGGCCTGTGGGAGGCCAGTAGTGGTGGTGGTGGCGGGGTGTGGGAGGGTAGGGGGGAGGGGTGTGTGTGGAATGTTTCACGGAGCATGGCTGCAGCAGTGTGGGGCTGCCTTCTCCAGGGCGTGCAGCCACAGAGCCTGCAAACCACACCACTGAATGACCTTGCTATTTGTGGAATCTAGGCACTTCCCCCCCTGATGACCAGGAGGGTTAGGGAGCAAGGTCAGAGGGGAGCTGAAGGCTCACATTCCAGTCCTGAAAGAGAAGTGCGCAGAGGAGACCTGTCTCCCTCCTTCCTCTCCAGCTCTGGCTGGGACTCTGCCCAGGGTGGGGGAAGGGCCCTCCCTCTGTCCAGCTGTTGTCCACCTCCCTCCCCTCACAGCTGCAGCTGTTGAGCTCCATCAGTCTCATCCAAGACTGGGTGGAAGGAGGGGGGTGAGGGAAGAGAGGGCCTCTTGGGGGTGTTGGCCAGGTGACTGGTTTCTGCCTCTAGGAGGTGTGTCCCATTGCTGAGGGAGAGAGCTCAGGGTGTCTGTCCCAGCTTTTGGGTAAGGTGGGGTGTGGGTAGCTCAGCTTTTAGAATCTCAGCATTAGTTCCTCCAGAAGGACTACTCTTTTATTGAAAATAATAGGAATATTTAAATTTTTTCTTCATATTCTCTTGGGACTGAAACTCTTCTAACTCTTTTCCTTTGCTTGGCACTTCTTAGCTTTGCTGTAATTTTCATGAATGAATAAATACATGGCCTTTCCCAATCTCTAGGACAGGGAGATGGGCACAGGTGTGAGAGGAAGGGGATGGGGTCTCTGTTCCTTCTAGCCAGATGATTTGACATTGTTGAGACTTTGTGTTTGGGGTTTAGACTTGAGGTATATGAGCTGTCAAAGAACAACCGTGTCTTGTCCTCCATGTCTGGGCAGGAGACATAGAGACATCAGTCCTGGCATCAGCATTGCCTGCAGCCAGACTTGTGCCTGGCCTTGTTCTCTCTTTATTCTCTCCCAGAAATCTAGGTAAGGCCCCAAAGGCTCTAATACCTACCTTCTTCAGGAACTAAAGGGAGAGGTATAAAAAGGAATTAGTACTCTTTCTTGGAAGGTCCTCAGTTTGCCAACCTATAGAATGGGGAGAAACATTGCTACCCTGTTTCAATCTAATAGGCAATAGCATCACAGCATAAAAATTGATTTGAGCCCTTTGGAAAAGAGGCCATAGGAGAGAGTCACTTGTTTTTATTTCTCAGCTTCATCCGTTCCCAGCGTATAACTGAACGGGTATAAGCCAAGTAATATACATTAGTGATCCTAGACTGGCTTTGTATTAGAGACATCTGGGAAGCTTTTTAATAATTCAGACTCCTGGGCCCCCAGCCCAGATCTTTAGTCTGAAATTCTGGGAGTGGGGCAGGAATCTGTATAGTGAAAAGATTTCCAGATTATTTTAATGCAAAGTTAGGTTTGGGGAGGTCCAAATCTTCTACTTTTGAGGAGAAATCTGGTGAGCAAATACTCATAAGTGCTTCCTTCGAAGGCATGCCTTGACTTTGAGGTGTTTGTTCATGCATCCATTCATGAATTCATTCATTTAGCTAGCAGACATGAGTGAGTGTCTGGTGTGCCCGACACAGCTCTAGGTAGAGGGCTGCAGGCAGAATTTGGTGGCGTGTTCTACCCTCAGGGAGGGCATAGTCTGAAGGGGAGACAGATAAGAACACCAACGCAGAGGGCAGTGGTGCCTAGAGAGACTAAGGAACTTGACTAAGGCCACCCAGTGAGCTGTTTTGTTGTTATTGAGGGAGGAGCCTGGGCTGAAGAGGGTTTACTTTTGGAAAAACTGCATCAAGAACCCTCAAATGAGCTTGGTATATCTGGACTCGCAGATTTGCAGATTTCTTATCTGCAATATTAGGATAATATACCCACTTTGCTGCAGTTTGTTAGGATTAGAGATATCATATGCTTGGTCCATGCTAACTGTTTAATTAATGCTAGTTTTTCTTCTTTGCCATTTAATTTGATCTCATAAGTGAGGACAGCATGTTTTTTTGGTCTCAATTTTCTGAGCTCTCCTTTTAGCTGGGGGTTGCCTTACGCTAATTCCCACTTTAGAGTTGATTTCAAGGTGCCAAGTTCCAGGCACTGCAGGAGAACATTCACTACCCCTTCCTCACCCTGGGCCTGGCCTGGCCTTGGGGAGTCCAGCCCCCTCTTGTTCCTTTTAACTCAATACTCCCTGCACAGCCCCATTCAAATCGCTGGAGCACTCTGAATGCCTTATTTCTCAGTCAGGCTTCTTCATCCAAGCCTTTGTCCTTCCGCTCACTCCACATTAAACTCTTGTCAACATTTTTTCCCAATGAAGTTCTTCCTCCCCCGGCACAGTCCCCAGTCTCCAGCTGGCTTCCCTAGCCAGGGACACAATTGGATTGCAATTGCGAGCACTTCCTGGAGATCAGGTCCCTGGAGAGCTATAACAGTCCAGGAGTGTTTCTGGCCACCTATTCCTGTGGTTAGTGGAGGCTGTGCGTCCAGCACACACTCATACCGCAGAGCTGGGGAGCGGACATGCGTACTGAAGCTTTCAGGGAGGCCCGCCTTTGTATTGCATTACCTATGTCACTAGTTTCTGGCTGCCAGTTTGAATTTCTTAAACGGATTTGCTGATTACAGGCTCTGGAGGGGTCTCCCCCCACACCCTCACTGTACATAATTGGGCATGGAGCCCTTGTGGGGTGGATTTGGGTAATGGCTAGGCTGCATTCCTTCCATTCTTTTCTCACAGGAAAAAGTGCCTGGAAATAACCCTCTGGTAGGGATTGCTTACAGGAGGAGGGGCCAGCTTTAGCCATTGGCCTTCACATTTGGTCCCTCTTGGCCCTCTCCAGCCCTTCCCTACCATTTCCCCTCTAGGCAGATGCTACCAGCTGGGCAGGCTTGGGGGTTGCAAATGCCCTTCAATGGGTTTAAGGACCTGACCAGCTGGGCCACTGGCTTCCCATCCTTCTTGTTTGGATTGTGGCCCCATTCCTGGGGACTTCCTCCATAACCACAAATGCTACGCAGAATAGGGCAGCAATAAAGGAAATTTCTTTGCCCTTCCCCCTCCCCTCCCCTCCCCTCCTCTCCCCTCCCCTCCCCTCCCCTTTCCTTCCCTTCCCTTCCTTTCCCTTCCCCCTCTTCCTTCCTTCCTTCCTTCCTTCCTTCCTTCCTTCCTTCCTTCCTTCCTTCCTTCCTTCCTTCCTTCAAGCCAGTTTTTGGAATTGAAAA
Source organism: Myotis lucifugus (assembly GCF_000147115.1). NCBI lineage: Eukaryota > Metazoa > Chordata > Mammalia > Chiroptera > Vespertilionidae > Myotis > Myotis lucifugus. The sequence continues at coordinate 2,536,509 of NW_005871215.1, read as the reverse complement.
GTAAAAGATCAACAATCGAGTATAAGTGAATTTCCCTGCAAATGGGATGCCTTGCTGGATTTGGGTGTGATTCAAAGTAGGGAATCTCTCCCTGGGGAGTCTGTTCCCATTGGAAAGTGGATGTAAGAAAGTTTTTCTTTCTGTTTTCCAAGGCACCAGCTCTCTCAACGTTTAAAAAAAGGCAGCTGCCACCTAATGCCCCTCACCACCTGGCCATCAGGAGGCCACTGCAGGGTCAGGTCTTCTGGTTGTCCACATGGCCTACTCAGCTCCTCCCTTGCCTGCCCCGGCTCCGCCACAGCATTTGGCCTGATGCCATGGTGGCCCCCTCCTTTTAGAAGGTGCTTCAGTGGTCATCCTGCTCTTTAACACTCCTGCCTCCTTCGGCAGGCGAGCAGCCTTTTCCCTGGACCTGGAGCCTAACTCTCCACAAGGGACACAATGAGATGTGAATTGAAAAGACAGGGCTGTGCCCTGGCCAGTGTGGCTCAGTTGGTTCGAGTATAGTCCCATATACTGAAAGGTGGTGGGTTTGATCACGGTTGGGGCACGTATTGGAAGGGAACCAGTCGATAAATGTTTCTCTCTCCCTTCCCATCTCTAAAATTAGTAGGCATATCTTCAGTTGAGGATTAAAAAAAGAAAGAAAGAAAGAAAAGATAGGGCTGGTGTGGCAATCTCCAGCCTGGAGACCCCCAGAGCCTTCTCACACGCGTCAGAAGATAGGGACTCTGAGACCATCGCACACTGACTGGCACACTTGCGTGATAGAGCAGTGAAGGGCCACACACATGAAGGGTGGGGGAAGGGGCATGAAGTATCTGCTCAGTGAGGAGTGCTGATTTTCCCTTTGTAGTGTGTGCATGTTGGGGGAGAGGGGTGGTGTGGGCGGAGCCTTCTTGGAAGCTCCCCCAACTCAACATGCTGATTTGTGACAAAACCTTTACTTCATACCTATCCCCTATGGGACTCCAAGAAGGCCCTGAGCAAAGGAGACCTTTCCCCCTTACCCTTCACCAGTATCTGGTTTGGGATTGTGCTAGCTTATTTTAGAGTCAGGAGTGGGCTGGGCGGGCACTTTAAAAAATACTTTTAGTATAAATAGTGTTGTACAATGAGAGTACAAATCAATAGAATAGGGGGAAAAAGGACGCCTCACAAACCTGCCAGCATGACAAATCAATTTTCTATTTTCTATGATGCCTTCAGTCTGTATTTACTTACAAACATGATTTCCACATGCTTATTGTCATAATGTAGATAGAATTTTGCATTCTATTTGCTTTATTTAATGTTCTACCACAGCTACATAATAATTATAATTAGACTTTTAAATGTCTACACAGTAATTCTTGATACTTATTGATTTTCCCATTGTTGAACTTTTAGCTTGTTCACACTTTTTAAACTTACCTTAAAGATACTGCATTAATATACACCAATATGTTATGTTAATCATATATGTGTATTTATATGTGTGTGTGTATATTCCTTCCTTCCTTCCTTCCTTCCTTCCTTTCTTTCTTTCTTTCTTTCTTTCTTTCTTTCTTTCTTTCTTTCTTTCTTTCTTTCTTTCTTTCTTTCTTTCTCTCTCTCTCTCTCTCTCTTTCCCCTTCCTTCCTTCCTTCCTTCCTTCC
>NW_005871215.1:2437169-2532920 GCF_000147115.1 Myotis lucifugus | reverse complement strand
GACCATCATGCCCTCGCACAAGATGGCCGCCCCCATGTGGTCACAAGATGGCCACCACAAGATGGCTGGCAGCGGAGGGCAGTTAGGGGCGACCAAGGTAGTAGGGGAGGGCAGTTGGGGGCAACCGGGCTTGCAGGGGAGGGAGGGCAGTTGGGGGGGACCAGGCCTGCAGGGGAGGGCAGTTAGGGGTGACCAGGATGGCAGGGGAGGGCAGTTGGGGAGGACCAGACCTGCAGGGGAGGGCAGTTGGGGGCAATTGGGCCAGCAGGGGAGCAGTTAGGCATCAATCAGGCTGGCAGGGGAGTGGTTAGGGGTGATCAGGCTGGCAGGCAGGTGAGCGGTTGGGAGCGAGCAGTCCCGGATTGTGAGAGGGATCCCAGATTGGAGAGGGTGCAGGCTGGGCTGAGGGGAGCCCCCCCCCCCCCGCCCCCCCGTGCATGAATTTCATGCACCGGGCCTCTAGTAGAACTATATAGGTGATAAAAATTATGGGGGAGGGCAGCAACTTGTACGATTACAACATGAAGCATTATGTGATCGGTGACACAAATGTGATGGCAGACAAGCTGCTCTGGAAATGCTTGGGCAGGGACAGTTGATTCTGCTCTGAGGATTTAGGAAGTCATCACGAGATGACCACTCCTGCAGTTAGAACTAACTGAGACAGTGTGAAGTACTTAGTCTCTGTACACCCTCCCAGTCAGCCCTGAGACTGCGTGTCTGTGTCTGTCTGTCTCAAGCAAGAGACCACATCGTCTTTTCTAGTTCCTCTGGCAAGTCCTTTGAGAGGAACTAGGCCTCAGATGAGAGAGGGCTTGAAGCATACTAGTAGAGTCAGAACTGGGAGAATTGCTTAGGTGGGTGCTGAGTAAATGGGCTTTCCTCCATTTTCCCATCCGTGCAGTGAGGAAAATTGTCCCCCATGGGCCCTTAGCAAGTATTTATTGTAGGCACATTGGAGGCAGAGTTGCTAGGGCCCACCCTCTCCCTCGTCTCTCCTCTGAGAGCTGAAGAGAAGATGAAGGTGCTTTGAACTCCGCAGGTAGGAGAAGGGACTTGAAGATGCTGGCCTCCCTCCACAGTTTCCCCAGATGACAGCCAGGACATACCAGCCTAGTGATACTTAAGAAATATGACTTGCTAGGAAAATAAACACCTTGTGTTATTTATTATTTATTAAAAGGCAAGCTTTCTTCAGATGGGAGGTTTCAGATCACTGACAATGTCAAGTTCAATTTTTCTCTGTTAATAACCAGTCCGTGTGCTTGTCAGGAGCATCAAGACGTTTGTCTGGGTGCACCTTTGGCATGTGATGACTACACAAGAGGAAGGGGACATGGTATTGAAGAATTGAAATGGTGTGCAGTGTCTGGGCCCAGATCTTGTGAACAACAGTACAGAACAGTGGCCTTTTGGGTGCTGGGCACTATGCTAGAGGCTTTATCTACATCCTCTCATGTAATCCCCTCCAGGATTGGGGAGAGTGAGGGACAGCAGGTGGGGAACCCCAGTGTTCGGAAGGGAAGGTGCTAATGGAGATATCCACTGTTTCCTGATGGGATAGACTCTCGGAGTTTAGAATCAAGGTGAGACTTGCGCTTTGCTGCTAAGAGTCTAGTGAATCAACCATGGACTGAGAGCATCCTGGAGGAAGTGACAGTGGGTCAGCAGTGGTGGAAGGGATGGGATGCTAGGCTGGGCTAGTTGTGACGGCTTTCTGGAGGAGAAGGGCCTGGAATGAGGGGCCCAGTTGAGGTGAAGGCTAGCTGACTTGAGGGCCACCACCTTTTGACCTTGAGTAACTGTGTTACTGGTAAGGACAAAAATACCCTTGCTGTATTGAGTATGAGTTCTCCCCACTGAGGAAGGTAGGGAGAGCATATTTTATTATTTCCACTTAATCACAAAAGTGTGGTATAGTTGTTTTTTGTTGTTGTTTTTGTTAATCCTCACCCGAGGGTATTTTTCCATTGATTTTTAGAGAGAGTGGAAGGGAGGGACAGAGTGAGAGGAACATTGATGTGAGAGAAACACATCGATTGGTTGCCTCCCACATGCTCCCAGACCAGGGCCAGGGATTGAGCCTGCAACTAGGTACGTGCCCTTGATTGGAATGAAACCTGGATCCTTCAGTCCAAAGGCTGATGCTCTATCCACTGAGCAAACCCGGGTAGGGCAGTGTGGTATAGTTTAAGAACAGGGAATTTGAAGGTAGGCAAATGTGGGTTTAACTATAGTCTTCTGAACTTGATTATTTAACCTCTGGACCCCAGTTTCTCCATTTGGAATGTGGGGAGACTAATACTTACTACATATGGTGTTTTGTAAGGGATAAAAACTATAATTGTCCTTGGCATATAGTAGACACTGAATAATTAATAGTAGCTGCTATTGTTGTCAGTGGAGACTAAGATACAGGCCTAGAGAGGTTAAGTGTCTTGCTCAAGGTCATAAAGCTGGTAAAGAAAACAGCCGGGATTTGACCCAAAGCCTCCAGACTTTTTATGCTGTGTTCTCCCATTCTGTGTACCTAGGCCTTTCCTTTCCCTCCCTGATCAGGTGGACACTTGGCAGACAGCAGGCAGGCAGGCCCCGGCGCCGTCCAGAATGCATTTATGCCTGAGTTGTAAGTTATGGGCTCTTTTCCTGTGGTAGGTATGATTATAGGGTGCTAACAGAGCAGCTCACCCTGTTAAAAAAAATTAGCGGAAATGTGCCAGGGCTTTTGTTCACCAAGCAACTCCATTGTGTTTCTTTCCTTTTCCTCACCCCTCCCTTTATCTTCTAAAAATAAAATAAAAAAGAAAGAAAGAAATGGAAAAGATGAAGGACTGTCAGCACCAGATCATAACTTGGGCCCAGGAGTTGGCGGCTATTCAGTGCCTGCAGAGAGTTCCCTCCTCTTCTGCTTTCCTCAAGTCCTTGTTTTCCTACATCTAATTAAGATCTGTAAACCGCCCCCCCCCCCGAAAAAAGAGGGAGCTTCCTGCTTCCCTGTCTCTCATTGGCTCTTTCCCTTCAGCTCTGTTACCAGCCTCCCCTGTCCTGTGAATGCCTCCTACAGGAGGCATTGAAGTGGTCAGCCAGTCTAACCGCTGGCTGTGGGTGGAGCCAACTTTCTCTGGTACTCATCAGGTGATGCCACACTCCTGCCCCAGAACCTTCAGTGACTCCCTGTTAGCTTTTCTCAAGTCCATGCTTCTAAACTTCCCATGCCAGGCTCTCCAGAATCCAACCTCAGCCTACCTTTGCTTTGTTATCCCCCACTGCTTCTTGTATGAACCATATGCTTCCACTACATCAGCCAACACACTATTTTCTGAACAGGTCTGGAAATTACCTGCCTTTGGTCATGCGGTTCCTTGTGCTTGCGAAGTCCTCACCCATGTGAAATTAGACCCATTCTTCAGGGATTAGCTGAGGTGCCACCTCTTCTGTAACACATCTTGCTCAGGAACATGTTCCCCTTATACCTCGCATACCACAGACATGGAATTAATGTAGAATTCGCCCATGGATTCTCTGCTTGTCACTGTGCATGTCTTTTCCAGGGCCTCCTCAGAGTTTTCCTGTCTGTCTCCTTTTCCCACATGCTATGGAGTATATTTACTTCTTAATTGCACATGATCTAATTTCTTAGGCATTTTTTTTCTTAAGTGTAAAATTTCCTTGTCCATCATTGTCTGTTCAGCTTATGAGCCCTAGAGGCTAAGGTGGCAGGACGGTGCAGTAGAAAGAGCACTTGAGTTCTACTCCCAGAGCTGCCTCTGACAAACTGTGATTTGGGGAAAGTAGCTCCCCTTCTCTGGGCCTCAGTTTCCCATTTGTAAAACAATGGGTTGGACTTTCTAATCTCTAGGATTTGTGGATGGCATTTTAAAAAAGTTGTGTTAAGATGTAATTCACATACTATAAAATTCTCCCATTGTTATGGGCTGAGTTGTGTGTCCCGCTCCCCAATTCACATGTTGAAGGCCTAATCCCTTGTAACTCAAAATGTGACTGTATTTGGAAATAGAATTTTCAAAAATGTAAATTAAGGTTAAATGGGGTCATTATGGTGGGCCCTAATCCAATATGACTGGTCCTTTAAGAAGAAATTAGGACACAGACATGTAGAGGAAGGACCATGTGAATATACAGGGAGAAGAAGGCCATCTACAAGCCCAGAAGAGAGGCCTCAGAATGAAACCAAACCTGCCAACACCTTGATCTTGGACTTATAGCTTCCAGAATCATGAGAAGATAAATTCTGAAGTTTAAGCCACTCAGTCTGTGGTACTTTGTTATGGTAGCCCTAGCAAACTAATACACTCATTTCATGTACAACTCAGTAGATTGGTATGTTCACAGAGTTGTATATCACCATAATTCATTTTTGAATATTTTATTACCCCCCAAAGAAACCCCATACCCATTAGCAGTCACTCCTCATTTCTCCCCAACCTTCTCTCCAACTCCAGCCCTGGGCAACCACTAATTTATGTTCAGTTTCTATGGACTTGTCTATTCTGAACATTTCTTATAAGTGGAATTATACAATACCAGAGGCCTGGTGCATGAAATTTGTGCACGGGTAGGGTCCCTAGGCCTGGCTGGCGATCAGGGCCAATCAGGGCCTTCTGGCTTCCATCCAGGGCCTTCCTTCCCTGGTTGCTGGCTGCTGGCTGGGGCCTTCCTTCATTCTGTGCCGCCCCCTAGTGGTCAGTGCATGTCATAGTGAGTGATCAAACTCCCGGTCTCCCGGTCAAACTCCCAAGGGGACAATTTGCACATTAGGCTTTTATATATATAGATAGGGTCTTTTGTGACTGGAATCTTTTGCTTAGCAGAATGTTTTCAGTGCTCATCTATGTTATATTATATGCCAGTACTTCATTCCTTTTTATTGCTGAATAATAATTGATTGTATGGGAATAGCCACCTTTTGTTTATCCATTCATCACTTGATGGACATTTGGGTTATATAAATTTTTTGACTATAATGAATAATGCTAAAATGAAGATTTGTGTACAAGTTTCTATGTGGACATGTTATCATTTCTCTTGGTTATATACCCAGGAGAGGAATTGCTGGGTCATGTAGTAACTCTATATTTAACTTTTTGAGTAACCACCAAACTGTTTTCCAAAACAGCTGTACCATATTATGTTCCCATTAGCAAAAATAAAGGATTCCAATTTATCCACACCTTTGCCAACACTTGTTATTATCTGTCTTTTTGTAGCCATCCTTGTGGATATGAAATGGTATTTCATTGTGGTTTTGATTTATATATCTCTGATGATGAATAATGTTGAGCATATCTGTTCATCTACTTATTTGCCATTCGTATATTTCCTTTGGAGGAATATTAACATACTTCGCCTATGTTTAAATTGAGTTATTTGTCTATATTATTGATTTGTAGGAGTTCTTTATATATTCTGGATATAAGCTCCTTATCAGATACACGATCTGCAAATATTTTTTCATATTTTATGGGTTGTCTTTGCACTTTCTTGGTGGTATCGTTTGCAGCATAAAAGTTTTTAATTTTAATTAAGTCCAACTTATCTAATTTTTCTTGTATTACTTTTGGTGTTGCATCTGAGAAAACATTGCCTAACCTAAGGTCACAAAGATTTATTCCTATGTTTTTTCTAAGTGTTTTCTACTTTTAGCTCTTGCATTTAGGTCCATGATCCCTTGTGAGTTATTTTTGTGTATGGTGTGAGGTATGGGTTCAACTTCATTTTTTGTGTGTAGATATGTGGATGTCCAGCACCATTTACTGGAATGGATGGGATATTAAAGGTCATTTGAAGCAGCTCATTATCTGAGGAGGAATTGTGGACAACAACTAGTGTGGAGACGGCTTGGGGAAAATGCTCTTGGTTGTCTTTCCCTTTTCTCCTGCAACAACACCGAGCTCCCAGCTCCTTTGACAACTTTTGTGTTGAGATTATATAATTCTGTGTTTGTTTAACTTGCTCTTCACAACTTCCAGAATTGTGTTTTATGCATCTGGATGCTAAATAATTGATTCTGGTGATAGTGGAGGTCATAACAAGAGGATGATTGGCTTCCATCATAGCAAGGGTGTTCCTGGCTGTGAGACCTGCTGAAACCAACAGCAGAGAAGTTGTCAACTCTCCTACTGAAGAGGTATTTGTGGGCCCGGAGTCCAGTTGATGGGGCTCTTGCTGGCCTTTGATTGGGCTAGGGAGGAGATAATAGTGACAACTGAGACCAGGTAACAGGGCATTTTCAGCATTTTGGCTCATTTAATCCAACTCTGCTTTCAGGCCAGAGGAGAACCATTTTCTTTCCTGTCAGTACCTTTTCAGCAGAGCTAATAGGACCCCTGGGTAGATTAAGGGACATTAGTGAGACAAGTTATAATCATACCAGGCTCTACACTACATGTTCCCCTTTTCTCCCAGGCCTCAAAGCACCATCTTCCCCACCATGAGAGGTGAGGCAGATATGGAGATCCCTGGCAGCCTGCTGGGTAAGAGTACCAGTGGGAAGGCAGTGGGGACCTCAGAGGACACAGGCCTTCTACTTCCTCCTACTGTTGACATGATGGGAATGGGAGGGTCTTGCTAGTCACTGGTAAATCTCTCAGGTAGGGCCCCAACTCTCTTCTCCAGGCTTATTCCCATCCTCTTCCATGGTCCCTGGCTCCAGTCAATTTAGACCACACCCATGCTTGTTTGTACTCTTCATCTCTACATCTCCAGCACAAGGAAACTCCCTGGTGCTAGAATAGTTGTTGAATGAAAGGATGAATGAATGAATGCTTTTCCATCTTGAGCTCAACCGGTTCCTTTTACCTCATTTCCCATTGCCCGCTGGCTGTCTTCCAAAGCCTATCAACCATTTAAGGTTCAGCTTAAATATCTTGTCCATAAAGCCTTGTCACTCCTTGCCCCCATAATTGAATATGGTGATTTCTTCTCTTTTTAATCTTGCATTCATTACGTTTCTACCTCTATTTTGCCACTTTTCACATTCTGCCCAGTGATAAAATATTTGTGTGTATGGCTAAACCCCAGAATTGAAACACAAGGCTTGAGACAGGGAACAAACTTTCTCATTTTGTATTTCACTGCCTTTCTCCTCCTTTCTCACCCCTCCTAGAGTGGTGTTTTACAGACATTTGCCACTCAACGAAATCTGCTTAATTACTGTGCCTAGGTTACTGATGGTTTGTGCTAGGTCTCTGCCCCTCAGGGTAGTGTTCTGCCCACAGCTTTATGCTGCCCAGAGGATTTTCCTGGGTTTCACATCCTGGAGAAGGAAGTATCTGCAAGAGACAGATGTCAGTGTGTGGCATTCCCCATCTACTGTGTATATTTTACATATCTCTGTGTAGGGAACATCACCACAAGCGCATTACTGAGGTATTATACTTGACTCCTGGCAGGAAGAATTGGAGCAGATAGCACATCAGTGGTAATCCCTTGCTCTGCCCTGGAGGATACAGAAAATCTCTGGTGTGAGCTGCTGGCTGTGGATATTAGAGACTCACCTGCTATGTTAATGTGGTGGCTGGATTTCTTTCTCCAGTTGATTAGGCAGCTCTTCTCTGTTCTCCACTCTTTGCAGTCCTCCCATCACTCTCCCCACTCCCCCCAGTTCTTGACCTGGAAGGTGGGCCAAGTGGGGTCAGAGGCTGCAGGGAGGGAGGGGCCACGTACAGGGCTGAGCTACAGGGGGCCTTTGGGGAAGACTGTCTGGCGGGGAGGCTCAGGCTGCGGTGCCCAGTCCCTAATGAAAGAACAGGGGAGGAGGACATGATGGTGACCCTCTATACTGATGCAGGCTTTCTGTTTCCAAATGCACTTTCATATAGATTGTCACTTTTGAGTCTCACAACATCATTCCTGGGGATTTTTTTTACCTCTGTTTTCAGACACAGGGTCTGTGGAGCATACAGGAAGGTGACTTGTTCCTGAAGTTAGTAGCAGGGACAAGAGGGAAGTTCACACTCTGTAGGATGCAGCATTGGTTAGGAAGCCAACCATACCTTGCACACAGAGATCATTGGATGCATATTTGTCCAGCAAATGAATAGCAGCATTAATAAATAGTTGATTTGAGACAAAAGTTGATTTGAGTTTTCTGGATTTTACTCCCAACTCACTCCAGTCTCCTTCACTCTTTGACTCAGTTTCTTCTCTTCCCCATAGGGCTAGCCACTCTCCCTAGCCCTTGCATAAGTCCTAGCCTGAAGAATGACACCCAGAGATTTTTGGATGAGGTGATGCAGAATGTTGGTCCTGTGAGTCTAAGTGGCAGGTAGGCAAATACTTACCTGTAAAACCCTCCTCCTTGGCTTGAGGGTTTTATTGCTAAGTGAGCACAGCCCTCTTTCTTTGCACCCCACTCAATCCTTGTCTACATAGCGCTCCAGGTTACCACCACTGAAGGGCCATAGTGACATTTTGGATGTCAAGTAGGCTTTATCTTGGGTTTAGTAAAAAGAGCATTCGTCTGAGGGTCAGAGGACCTAGCTTTGAACCTTGGCCTCTCCATTCTGCTTTGTGATGTTGGGATAATCCCTGGACATTCGGGGCCTGGAACTTGATGGTTTCTTAGGTCCCTTATAGCTCTGAAATTCTAGGATTCCGTGGTTCTCTTGGGGAGGGAGAGGCTTATCATCCGTGTGGCCTGGCCACAGGGGGTAGGATTAACCTCCAGGGTCAGCAAGCTTACAGAGCTCAGGAAATGCCTCTCTGTGATCCATATTTGGTCCAGAGACAGGTGGTGGAGCCTGGAGGAGGGGAAGTTTGCTCACAGCTCCAGGGCTGGGGGAAGGGAGACCTAACTCAGCTGCCCTTGTTTCTGATGGAATGAAGGAGTACTCATTGCATTAGATCTTGGCAAAGATGCTGCACCCTGTAAGTTAACTCTTCCAAGTCAAGTACTTGGCCATTAACCCATCGCTCTCTCTCTCTGCTGGTGTGGGGCAAGGAGAACTGTCAGTGAGGAGTTTATTGGGAATCAAGGTTTACTCACTTTTCAGTAAATTTTTATGAGCTGCCAATCCCTTGGGCAGATGCTGCTCCTTGGACTTGCATCATGGCCTCCAGCAAATGACTTCCTTTGAGCCATTATTCCCGATGCTCTCTTGTTTGGTAGGAGGGGTCCAGAAATATTTAAAGTGTTAGCGAACCAGTTCCTTTGTCACCACTGCAAAGCCAGGTGAGCGTCATGGAGCATTTCCCCCCATTGTACAGAAGGAGATACTGAGGCCCAGAGAGAGTTTCTGGTGAAGCTGTGACTGCTGACAGTTGGAGGGAGATGCCTCTGGTGTGAGCTCTCAAGGCTGTGAGTGAGCCTCGGTCGTTCCATGTGTGTATTTGTGAGGCACTGTGAGATTAGCCACTGAGCAGAGGTTTTATTTATGATGGCGCCTAGAACTCTCCATCCTGCTGCCTGCTCGAGTCCGCTGCCATCAGTGGTGTTGCCGAGCTCCCAGGGGCATCGTAAATTTCCTAGGTAATCTGTGTGTCTGCCATGTTTGAAGGCAGCCTTATTCAGACGGTCCTCAAGGAGTGAGATAGGGCTCGAACCAGGCTCAGCTTTTCCCAGGTGGCAGAGGCTTCATCTCACAGGTCTGGGCAGAGAAGCGCGGGGCCTGGGAGTTGGAGGAGCCTGGGTCTATGTTGCTACATCATGCTCTACTTTGGTCACTTACAATATAGCAGATGTAGTAATTTGGCATTCATGGCTCCTCTTGACTAAAATGGTTGAAATGAGGATCTAACGTGGGCAAGACACAGGATTTTAATAATATCCAGGCAGTATTAAGTAGAATAAGCCTAATGTAGATTGTAATTTTTTTCATTAACTTCAATTTGGTGAACATTTACATATACATATTTAAATATACTTTATTGATTTCAGAAAGAGGAAGGGAGAGGGAGAGAGAGAGAGAAAAACATCAATGATAAGAGAATTATCGATGGGCTGCCTCCTGCATGCCCCCTACTGGGGATGGAGTCCACAACCTGGACACGTGCCCTCATCAGGAATCAAATCGTGGCCTCCTTGTTCATGGCTCAATACTCAACCACTGAGCTATGCTGGCCAGGCTATGTTTTAATTTGTAACATGCTTAGTTCTCTAAAGCAGTCACACTGCCTTCTTTAAACCAATGTTCCATATTTTGTACTTTTCACTAATTTGGAAGTATTTCTTATTACTGATTAATGAGGTTTTACTAAGAATAGGATCAAAGCATCATACTGTCTAGAATTGGAAGGTTCCTTAGAGATTATCTCACATTCTTCATTTTATTTTATTTTTCTTTATTGATTAAGGTATTACATGTGTGTCCTTATCCCCCGCTCATGCCCTCACCCCCCTGGTGTCTGTGTCCATTGGTTATGCTTATATGCATGCATACAAGTCCTTAGGTTGATCACTCCCCTTTATCACATTCTTCATTTCAGAGATGAAAAAACACTAGTTATTATACACACTCACAGATGATCAGTGCTTTGTTTTTTTTCTTTACATGAACAACTTTGTTCCCTAATATGAAAGGGCTTCAGGGGTGAATAAATGGTGAGAATGGAAATTCTTTCTTACCTTTTATTGAAGTAAAACATACAGACATGAAAATTCAATGAACTTTGGTAAAGTGAACACATTATGGGACAAGTACCCAGATTAAGAAACTGAACTTTACCAACACCCCAGAAGTTGCCCTCAGACCCCTGGGCAAGGGCCCTTGGGAGCCCCAGAGTATAGGGAAGAGCAGCCTCAGGAGGCTGCCATCATGTCACGTAAAGCACCTAAAAGCCCCACAGAAGCCCCTGGTGAAGCGTAACCACCATCCTGACATCTAATAGCATAGATTCATTTTTGAACTTCACACCAGTGGAATCATTTAGTATGTGCTCTTTTGTGTCTGGCTTCTTCAACATTTTACCCACTGAGATTCATCCATGCTGTTGCAAGTGGCTATAGTTCATGAATTTTCATTGCTGTGATATTCCACTGTGGGACTATATATCACATTGATTTAGCCTTTCTACTGTTGATGGACATTTTAGTAGTTTCTAGACTTTGGTTATTTTTAAATAGTACTTCCCCTTCTATGAATATTCTGGTACACCTTTTCATTGAAAGCCATTTCTGTTGGTTTATAGGAAAGAATGGAATTGCTGAGTGGCATATTCCACTTCTGATGTTATTCCCAGTTTCCCACACTGGTTGTGTCAATCTATACTCCCTGCAGCAGTGTGAGAGTTCTGTTTGGCCTGTGTTTGTCTAGGCACTTGGAATTTTCTCTTGTTATTATTTATTTATTTATTTTTGGTTTCTTTTTCTTTTAAAAAACTCTTTATTGTTGAAAGTATTACATAGGTCCTCCTTTTCCCCACATTAACCTCTTCCAGCCCGTTCCCATCCTCCTCTCCCCTCCCTCACAGGCCCTCACCACCTCATTGTCTCTCTTGTCGTTTTAGCCATTCTGATGGATGTGAAGTGATATTTCACCTTGGCTTTTATTTGACATCAATGATAACCAGTGAAGTTGAGCAGTAGAAATGGGGTTTTGAGCACAGACTGAGATTTTTAGCTCTTACATCTAGGAAGTTACTCTATGCCAGTGATGGCGAACCTTTTGAGCTCGGCGTGTCAGCATTTTGAAAAACCCTAACTTAACTCTGGTGCCGTGTCATATATAGAAATTTTTTGATATTTGCAACCATAGTAAAACAAAGATTTATATTTTTAATATTTATTTTATATATTTAAATGCCATTTAACAAAGAAAAATCAACCAAAAAAATGAGTTCGTGTGTCACCTCTGACACGCGTGTCATAGGTTCGCCATCACTGTTCTATGCCTTACAAGGAGGACCCGGAGAGACGAGGACATATTTCAGGGATGAGAAGTAAGCATATAGCTACTGTGTAGTACTGTTCAGCTTAGAGTAGAAGCAGCTGCAGCCCCTTGAGGTTGGGGTTATATCTTATGTACTTTTGCACCTGCCTTCCCCTTTGGTGGTTAGGAGAGTGCTAGGTACGTAGTGTTCAGTGAAGATGAGTTCTGGGATAGTCCCAAGATTCAGCTAGAGAGGGATGATGGAGACGGGCTGGGGTGGATGTGGGAGCAAGGAGTCCATGACGGGCTAGGTTTGGGGTGTGCACAGGCTTCTCAAATGTGGGTCCAAGTCCAGCAGTGTTGCCTAAGTGCTGTGAGCATGGCCTCCCATGGCCTCTTCTGCAAGCTTGGGATGGCAGGGTCTGTGAGCTACTGGGGGATGGATGTGACTGCTGACAGGCTGAGTGATTCTCCTCCAGGGTCCTCCTGGGTGACGGCTGGATGTACCTTACACTACCTGCAGAATCCCCACGTGCATTGACCACCTCCCTGGGCCCATCCACTGGCTCCTTTGGGAATTCTGGGCCTGATTCTGCAGGGTCATGTCCCTTGGAGGGAATGAAGTGAGCCGGGGTTGCAGGCCTTTGTGGATGAAGGCACACCTGGGGTGATTCCCTCTGTATGGCCATAGGGAGCCCCAGGGTAGAGGGGAAGAGCAGCTCCCGGAGGCACCATTATATCACACATAATGTACCAAAAGTGCTATAGAAGCCCAGGTTTGGGAGATTACACACCGTTTATCTCAGCGAGGGCTAGCGTCAGTCATCCTTGGCAAAGAACCATTCATTCGTGTTTTTTTAAAAAGATGTTTTAAAATTTATTTTTAGGGAGAGAGAAAGGGAGAGGGAGAGAGAGAGAGAGAGAGAGAGAGAGAGAGAGAGAGAGAAACATCAATGTGAGAGAGAAACATTGATCGGCTGCCTCCTGCACACTCCCTATTGGGAATCGAGCCTGCAACCCGGGTATGTACCCTGACCGGACTTGAACTGCCAACCTTTCAGTGCATGGGACAACGCCCAACCAACTGAGCCACACTGGCCAGAGCCATTCACTCTTTTATCATCAGAAGAAATCTTATCCCTCTACACTGTACCAACTCCTTCCAGATGCTTCAAACCTATTTAGTTGATAAGATCTTCATAAAATTTTCTCTCTGGCCTGTTTCTTTATGCCACCTTTCAATTCAAAACCAAGAGGAGAGCCAGCATGGATGTGTTTCCAATATGTATGTGCCAGGTGCTGCTAGGGCACTGGATGGACCAGCTCTGGGCCCTGCTGGAAGCTGCTCAGCATCCAGCACACAGAGCAGAATTCATGTACACAAGTAACGAATCCGGGCCAGGGTACAAGAGTATCTGAGGGCCAAGAGGACAGGTGCCAAAGCAAGGAAAGAGCGTAGCTACTTTCTATCTTTTCCCCGCCCCTATTCCCTTGTGTCTCTCTTGTCTCTTTCTGTCTAGGAATCATTATTACTTACTCGTGAAATGCTCTTCACTGATGGATGTCTCAAGAGAGGTTATAGGGATTGGATAGAGCTGGGGTCTGGGTGGGGAGGATTTGTTAGATCTCAGCTCTCTTCTCAGGCCAGGCCCTGTGCTTCAGGAAGCCAAGGCGACTCCCACCTTCCTTCTCTGTGTGTCTCTCAGTAAAGCACTTGATGAGCAAATGAGTAAGATGTGATGCGTAGTCGTTGCCGGGCCGCCTCCTCTCCTGGCCAGCAGTGGGCTGGCGTGCGGATGGATGAGCTCAGGTTTGGACATGACTCAGGAGGAAGGTAGTAGAGAAACATAAGTGATCTCATGTGGTCTTAAGTGGAGCTGGGAACGTGAAGCGTGCATACGCTTATCTTCTTGTCATTTCTCTCCTCATTCCAGCCCCCTGGCAGCAGTCTGCCTGGATGGGACTCTCTATGGAGTGTAGTCAGAGAAGAGAAAACTGGCTCCATTTTCACCTGCTCCTGAGTTTTCACTGACCATTCCAGCTTCTTGACTTGGAGCATTGGAGAGGGGTGAAGGCTCTCAGCATGCAGTCTGCCTTCTCCCTCTGTAAAGTGCTCTGTCTTCCCTCTTAGTGAGCAGAGGGTACTCACTCTGTTTTAACTCCTCTGTGGTTAGGGACAGGTTGGCCTTGGCTAGGGGAAGGTCTGGTGGACTTTGGCACTTTCTGAGAGGAGATGTGGGAGAAGACCCTACCTTAGGAGGTCAGGCAGAGAGGGGATTCGTATGGTCTGGTGGAAGGACCTTTTGCCTGTAAATGAGAACCTCTGATTTCTAGTTGTGGTTCAGATATTAATTAGTTTGATGTCCTTGGAAAAGTTCCTTGTCCCCCATATCTGTTACCTCACATGTCAAATGGTGATATGTATACCTGCCCTCTCTACCACCAGAGTAGTGATGAGGACTACGTGAGTTAGTGTGACAGCCTAGGGAAGTGAAAGTGCTGTTCATAAGTAATCTATAATAATAAAAGGGTAATATGCTAATTAGACCGGACGTCTTCCGGACATCATTCTGGATGTTCTTCCTGATGGGGCCGGAGGGAAGCCAGCTGGGTCTCGGGTGCCTGCGGGTGGCCAGAGAGGGAAGCAGCCCGGGTCCCGGGTGCCAGAGGGAAGCTGGTGCCAGCAGCTGGGGGAAGGAAGGCCTACTCTTGCACGAATTTTCAATCATCGGGCCTCTAGTATGATATAATTGTTAATAATAAATACTGTAAACACTCAGAACCGTGGGTATCAGTAAGGGTGTCAGTAATTATAGCTGGAAAGGGCTGTGGATCCAAGGGTTGGGGTCATGCAGTGCAGAGCCTGGCATCTGAGAGGTCCTTCCAGGTCCCTTATCCCACTGGAGGACGCTGAGGCATGGCAGGGAGTCTGGAGCACTTGATAAAGGAGGCAGTTTAAAGCAATACTTGAAGCGAGGAAGACGATGACTATGTTAGGCACTGTGGTGGGCAGGTGACTGACTTCCCGTTGGCCAGAAGTAATTGTCTAGAGGTGCAGTCCTGGAGAAGGGTGGAGGTGAAGGATGTGCTCAGTCCCTCGAGTTAGACTAAGCCTTGAACCTGATTGGCGGGGGGGTGGGGGGGGGGGTCCCTTCTTTCCTCATTTTTTGGAGGCAGTGTGGTAGTGGAAGAACTCTGATTTAGGAGTCAGAGTATCTTGGGGGCACGAGGTATCCTGAGTCCCATCTCTGTCATGTTTTTGATGCTGTGACCTTGAGCAAGTCCCTTTACCTCTCTAAGTGCCACGTCCTCCACCTGGAATTGTACTGTCTTCAGGATTGCTGTGAGGATTGAGTGAAGTGAAAGAACAGCCTGGAAATAGAAGGTGCTCAATAAATGTCACTTAAGTCTGAATTTCTTTCCCATCCATCTCATTTATGGTGTTTGCAAGGAATATTCCAGAGCCTTTTGACATCCACATTGTCTCTGCCAGGCCTCAGTATTTTCCTTTCTTTCTGTGGGACAGACTTTGCAGTCACTCTAATTTCATACCAGTAACCTATATTCTCATGTCAGCCATAGATGTGTCCAGTTTGCACCCAGATATTATGTAGCATGGTTTTGCAAATAATGTTTACATGGGGGAAAACCCAGAATTTAAAAGCACTTTTGTGTAAATAATTTATTTTTTATGACTATTTTTTAAAAATAGTTTTATTGATCTCAGAGAGGAAGGGAAAGAGAGAAAGAGATTAGAAACATCAATGATGAGAGAGAAACATCGATTGGCTGCCCCCCTGCATACCTCTCACTGGAGATCGAGCCCACACCCCAGGCATGTGCCCTGACTATGAATGGAACCGTGACCCCCTGGTTCATAGGTGGACGCTCAACCACTGAGCCATGCCAGCTGGGCTAAAAAACTTCTAGAAGCAGAGATCTTTCCCACCTAAAAACAAAATCTAATTTGTGGATCTGTGCAGCACAGAGAAATCACTGAGCCCAGCTCTGCAGCTGCTGGGAGTGGCCTTGGGCAAGTCACATGGCTCCTTCTGGCCTCAGAGTATGTTACATATAGAATGAGATGGATACATAGATCAGGTCTCCCCACCTAAGCCCCACAGGGATGTTGGGGATGATGACATGGACCCTGAATAGAGTAGAAGGACCAGTATGGCAGTGGCACCTGCTGGGAGAGTCACCAGGTAAGGCTTCATGGTCTACCGTCACATCATCACCTGTTGGGCTAGGACTCCTAGGTTATATATATTCTAAAGTCTCTCCTGTTTCTAAAGTTCTTTGACTCATAAAAAAATCCTGGGTTTACATCTCTACTTGGATGACTAATAGACAACTTATTGTGTTGGAAAATGCACTCCCCCCCCCACCCCCACCGTTTCCTGTATAGAACAAACAAGATCTCTCCTTTTCTTACTACTTCCACTGCTACAGCCCTGATCAGAACCACCACCATCATCTCTCGCTTGGATTATTATAACAGCTTCCCAAGTCATACCCCTGTCACTGCCCTTGCTCATTGAGACCTTCCCTTACTATTCTGTTTAAAATAGCTGCCCTTCCCCCATCTCTTTATTTCCTACATAGCACACCAGACATATATTTTTTACTTCTTTTTAAATTGTCATTCTTTTTTGTTGCACCCATGTCCTCAATATAAACCATATGAAGGCAAGGATTTTTTTTGGTCATTTTTTTCCTTCTGGTTTTGTGCACGGCCCTAAACCCAGTAACTAGATCACATGACTAATCTGATCTTTAGAAACTGCTGGCAGTCTGGGAATTACTGTTCACCCTCTAGTCAAGTTTTCCTTGATGCCAGTCCCAACCCTTGGCCTTGGACATCATAGCCGCTACTGCTGTCCACCTGCCCACCCCAAGACTCCTATCTTTCATGTATTGTTAGTTATCCAGCCTGTGTATTTTAGGACTGGATCTGGTAGGCAAGATCACTGAGGACTTGATCTTATACTGTTAACCCCTTTTGCCCAGCACAGATCTAATATGTAATAGAAAGTGCTCAATAAATTCATTATTTATTCATTTACTGGCAAATATTTTAATGAATTGCTGTTGACAAATGATTAAAATTCAACCCTATAAATGATTTGGACCTTTGGAAGGTGTCTGACAGGTCTGAACAAGGGTCAGTGACCAGAATCTATTGACATTGGTAGGTAGGACATGGAAGGGTGTGGATGATGCAAACTTTAGTGTGTTTCTCTGGGAGTGTGGCAACTGGGTTACAGGTTCTCCTTGTGTCTGCTTCCAGGATGGCCACAGTTCCCAGAGGATGAGGAATGCACTTGTTTCTTTAAATTTCCATGGAGGGTAAATTCTGCTCTTTGAGATTTTAAAATACGCAGCACGGTCTCGATGGTGTCAGATAGCTAGTTTATAGGTCCTGTCCTAGCTGTGATAACTCAGGCTAAGCTGGATAATAAACGAAAGTGGGACAGAGCCGCAGGATAAATATTGCTTCAGGGCATCTCGAACAGCACAAATCATGGGAAAATATCTTCCTAGTTTTCATTTCTCCTCTTCCTCCCTGGCCCTCTCAAAGTAGTTGGCAGAACAGGCTCTATTCCTTACAGCACCTCACCCCCAGGCCCAGCCTCCGCTCTCAGCGCACAGCTATGGGAGGAGGGATGCAGATTGGCCCTTGAATGCAGGTGTTGCTCTGCCTTCCTGCCTAGCTCTGCAGGGACCTCTGAGAACCAGCATGGACTAGGGCAGGTCTCCCATTTGTGGCCATTCTCCATTTATATCTATGGACCACTGCTAAGCTCTGCAGGTCTGTTTCTCTCTAAAACAAGGGGGTTTAATTGGTGGTTCTTAGTCTGGAGTGAGAAGTTGAGTCATCTGGGGAATTTAAAAGCAGCTTGCCAAGTCCTCTCCTAGTGCACAGAATCAGCATGGTGGAAGTGTAGCCTTTTGTGCTTCCACACACCTTTCCTGGCTCCTGCCAGTGAGTGCTCCTGTGCCCAGTCCTTTTTAGGAACCACTGTCTGTACAGCCCTCTTGTACAAAAGAAGGGTGTGAGATGGGTGATGGGTTAGGTGTTGAGATGGGCCGTTACGTGTGACCCCACTCTTGTACTCAATCCATCAACACTGTCAGTTGGTAAAGCTTTCTGCAGCTTTGGAATCGTGCTTGCTTTGTAATCAACATCAACCCATAGATATTAATTGAGCCCGTAGGGAATACGAAGGTGTCTCAGGTATGTATGCACAAAAGGTAACTAACAGCACAAGGCAGGTGAGTCTATTAAATGAAGAAGATTGTCTCAGTGAAGGACATTATCAGCCATCCCAGCCTTCCCCTTCCAGAAATGCAGGAGTCATTCTCAGCTTTTTCTTTCAAACCGCCCCCCCCCGGCCCCCCCATCCACGTTCACTTGTCTCCATCTGCACTCTGTCTCTCGATCATACTTTCCTAGTTTGGGTGCTCAGGTTTCTTACCTGAACATTACAATAGTCTTCTAACCAGCCCCCTCCAAGCCATCCTTTGCCAATCTACAGAGTGGCCGTGTCTACTGACCTGGTACTTGTGCCTGGTATGTGGAGGATGCTCACCATACCTGAGTGGATTAACTTCAGTGGTCCCCTATCAGGCTCTGTATGGCCTTCCAAGCCCTTTGCATGGGCCTGTGGCTCTGCCTCCATAGCCTCACAGCTGCATGTTCCAGCCACTCTGCTCTTCTTGCCCTTTTCTTGATTCTACCACAGACTTCCTGTCTCAGTGCACGCATGCCGTCTGCTCTCCCTGGGACCAGGACACTTGTTCTCTCTTTCTTTCTTTTTTTTTCATCTTTTATAAAAATAATTTTCATTTTCAATTATAGTTGACATACCATATTAAATTAGTTTCAGGTGTACAACCCAGTGATTAGACACTTATAAATGTTACGAAGTGACCGTCCTGATAATTCTAGTACTCATCTGATACCATATATAGTTATTACAATACAATTGACTATATTCCCTATGCTGTACTTCACATCCCCATGACTTTTCTGTAACTACCAATTTGTACTTCTTAATCCCTTCACCTTTTCATCCCTGTAACTTCTTCCCATCTTGTAACTGTCAAAATGTTCTCTGTATCTATGAGTCTGTTTTTGTTCTGCTTGTTTGTTTATTTTGTTTTTTAGGTTCTACATATAAGTGAAATCTTATGGCATTTGTCTTTCTCTGTCTGACTTATTTTGCTCAGCACAGCACCTTCTAAGTCTATCCATGCTGTTACAGATGGCAAGATTTTATTTTATTTTATTCTTTATGGCTGAGTCATTTTCTTTCTTTCTTCTTTTGTTTGTTAATACTCACCTGAGGATATTTTTCCATTGATTTTTAGGAAGAGTGGAAAGAGAGGGAATGACAGAGAGAAATATCGATGTGAGAGAAACACATTAATTGGTTGCCTCCTGCATGAGCCCCGACCAGGCAACCAAGGTATGTGCCTTTTACTGGAATCGAACCCAGGACCTTTTGGTTTGAAGGCCGACACTCTATTCACTGAGCCAAACCGGCTAGGGCATGGCTGAGTAATTTTCCATTGTATATATGGATCACTTCTTTACCCATTCACCTATTGATGGACTCTTAGGTTGCTTCCCTATCTTGACTATTGTAAGTAATACTGCAATGAACATATAGATGTATATGTCTTTTATTCATTTTTTGCAGCATGAATACTTTTATATAACTGGGGGAAAAAAAGTCACACATTTTAAAGATGAATCCACTGAGACGATAATTGAAGTTTTTAAAAAAATTTATGAACAAGATTGTCTTGAATGACCCATTCACATAAGTTCACTTAGTCCAACTCAATGAAGCCTATGTCCTTAGTGTACTGATGGAACGAACCACTGGTAGCACATTTTGAGGCCATATTTCCAGATCAGACCATGCCAGTTTGGGCATACACTGCATTACGAGAACCCTGGCTGAATTTTCTTCGATAGTTCTAGTAGAGCTGGTGGTGACCCATCTTGCTCTCTCTGATGCAATGAGGCAAAAGAATGAGCTGGCCATATATGTGTTCTTGAAATTTTGGGGAGAGTTTACCCAGAATGCCTGGATGTATATGTCTCTTAGTATTTTGGGTTTCTTTGAATATAAACCCAGAAGTGGAATTGCTGGGTCCTTCTTTGTCTGAAGTTTCTGTTGAGAAATCAGCTGACAATCTTATGGGAGCTCCCTTGTTAGTAACTAACTGCTTTTCTCTTGCTGCTTTTAAGATTCTCTCTCAGTCTTTAAACTTTTGCATTTTAATTATGATGTATCTTGGTGTGGGCCCCTTTGGGTTCATACTGTTTGGGACTCTCTGCACTTCCTGGACTTGTATGTCAATTTCCTTTACCAAGTCAGGGAAGTTTTCCGTCATTATTTTTTGTAGAGGTTTCCAATTCCTTGCTCTCTTTCTTCTCCTTCCTGCATGCCCATGATGTGAATGTTAGTATGCTTGATGATGTTCCAGAGGCTCCTTATACTAGCCTCATTTAAAAAAAATTGTTTTTGCCGTTCTGATTAGCCAATTTGATGGAAACTAAGATATGGTGCTTACCTGTTGGCTCTATGGTGGAGGGGCTCAGCAAAAGAACAGTGGCCTTTGCCAGCACTTCTGGGACACTTGTTCTTTTTTCTCTGCTAGGCAGGCTGACTCCTACTCACCTAGTGGGTCCAGATAGTGCCCCCAGCAGAAGTAGTCACCTACTTCTCTGTGCCCTGCCGGGTATTGGACCACATGTTACATTCTTGTGCTATATAAAAGATTTGTTTTGTTTTAAAGTTCTTATTTGTTTAATATATCTCTCCCTCCATCTCACTCTCTGTCTCCATCTCTTCTTAAACTTTAATCTTCTTAAAAACAGAGATCAACTATGTCTTAAATCGACCCCAGATGCCAAGTACAGTGTCTGGCAGATCTCTGCCTAATAAGTGTTTGTTGAATGAATAATGTGTAGTGGAAAAGACACTGATCACAGAGTTGAGAAAGGTAGATTTTTGTATTGGTTCTGTTACTGCTTTGCTAGGCGACCCTAGATGAGTTTATTCTTCCCTCTAGAAGTTCATGTTTTCTTCAGTTGTACAGAGGGTGTACACCTAAATGAGTCCCGGGTCTCCTTCTGATTCTGACATTCTGCGATTCTGTATGTTAGAAAATGGAGATGTTTGTGTGTCTATTTTCACAAGTATGTATGTCCTGTTGTCCTCAGGACAGGGCCCTCTCAGGGTGTCCAGTTACAGGCCATGAGTAGGACCTCAGGAGCCTCTGGTGAGGTCTCCCGTACCCCGCCTCTCGTCTGGCCTTCCTTATTTTCTGAGGAAGTGGCCCGGAGCACTCGTGAGGCTTCATGGGAACCAAGAAGAGAGTAGCACTGTCCAATTGGTCAGGAGGCCCTCTAGGAAGGGGGCCCAGGGAAGGAGAGAGTCTCCCTCAGGGTTAGAAACCTTCCTGGTGTTTCTGGCATCTTGTTTATAGGCCTCAGTTTCTCCTTCTGTCTGACTCTGCCCCACCTCCATGGCTGGGTATGGGGCCGGCATTGCACCACTGCAGTGAGAGTTGCTTTATAAATAGAAAGATACTTAACACCGACCCTGGAATCAAGCAGAGAGGGTGGCTCTGGGCAGCAGTATTTTATAAATAAGCATTGATTTCTGGGAATCTACATGCTGTATATTAACCAGACCTAGGCTGGCTCCCAGGGCTCTGCTCAGTCCTGACCACGCTCCCTTCCTCTCCCTGAAACACTCACTACCCATCCGAGCCCTCAGAGAACCCGAGGAGCCAGCGGTTTGGGAATTTCTCTCCCTTCACCCCTATGGGCATTCTCTGCCTGGGTACACATGTTCATTGGCTCGCTCCTTCTTTCATTTTCACCTACGATGAGGCAGGCACTGTGCTAGGTTCTGGGATTCAAGGTCAACAGAATCACTTCCTGTTCCCCCTCTCCTTCCCATTCTCAATGTCAAGATTCAAAGAGCGATGTGAAGAGTCTTAATACTGGGGACTCAGGGGATGAAGAAGAGAATGTCCAGTTTTGCCTGGGGTTGGGAAGGAAGAGGCTTCACAGAGAAAACTGAGAATCGTCAAGAGAAAGGAGTACTTTCCACACAGGGAACAGAATGTGCAAAGGCACAAGGAAGCTTGCTCTTCCTTCCGTGTGCAAGCAGTTGGCATAAACAGGCATCATATCTTTGTTACCTGAGCTATGTGTACATCAGTGGATTGTAATGTCCATGTAATATGCCTGCTCCCTCCTGTTTATAAGGATACTCAATCAGGGTTTGTTGATTGATTAAAATATTTTGTCTCTTGGTCCATTCACAATGAAAAGGTTGGTTAAAAGAAGACTAAACAATTGAATAACCTCACTACTACTAAGACTTCCTTTTCATTTGGTGACTTGGACTTCATTCTAGGACCTCCTCAAAGGGAAAAGTTAGAGAAAATCTCAAGGAAAACTTACCCTAGATCTCCCATCTTTACATCATTCCTTCTATCCCAGTTCACCCCCTACCTGGCAAAGAATGGTGCATCTTTTAGGCCCTACTGAGTCCTGCTTAGTCTTCCCCAAGTGACCCACCAGAGCTTTTCTTGAATTGATCCATGAAACGGGAACCATTGTAATGTTTGCACAGGGGAGTGAAATGAGCAGGACTGAGTGTTAGGAGGGTGCCTGCAGTCTCCTAAGAGAGGCCTGGAGATGAGGTGAGACTGGCTGGGAGACTAATGAGGAGTCAGTGAATGAGAAATGTGGGGAGGTGGCCATGGTGTTGGGAAGTGGGAGACATACTCTTGCCAGCCTTGGGTAGCCATGTGTGTGTGTATATATAATTTTTCTAACCTGATAGGTAAACAGTGATAGGTTGGCCATTTTAATTTGTATTTTCATGATGTCTAATGTTCCCAAATAAGAAACAAAGTAGTGGGATTCATCATCACAGAAGTTATTCACTCAGAGTTACTGGTTGGAAATGTGGTGGGTGAGAAGGATGGGCTGGGAGTGTGGGCGTCCTGTGAGTTCTGCCTCAGGAAGAGGTCTTACACATTGATTGGTTTCCAGGCAGATTGTAAGCTCCTTGTGGGCAGAAAGCAAGTCTTGTATTTTGCTGTGGGACACAGGACAGTGGTTTTCATTTAGTGCTATGGGGGGGGGGGGTGCGGGGGGAGGGCTATGTCAGCCTCTCCCCATTGCAGACTTCTTTCCCTCCATCTTTCTTATCTTTTCCCCTGGCCTTTCTTATCCCTCTCTAGAATATTAGCATAATATTGGTGTGTGTTGTTTTTTTTTCTTCTCTGTTTGAATTTCTGTCTTCAGCATGGCTTGGTTGGTCATTCACAGAGATAAGAGGTTTCTGACCCCAGTGCTAAACCCAGTACCTGACACTTAGGCTCTCAATAAACATCGCCAAGCTTCTTCCCTCCCCAGAGAGTTTAGTTGCAGTTTTTCACAAAAAGTCAGGGAGATAGGTGGTGTAGCAACACCGACACTTCAAAAGCCATGTGTCTGAGCCAAGGGTGCAGGTAGGGCTCTGGCCACTCACAGCTGCTCTTGGCTGCTGTGGTTGTAGGTGGGGTCAGCATGTGGGAAAGGGCAGGTGAGCTCTCTGGGCAGGTCTGTGTATCTGTTGCAGGGGATCTGATGGAAAGTGGTGGAGACACCCTAAGGCTCCCGTCTGTCCCCTTTGTTCCCATCACATACAGGGATCTGGTTGCTCATTCTCTGATGTGGTTTCTCCTGCGAGGCTGGAGGAATGAGAGTTATTCAGTAGCTTTTTATGAAGAGGAATGTGTGATTTGAACAATGCTGGGCCCAGGATGCCCTGGATTCCTTAGTTGACTTTGACATCAGACAGGAACTATCAGGAGCTGGAAATAGGCTGTGGGGCCCGGGGGATGGTCGATTGTTTGTGGCAACCCCACAGTCACCATCCCGCCTCATCCTGGAACCATGGATGCCACAGACAGGAAGGCACCTCCCAAAGTCATGTAGGAAGGAAGGGACTGTGCTGCTTCCACGCTGATCGCATTATACCCCCGACATGTGGCTAGCTCGGACTCCAGGTGGGGCGGGCTCAACTGGCTCAGGGTGGTAGCTAGCACCTGCTGCGGTCACCTGTCCCTGTCCTTAAGGGCTCTCTTCTCGAGGCTTCCTTGCATTTAAACCCACTCCTCTTATTCTGCCTTAAATGAAACAAGACACGAGGCCATCATCCTCTGCACAGAGCCTTTAAACGCGTGCGGGCATGATGTTTTCCTTCTGTTTTGGAGAACCAGTGGGAGGTAGTGTCTACTTTAGACACATGAGGCAGACAGCTGAGTAGAATTTGTAACGGATAAAATATTGGCTCAATTTAAAATTGGTTTTCCCTAGTTTTAATGGGTTAGGAAGGTACAGTTCTGTGCTGAGTTAACTTCATGCATTTTTTTTTTTAAATTCCTCACCCGAGGATACTTTTCCATTGCTTTTCAGAGAGAGTGAAAGAGAGAGGGAAAGAGAGAGAGAGATATCAATGTGAGAGAAACACATTGATTGGTTGCCTCCTGCACGAGCCCCAATCAGGGCCCGAACTGGGGAGAAACCTGCAACCGAGGTACGTGCCCTTGACCGGAATACAACCCGGAACCCTTCGGTCCACAGGCCGATGCTCTGTTCACTGAGCCAAACCGGCCAGGGCAACTTCATGCATTTTTAAAACCAACTTTGATTTGTTTCAGCAACCAAGAGATGAATATACGAATAAGGAGTCCATATTATGTGTTGTCCATTTAACATTTTGCTTCAGCATGAGATGGGCACTATTCTCCCCATTTTTCAGGCAAACACCTAAGTCCACATTCCCAGCCAGAGTTCTGCCCAGCAGATGAAGTTGTTGGATCAAATGACTAAGGGACAAATTTTCATAATGACAAGATTTGCTCTGTCTCTTATGGTACACGCAACTTTTTGGCATCCTTTAAGCACATTTCTATGTTGGAGGGTGAAACCAAGTCTATATTCTGCAGCTGATTAAACCTTCCTGACCAGGTGTGGCCCCCTGCAGAAAGTAAACAGCTTTGAATTTTGTGCCTAGGAAGTGCATATTCTCATGGGCAGTCAACCATGTGCTGAGACTCATGGGGGTTGTATGTGTATGTCACCATCAAAGCATGTTTCTCAAACTTTGTGATTCAGCGTGTGTGTGTGTGTGTGTGTGTCACCTAAAAATTGTTTCATGAAATTACTGTGTGAGGTACATTCTGGCATTTTCTGTTTCATTTTAATTTTTAAAAATATTCTTTCTGACCCACTGAACTGATTTCATAACCCACTAATGAGTAATGACCTGCAGTTTGAAAAGCACTAATCTGGGAGTTGCCATAGATTAAAGCAAATGGAAACAATTAGCAAATTAATTCATTTGGGACATAGCCACACATCCACTATAGCTTAGATTCTTTATTTCTTGAAATTAGATTTTTCTATTATTATTTTCACTGGTGCCTATTAACTAGTAAGTGCCTGTCAACCAGGAAACTTGGATTTCATGCATCTTTCAATAAGGACCTCTGTCAGTCAGTATTTTAACACCATCTTTCTAAAATAGGTTTGATCTTAACTCAAGATATAGGTTTTAACAGAAGATTATTTTTATAATAAAATTATTAACAGAGCCCTGATTTGCGGGTTTCCTGATTTACTCAGTAACTTTCATTGAGTGTTTTCAAGGTTGAGTAAACTAGCACTTTGAATAAATTAGCACATTTATGAATTAGAGCTGGGGATTCAGAAATGTCACTTTTCTGCCCTCAGGGAGCTCGCCATGAAAAGGCATGAAAGACTCACAGAGGAAATACAGTGTGCGAAGTGCTGCAACAGAGGCATTTGCAAAGGCTACACCAGAGAGATTGACTTTGGAAAGTCCAAAGGCAGGAGCCAGACAGGCGGAGATGAAGTTTGTGATGGGTCTTGAGGATGCACAGGAGTTAGAGTGGAGGGCCTGTCAAGTTGTAATGAAGGAATTGGTAGCTCTTCAAAGAAACCTGGAATAGAACCAACAAAGTTCCTAAGATGGGGCAGCATAAGATAAATTTATTTTATTTTAATTAATTTATTTTTTTTGGTAATTTTTATTTTCTTTATTGATTAAGGTATTACATATGTATCCTTATCCCCATCCCCCCATTGCCCCCCTCCTCATCCCCTCACCCCCCTGGTGTCTGTGTCCATTGGTTATGCTTATATGCATGTATACAAGTCCTTTGGTTGATCTCTCCGCCTTACCCCCACCCTCCCCTGCCTTCCCTCTGAGGTTTGACGGTCTGATCAATGTTTCTCTGTCTCTGGATCTGTTTTTGTTCATCAGTTTATGTTGTTCATTATATTCCACAAATGAGTGAGATCATGTGATATTTATCTTTCTCCGACTAGCTTATTTCACTTAGCATAATGCTCTCGAGGTCCATCTATGCTGTTGCAAATGATAGGAGTTCCTTCTTTTTTACAGCAGCTTAGTATTCCATTGTGTAGATGTACCACAGTTTTTTAATCCACTCATCTGCTGATGGGCACTTAGGCTGTTTCTAAATCTTAGCTATGGTGAATTGTGCTACTATGAACATAGGGGTGCATATATCCTTTCTAATTGGTGTTTCTAGTTTCTTGGGATATATTCCTAGAAGTGGGATCATTGGGTCAAATGGGAGTTCCATTTTTAGTTTTTTGAGAACACTCCATACTGTTCTCCACAGTGGCTGCACCAGTCTGCATTCCCACCAGCAGTGCACGAGGGTTCCTTTTTCTCCACATCCTCTCCAGCACTTGTCATTTGTTGATTTGTTGATGATAGCCATTCTGACAGGTGTGAGGTGGTACCGCATTGTCGTTTTGATTTGCATCCCTCGGATGATTAGTGACTTTGAGCATGTTTTCATATGTCTCTTGGCCTTCTGTATGTTTTCTTTCGAAAAGTATCTATTTAGGTCCGCTGCCCATTTATTGATTGGGTTGTTTATATTCCTTTTGTTAAGTTGTATGAGTTCCCTGTAAATGTTGGAGATTAAACCCTTATCAGAGATAACATTGGCAAATATGTTCTCTCATGCAGTGGGCTTCCTTGTTGTTTTGTTGTGTTTTTTTTTTTTTGAAGATCAATTTATTTTAGAAAGATGATTGTGAGGGTGAGTGTAAAGATGTCCAGGAAATGGAGAGGGGCTGGGGAAAGAAACCAGGCGGGAGGTTTTTGTAGTTGTTTTGTGGGTTTGTTAAGGAGGAGATAGTGTGAGAAGCCTTGCCAAGGAAATGCATGAAGGAGAGGAAGGGGGATGGGCTCTAGTCTAGGGGATGGGGCGTGAGCATTAAGGGTAAAAAGGTAAAGTAACAGAAAGAGTCTGAGGAATTTCTTTAGGTTTCTAGTATAAGTGACTAAGTTGGTAGTGATGCTGTTATCAGTAGCAAATGCCAGAGGAGGAACAAGTAGGTAGAGGGAAGGGAAGGTAACATTTAGGTTTAGACCTGTTGGTTTGCGTTTCTTTAGGACATCTGGTTGGAGCTGTTCTGATGCTCAGGGGTTCTGGAGTAAGACAGCAGATTCTGGTCCTAGTGTTGCTCTGTGTGGTCCAGGGGGGTGGTGACCTAAGCTTTCTCATCTGTCAAGTGGGAATGTTTATCTTGTAGGGTCGTTATGCGATTGGAGAAAATAGATACTTAAGTCCTGGCACAAGGTTAAGTACTCAGAAGTTTTATGGCGTTACTGTTGGTAATCTGGGCTGAGAGGAAGGATCCAGGACTCAAATCTCAGTTTTGACACAAAATTATAAGTGTACTTGGGCAAGTTACTTTACTACTTTGTACCTCAGTTTCCTCATTTGGATATGGAAGGCATTGAATTTGATAATCTCTAACATCAGTGTTAGTGCAAAAGTTCTGTGATCTGAAAGTTGAGAGAAATAATTTACGAGTATGCTGGATGATAGAATCAGGACTTTAAATCACAAATGTGCTGTTACCAATGGAACAAAACCAAGATGAAGGGTAATGGACAAATGGTTACAGTTGCCCCTTGTACTGAAGTCCTATATTTATATTTAGAAAAGTGCAGGAATATTGAAAGGGAGGGTGAATCTGCCTTAAAATGCATGATGTGAGGCCCAGGCAGGTCCTGGCATGGCCCAGGGCTGTCTTCCTTGAGCAGGGTCTGACACACAGTGTGAGGGAGTTTCGTGCCTGGCTGCGTGGAAGGGAACAGAGCATCCAGAGCAAGAGATACCACAGTCTATTGCCATTGGTAATTTCCAGATTCCACGAAGTAGAGTGTACAGCTCATTTGCTGAATACTCTGTCATCACATATTTCTGTGCACCTACTGTGTGCCAGGCGCTGGAGGTACTGCACTCATCAGATATAGGAGTTCAGGACCTGCATTTTAGGGAGCTCATTGGCAGACCAGGAAAGGCGAGGAGCAGAGTGGGCAGGTGGCAAAAGGTCTGCAGGTTGCTGCATAAGTAACAGCGGCAAGAAGTGAGGAGGTTTTGCTTGGGGAAAAGAAGTGTCGGGCACCTGAAACTGTCCTCTTACTGTGAAAGGCTGGCATCTGGGAGAGGAATCAGGCTTTACTGCTCCAGAGGGAAGAACTAATTTTATTAGCCAGAATAATGATGATGATAATTAAAAGAAATATTATCTACTATTTATTAAGTGTAGTGTGTACCAGGCACTGCTCATCGATCATTGACTCTGTGGGTCATTAGGCATTTATTGTACTCATAATTCAGATGAGGAAACTGAGGTGTGGGCAGTTTAGTAACGTATCAAGGGGCAGAGCTGGGATTTGATACTGATGTGACTGATTTCATGGCCAATGTCTCCCCATGCCACTCCCACATCTGTAAGGTAGAAGGTAGAGGCAGGCAGGTGGGCTCAGATTAAGGCAGAGCTTTTCGGAAGTTAGCTGGGAAATGATAAGGCTGCCTGGCAAGCTCCTGGCCTGGGCAGTGCTCAAGCAGAGTTAAAAGCAGAGAGTAGAGACAGGCTTGTGCAGGAACCTCCTTGGGACATTTCTGCAGAGGGGAGGAGACTGGACATAAATGAGTACCTCTTACTGGGGTCATGAACCCTAGGGCAGCCCTGGAAGGAGGGAACTGCAGTTCATAAGGATTAAGTGGCACAGTCCCTAAGAGACAGAACTGGGACTCAAACCTGGGTCTTCTGACCCTGCCCTCTGTGCCCTTCCTGCTGCCCCACTCTGCCTCTCAGCCCTTCCCAGCAGCTGTACCTTCTATGATTCCTGTTAGTCTTTTGCCCAGATTCATCCCACCTGCTTCTCCCCGACCCTTTGCTGTATGTGACAGACGCCTGCCATGTCCTGTGGGTTCCTGAGTTCAAAACTGGAGCTGCAACAGGTATACAAGCTGCTTGAGAGGCGGTGCCACTCTCAGGAAGCATGTGTGTGTGTGCTTCGTGTGGCAGAGGTCTGCGTGTCCTGGAGGGCCATGAGGGGGCTTTGAAGTACTTGGGGGGCTGTGTGAGAGACCAACTTGGGTCTGGTGGAGAAGGCTGTGGGATCCCAAGGCACAAGCGGTCTTTCCTCCCTGCTCTGGCAGCCCCTTACCAGTCCTTCCTCTGAAAGGTGGGCTGGGAGGGAGCCGATTAGGGAAGTTAATTACTCAATTAATTCATTCAGATGAGACAGGTTTTCTGCTTGGGAGATGCTCTGCTGATGGAATGAGGAAACTGCTAATTTGCCAGTTCTGATTACTGACTGAGGGTGGGGGCTGTTGGTGTTGGGAGGTAGGCAGGGAAGCTGCTAGCATACCCGCCAGCCCCCTTTCCTTGGGCCTGCGGCCTTCTGAGCTGATTGCCTTGCTCTTGGCCTCACCTGAGCTCTTCTCTCTTTCTCTTTTCTCTCTCTCCCTGTGATTTTCTTCCCTCTTCTTTCCCTTTTATTGTTCACACTAGATACCACCAGAAGATTTTTGGACTTCGTTCATTATTCAACAAGTGCCTACTGAGTCACTGGCACATGACTAGGATGTGATAGATGCTGAGGGGACGCAGTAGGATTCTGAATCACTCTGCCCTCTTACAGTTGACAGTGCCTTTGCAAAGATGAGACTTGCCCATCTGGGCTGCCCAGGCTGAGTCAGTGAGACCACATGATGGGGCAGTGAGGGGGAAGGGTGGGAGGGAAGGTGTGTGTGGGGGGGAAGCAGGAGGAGGGGAGATCTGTAACTGGGCCATCAGCCCAGGAGCCTCCATACCCGGGAGGGGATGCTAATTGAAGCCTCGAATTGGAGCAGGCTGGCAGAGAGCTGAGCCAGGTTGCACAGCCCTCCCTGAGGCTGGAACAGCCAGGCGGCAGCCGAGTCCGAGACAGAATGGTGGCTACAGGGTCAGCACAGATGACCAGGGACAGACTTAAAGCTGTCTCGAGGCTGATGCAGGGAACACTGGGTGTCTTCATTGGCTTTGCTGGGGTGGGGGACAACTGAAAATGAACAGTCACAGGCAGAGCTCTGTATTGTCGATGACACAGGCCAAAGGGGGAGAAAAGCAGCCCTGGAATTACCCAGGCCTGTCATTCTGCTCTCCCTGCCCTTGCTCCCCGCCGCATCCCTCTTCACGAGGCACTGTCTGAGAACGGGCTTGGGCTGACAAGGGGTTTTGGCAGATATGTCCTTGCTGGAGAGGAGAGATTTTGGCCAGATTGTCTCCTGGCTGGTGTGACTTCAGATTACTGACAGAAATGTCTCAGGGTCACTTTGGTGATTATGTGCAGATGCATTTTTTTATTAATATATTTTTTATTGATTTCAGAGAGGAAGGGAGAGAAAGAGAGATAGAAACATCAATGATGAGTGAGAATCATCGATCAGCTGCCTACTGCACGCCCCACACAGGGGATCGAGCCTGCAACCTGGGCATGCGCCCTGACTGGGAATCGAACTGTGATCTTCTGGTTCAACCACTGAGCCATGCCGGCCGGGCTGCAGATGTATCTTTAGGAGATGGACCAAAGGAAGGAGTGTGTGTGTGTGAGGGGAGGGTGGGCTTATACCCCTAAAACCTCTAGTTTTAGAAGATTTGCTAGAGTTGTAGACTTGAGTTGCTTCTTGGGTAGTGAAAGGAAGAGCCAGTTAGATCCAATTAGCACCCTTCTCAGTAGGGGCCCTCAAATGATAGCACATTTTAGAGTTTATTAATAGAGGAGGTTACCTCAGTCCTGCCTTCAGATATTCTGACTCGATAAGGCCAGAGTGGGCTCAGAAATTCGCACTTGATACCAAAGACCCAAGGATGGACAGTAGATGGCCTGGGAACCACAGTGAGAGAAATGCTGTTTTGAAGGGAACTCAGCATTTGGAAAGAGCACCGGACTGGAGGTCTGAAGACCTGGTTCTGGCCCATTCAGAGATGGCCTTGGTGACAGTCACTTTACCTTTGATGCAATGATATCTGCTGCAGTTCCTTTCTAGGACTTTTGTAGGGGTCACATATGTAAAATCCCTTTGATCAGTCCACATTTTTTTTGTAAGTGAAGGCTGCTGTAGTTACTTTTATAGTTACAGTAGAAATGTACAGAGAGTCTATTTGGATTGATTGAAGCCAGGGAAGGGAAGTGGAGGAGAAAAGTGGGCCAAATGATCTCTGGATCTTTGGGGATAACTTTGGGGATCTTCCTCCAACAAAAGTTTCAAGGAATTTCTCTCCCTCCCCCCAATCCAGGTGGTGAATCTATTTCTTTAAGATGTGGGTGGCTGGTTCAATCTTGAGACAGGCGGGTAGCAAGGAGAAGGGGTCCCAGAGCTTCCCAATTACAGCACCTTCTGGGTCTCCTTTCCTCATTCCTGGCTGCTGATGTTGCTTAAACTGAGCAATTAGTGCTGTAGGATGCTGCTGGGAGCCCCAGGCATGTGTGACCTGCAGTGTGAAGTTGGGAGTGGAAATCGCTTGCTCCTAGAGTTAGTTCATCGCTTCTGAAGCCAGCTCCTGGTTGCTGGATATCCTTTGGAGGAGGGTAGGTTGGAGCAGGTCCCCATGTTACACAACTTCAGGGGACACACTTCCCAGGAGCACAATGTGACTGCTGGCATGGAAATTCCTCCCTGGAAGGGCTGCAGTGTGGGGCATCCCTATTTTGTTACTAAACTCTATCGGTTCCTTGGTTCTGTGGTTTTTATTCTCAGTTTTGGTGCCTAATGAGGTCAGAAGGAATGAATGAATATAGTAATGATGATACTGATCATAGTAATTAAGATGGGTTGTCCCGAGACCACTTTCATCATATTTGGTTTTAGAATACATTTAGAAACAATCGTTTAATCAACAAGTATCTGTTGAGTGTGGCCGTGTGCCTAAGCACTGTGCAGAGTCACAGAGGGGAGTTTGAGGTGGAAGAGAGGAGTTGGAGAGGGACTCAGTGGATAAGCTGCTCTCAGATAGCAGAGGGTTCACTCCTTTCTTCAGTCTGCATTTTTGCCTATTCTCATATTATCAGGTCCTGGAAGGTGGTTACTGTGCTAGCTCTAGTTTTGTTGGCATTTCTGGGGCTTGGCAGGGTGGGGCTAGGAGTGATTTTGATGTGGAAACTCAGGGGGTCACATTCAGAAATGGAATCTGGGTGTGCCCAGTGCAGCTCTTGACTCACTTTCCCATGGCTTGTGAATTTGAGGGTGTGGACTGGGAGTTTCCGCTCCTTCCAGAGAAGGACTGAGTTACGGAGGATGACCCCCTCCCTTTCTGCCTTTCATAGCTCCCCAGGTCAGCACTCTTAGTGAGTTAGCTTCTTCTACCTCCAACCTGGGCCGCCAGCCCGTTGTGGCTACGTGCTACAGCTGGGTCCACAGAGCTTAAAATAGCAGTATGAGCTGGCCATTTAGCATGTGGGGAGCCCGCCTGAGGCATGATGGGGCAGCTGCTTGGAGTTGGGGCTCCGCTGGATCTAACCACTAAGTTGGAGAGCGTCCTTTGGGGAGTTTCTTCTAGGCTCAGGCTGGAGGATAGGGGTTGGTGTTGGTGGGGGCTCAGGTGCAGAGGGAAAGGAAAGAGCTTGTCTTTCCTAAGAACTTCACGGGAATGCCTCGAACCTGACCTCAGCACTCCCACTGCAGCACTCAGAGGCCTTTACACTGGGCGTCCTGTTTGGCCTTAGTCCTGGCCTTTGGTACTGCCCAGGGTTAGCCATGCAGTATCCCATTCTACTTAAATGAAGAGAGAGGTGGGATGGAAGGTGCTGGCTATGTCAGATCACAGGTGGCAGGGCTGGGGTGAGAACACAGGCATCCTGAGTCCTGGCTGGGTGGACACTAACCACTGGCTCCTCCATTCCCCAGCTTTCTCCTCTTGGGAAGCCAAGATGGCACCTAGAGGATTTGGCACAGACCTCCTTCAGGCATTCATTCATTCAACAAGTATTTATTGAGTGCCTACAATATGTAAAGCTATGTTTTTGCTGTGGAAATACAGTAATGAATGAAGCATACCAAAACCCCTGCCCTCATGAAGCTTTGTTCTGGTGGGAGAGTGATTACAAACAATCAATTCGTAAAAACGTAAAATTATAGTGTATGTGGGGATAAGAGTTATGGAAAAAACAGAAAAGGATAGGACAGATTGAGTGTGCTGCGGGAGGTACAGCTTTGAATGGGTGGGCCGGGAAGGTCTCATTGAGAAGGTGGCATTTGAGTGAAGGTGTAAAGGAGATGAGATTGTTAGCAATGCAGAGATCTAGGAGAAGAATGTTCCAGTAGAGGGAACACCCAGCATAAAGACTGTGCTGTAAGAAGCAGCACGGACAATATGGCCAGAGTGGAGAGAGTGAGTGGGTTGGGCATGTGTGTGTATGTGTGGGTGTGTGAATTGTGCAAATACTTGTAAGAACTTTGTCTCTTCCTCAGATTCAGAGATGGGAAGCCATTAAAGGGTTTGAACAGAGCAGTAACTTATGTGACTTACATTATAGGGTCACGGTAACACAGGAGCTAATTTCAGTTGACTTTCCCCTGTGGGGACCCCTTCCTTTCCCTATGACTTATCCAGCCTCCATTCTTATTCCCAGACCTTTGCTCCTGGCAAGAAGGGGCAGGATGGTGCACGTTTCTTCCCTGTGCCTTAGAGTTTCTTCTGCAGGGATGGGATCTGGGCCCCTAGAGTGGGTTGCTGGAGCTTATTCGTACTGGCTCTCAAGAGCCTATTAGTAAATAATCAGAAAATTTGCAAGCTGGTTGTTAAGCCATTGATAGCTTGCAAATGGCCATGGTGGGAGTACTTACACCATGGAAATAGTCAAGCACTGGAAGTTGTGGTTTTCCCCCCTGGAGAGCTGGTTGTTATACATTTATCTGCCCAACACTGGTTTGTGATCCCTACTATACCTGGGCTGTGTAGTTGGGAGGGCAGGACCTCTGCTTGCTTTCATTTGACAAAGCACCTGTGTTCATGCTGTGTGAAGTCAAAAAGAGCACAGGGGACATGCTGGCTGAGGGCTTGGTGCAGGTTGATGTTAGGAGCTGCTGGTATGTCCCCGGGACTGACAGGGCTTACCCCGTGGTGCTGTGACATGGAGCCTTTCTGTTGTTCCTGACTGGGTCATCCCATGCATGAACACTCTCTCACCTCTATGTGCAGGGGTCAGCTGTGTACATAAAAGCAGGGCCAGCACTGGGCCCAGGTAAAATTACTTGGTGTAAGGCATGATCTCTGTTTAGAAGTCAGGAGCCATAGGTTCCAGTCTCAGGTCTGCTGCTGATTAGCTTAGACAAATCATCTCCTCTCTTTGGTTGTTAGTGTTCTTATGTATAAGCGGATGGCTTCCCTGCCTGTGTATTATGCAGCAGTGTGGTGAAGGTCACCTGTGATCATAAGTACAAAAGCCCCTTGAATAAGCTGTGACTCACACGCCTTTATTCACAGTGTTCAGGCACCTGGAACCCCTTGCCTCTCCCTCCTGTTGTTAGGCGGACAGCCCAGAATATACCCTGCTTTCTCTAAGAAGTGTTCCCTAATGGGCCAGCCTCCCTGGGCAGGTCCGCTGAGCACTCAGTCTGTGCTGCCCACTCTGGCACGAGTTCATGCATTCTGTCACCTGTTGTCCTTTCATTTTTTTTTGCTCTCCCCTCACATAGACCATTAGCTCCTTGGGGCCAGTGCTCCTTGGTACCATCCACAGTGGCGAGCCCAGGATGGGCACAGAGTGGGTACTCAAGAGACCTTTGGTGATTAGTAACCAGTGTCGTTTGTCTTTATATCAGTCTCATCTGAAATGTGATGGATGGTTGTAGTGTGTGTGGATGAAGGTTCTGAAGTGTAGTACTGTCCACCTGATGTAGCAGTTTCCCAGACAGTGCCTCATCTGTCCTTCAGCATCTCTGTTTTACAGATGAGGAAATGGAAGTGTGCTCATTCATTCATTCATTCATTCAAAAAAATGTGTGCTGTGTTCAGAGAGCTGTAAGCCTCTTGTCCAGGTCACACAGATAGTAAGTATCAGAGCTGGGGCTGGGGCCTCACTCTTCATTCTGCCTGGCTCCCTGCAGTATGAGTGTGTTTGCCTTGTGCTGTTCTTTTAGGAGGCAGATGGGGCAGCTGAGTAGAGTGTGCATTCATGGTCAGGCTCAGGGGCAGCACCAGTGCTCAGTGCCTGGCCCTGCTGTGTCCGTGTGGCTGAGGCTGCGGGCTGGCATTTCCTCCAACAGCAGTGTGGGGGAGGGGAAGAACAGGTGTGCCCTGGCACTGGGCCTGACTGGGCTATGGAAATGCCTCTTGGGGCTGGATCTTGGGGTATGAGTGACACACAGCCACCCAGACACATCGGGTCTCATGGAGCCCAGCCACATTCTCTGGCCTCCAGGCTGGATATCTGAGCTCCCTGGTGGCTCAGGAGATGGTCATATCTGCTGGGGGACCCCAGAGAGGGCCTCCAAAGGGGAGGACAAATGGTGGTGATCTTGCAAGTTGAGTGCCTGCCAGAAAGGCCAAGGGCAGTGTCAGGAGTGTCCAATAAATGGGTGAGGTAAATACATATGATGAAGGCGGGGGTGTGCCTGAGGGCTGTGTGCCTGTGTGAGGGATTCAGTTTTCTGTCAGATTTCTGAAGTGCTCACCACACATCAAGTTAGGCTGGTCGCTGCAAGAGGAACACGGGTGAGTTTGTCCCCTCAGGAGCTTTTGGGAGTCTTGTAGGAAGACATTTATATAAACAACCATGACACAAGGCAGAATGAAATCAGTGCCTCAAAATTGAGATTAGGAATAAGAAGAGAGCCTCTTAGTTTGAGGGATCCTTAGGATCAGGGGATCCTCCATAGAGGATATGACATTTGGGGAGAGCCTTAAACCATCTACTAAAGACAGAGATGGGTGGTGGAGCCCTCATAGGTGGAGGGCAGTGCTCGAGCGAGTATGGAAGCAAAAAGTGGGGATATGTCTAGAAAACAGTGAGCAATGCTGATTGCTGGGAGCATAAGGCACAGGACTATGGGAAATAAGGCCAACAAAGCACAGGGTAGAAGGTCTTGAATGCCAAGTTTGAGAATTTTTGTAGAATCTCTAGGAAGACTGTGAAAAATTTGAGCTGGTGGAAGGGGCAGAGTGGTGCATCCAAAGCTCTCTGTCGGGACAGTGATGGGCAGCATGTGGCAGGGTGGAGTAGGGGAAAGGTTGGAGGCAGGGCCCAGTTCAGTGGACTGTGGCAGGAGTTGGGCTGGGAGACTGCGTCAGGAGGGGCTGCGCCTCTGCTTTCAGGGGTACGTGTGTGGTGCCGGCTGCCTTCTGGGCACGTGTTGAGAAAGTTTGGGTCGGTGAAATGTGATTGGGTACACATTGTGCATGATTGGGTTACGGTTGGAATGCCTTTCTGCCAGAGCAACCTAAGAGAGAAAGAAGAGACTCATGGGTGTGTTTTGTGACCATTTTCACCTCAAGTACTTTGGGAGGAGAAAGATACCTCCAGGTTTGGGAAGGGCTGGTTGCTTCTCAGATGGGGGCACCTTGAATAACTTAGCTGCATGGTCATGGGCAGCCTGAAGTGGGTGGAGGGAAGAGATGCTGAATGGGACCATGGCCAGTGCTGCAGCCTCACTTGACAGAGTGGCCAGTGGAGGTTCAGAGACCACAAGTGACTTCACGCCCTATGAGACTGTGAGTCCTGAGACAGCCAAGTCTACCCAATAGGGATGGCCAATTCGTCTTCCCCCTACTTCCTCATGCACCTCTCACTCTCTTCCTGTACAGGCTCCCTTCCCCTGGTGCCTGCAGAGCAGGTGGAATCCAGGGCACTGTTCCTGCTCCATCTTCCTTAGAGCATCTCCAGGTGTTACGCACATGCTGCTCTTTACTGCAGCAGTCCGGGCTTTGGGGAAGGAGAGAGGGAAGAGGGGAGGCAGCAGGCAGCAGATTCTGAACCAGCAAAGGCCCCCAGCTACTGAGCTGGCCTCACAGGCAGGCTGGACTCTGGATTAGAGACTGCTGTTCTCAGAAGCAGTCAGCACCCTCTATGGAGTGGCTAAGGAATATTGGATTTGCTGGGTCAGTAAATTTCCACTGGTGTATGGCAATAAACTTCAGGCTCATCACACTTCCCAGTGTCCGGCGGCCTGGCCTTATCTCATCCTCCCAAAGCCTTCTGCCCTCCTTGATAAGTACTAATAACAAATACCTCTCCCTGTCTGCCAGGCGCGGATGGCTCAGTGTGTGCATGCCTGCGGGTGCAGGTACACCTGTCTGTCCAGCACAACACCTCACACACCAACCAGGCCCTCTTAGGGATCTGACAGGGATGCTGATTGGGCTTGGGATGAAAGATGGGGCTGGTGTCCAGGGACACTCCTGGAAAAAAGGGCCTGAGAGCCCAGGGTGGGCAACTCACAGGGTGGGCTACCATCCTGTGCTCCCAGGGCTCAGCCCCTGCTGCTCCCTCCCATCCTGTGAACAGAGGAGACTGTTGTCCTTTGGGAGTGGCAATTCTTGCTCTTTGCATAAAGTCTCTCACAAAGCCCCCCAGTGCTTCATTCATGTGTTTGTGGTGGTTTAAAAGCTCCTATGTGATAGGCACTATGCCAAAGTTGTGATACAAAGATGATGGACACAGCCCTTGCTCTCAAGGACCTCACAGTCTTGGGGCAGGGGGCAGGGAGGTCAGTGAACAGGCAGCACTGTGATGGGCTGGGCTCAGGGTGTGTTGGTGCTCCAAGGAGAGGCTCCAAACTGCCTCCCCAGACATCACAGAAGTAAGAGCAATACTGATGCCTGGACTGTGGAAGTCAGCCAGTCAGAACGTGTGGAGAAAGGTGGTCCAGGCAGAGGAAATAGCAAGTGGGAAGGCCAGGAGGTGAGGATGTGTGTTCATTTTCGTGGAGCATAGGCTAAGTAAGGTGTGGGGATGGGGCTGATGAGAGGAGTAGGGGGTGGGGAAGCACCTTTTGGTGTTTTTTTGTTTTTTGTTTTTGTTGTTAATCCTCACCCGAGGATATTTTTCCATTGATTTTTAGAGAGAGTGGAAAGGAGGGAGGCAGGGAGAGAGAGAGGGAGAGAGAGAGGGAGAGAGAGAGAGAGAGAGAGAGAGAGAGAGAGAGAGAGAGAGAAGAAACATCTTTTGGTGGCCTCCTGCACATGCCCCTACTGGGGCCAGGGATTGAACCTGTACCCTTGACTGGAAATTGAATCTGCGACTCTTCGTTGCACAGCTGATGCTCTAACCACTGAGAATACTGGCCAAGACTGTGCTGGTTTTTAATTGGCATCCAGGGTTTTTAATTGCATCCAGGGTCACCTCTGCTCCAACCTCACCTTCCCTTCAAGTTCACTCTCTGTGAAGCTTCATTTTGGCTGGGTGGGTGGACATGAGCACTCTGGGTACTCTGGCTTTACCTAGCTATCCCCTACCAGGATGCACTTCCTCCTGCCCTCTGCCTGTCCAGTCCTACCCATTTTCCAAGAGCCAAGTTGGGTCCCATTTCACAGGGTGGGAATTTTGGGGTTAGCAGGAGCCTTAGAGAACAGCTAGTTCAACCTCCTTTTTTTGTGGGTGAGGAGCTAGAGATCATACAGGTAATTGGTGTCCAGAGGCTTTGTTCCTCGGGCCCGAGGTGACCATACAA
This sequence comes from Myotis lucifugus, assembly GCF_000147115.1. Taxonomy (NCBI): domain Eukaryota; kingdom Metazoa; phylum Chordata; class Mammalia; order Chiroptera; family Vespertilionidae; genus Myotis; species Myotis lucifugus. The sequence continues at coordinate 2,493,990 of NW_005871215.1, read as the reverse complement.
CTGGAAGGCTCATGAAGCCCTTCCTAATGATGCTGGCTTGCCCCTGCACACACGCATGCCCTCCTTTGAGCTCCTGTTTATTTGTTCAGGTATTCATTGTGCCCCTGCTTCTGATCAGGCATTGTACTGGCTGCACAGTAGTGAGAGAACCAGACCCAGTCCTGCTGCCCTAGGGTTTATGGTCTATTAGGAGAATCAGCAAATTGTCACTCAAGTAAACATGTACAGTTGACCCTTGAACACGCAGGGGTTAGGGATATAGATCCCCCACATAATCGAAAATCCACATGTAACTTTTGACTCCCCCAAAACGTAACTACTAATATCATATCCTACTATTAACTGGAAGCATTACTGATAATATAAACAGTCTATTATACTGTATTGTATCATACAGTATATAATACATACTAGGGGCCCGGTGCACGAAATTCGTGCACGGGGGGGGGGGGGGGGGGCCCTCAGCCCAGCCTGCCCCCTCTCACATACTGGGAGCCCTCAGGGGATGTCCTAGTGAAGGCTTAGGCCTGCTCCCCGGTCCCCTTGGGGAGCGGGCCTAAGCCGCAGTCTGGCCTCCCTTTGTGGGAGGCGACCAAGCTGATCAGGGGAAGGCACCAGTCCCATCACCCCGCTGCTGCAGCCACTGCCAGTCACTGCAGCCACCAAGGTGTTTTCATCAACACGGACTCCAGTCCCTTCACCATGAAAAAATGACAACTTTCTTTAGGCATTTTCAAGATGTGTCTTTCATAGGATATGTTTCTTTTTTTTTTTATCCTCACCTGAGGATATGTTTCCATTGATTTTTAGAGAATGTGGAAGAGAAAGGGAAAGACAGAGAGAAACATCAAAGTGAGAGGAACACTTTGATTGGTTGCCTCCTGCATGAGCGCTGACCTGGGACCCAGCCAGGGAGGAGCCTGCAACCTAGGTACATGCCCTTGGTCAGAATTGAACCCAAACCCTGTGGTAGGCAGGCCGAGGCATCATCTACTGAACCAAACTGGCTAGGGCAGGATATGATATTTCTTAGCCCCTCCAGCAGCAGACCTTTGTTTTTTTCTCCAGGAGTGAGGTAGAAAAACCCTACATCCTTCTTGGATTCTTATTACCCAAGTTACTAAGAATATTACCAGTGGTATACAGGGACCTTAGCCAATGAGCGGTCAGAAAAGGTGTTTCCTCTGTAGTTCACACCGATCCCCGGCTTGGCCCCTGCCCAGGCCTAAGGCCTTAGGCCAGGCGTTAGGCCTGGGCAGGGGACCCCCAGTCTGCTCCGATCGCCTGCCCAGGCCTAAGACCTCTGGCTGGGGCCTTAGGCCTGGGCAGGGAATCCCTAGCCCCGGGCGATCGCTGGCTACACCCTGCCCAGGCCTCAGACCTCTGGCCAGGGCATTAGGCCTGGACAGGGGACCCCCAGCGTGCTCCGATTGCCTACCCAGGCCTCAGGCCACTGGCTGGGGCGTTAGGCCTGGGCAGGGGACCTGCAGGCCGCTCAGATCGCTGGCTCCGCCCCTGCCCAGGCCTCAGGCTGCTGGCTGGGGTGTTAGGCCTGGGCAAGGGACCCCCAGCCCCGGGCAATCGCCGGCTCCACCCTTTCCCAGGCCTCAGGCTTCTGGCCGGGCATTAGGCCTGGGCAGGGGACCCCCAGCCCTGTGCCATCACCGGCTCCACCCCTGCCCAGGCCTCAGGCTTCTGGTCAGGGTGATCGCCGGCTCCGCCTCCCCGGGTGGCTTCTGGCGCTGCCCGCCCCGCCTCCCCGGTTTCTGATCTGCGGCCCGGATGCCTCGGGTGGCATCTGGCACTACCCGCCCCACCTGCAGTATGCAAATTTAATGGCCATCTTTGTTGGGTTAACTTGCATACTCTTCTGATTGGCTGGTGGGCATAGCGAAAGTATGGTCAATTAGCATCTTTGTCTTTTATTAGTGTAGATAACATATACTAGTATTTTGTATGTTATATGTTTTATACACTGTATTCTTGCAATAAAGTAAGCTAGAGAAAAGAAAATTTTATTAGGAGAATCATAAGGAAAATATATTTACAGTATTTATTGGGGGAAAAAATCCAGTGTAAGTGGACCCACACGGCTCAAACCCACTTTGTTCAGGGGTCAGCTTTACTTTCAAATTAGGATGAGTGCTATGAGAGAGAGCAAGTGGTGCTATCAGACTATATATTGATGGAGAGGAGGCTTTCATTTAGATCAGGGGTCCTCAAACTACGGCCCGCAGGCCACATGCGGCCCGCCAAAAACATTTATCCGGCCCGCCAGGTGTTTTTTGCCGCCGCTGCCTGTTGCTGAATTTGTTCATAGTTTTTTTTAAAACTATAGTCCGGCCCTCCAACAGTCTGAGGGACAGTGAACTGGCCCCCTGTTTAAAAAGTTTGAGGACCCCTGATTTAGATGGTAGGGGGACAGTCAGAAACTCAGAAGATAATTTTTAGACTTTCTTCTTTCTTTCTTTCTTTCTTTCTTTCTTTCTTTCTTTCTTTCTTTCTTTCTTTCTTTCTTTCTTTCTTTCTTTCTTTCTTTCTTTCTTTCTTTCTTTCTTTCTTTCCTTTCTTGCTTTCTTGCTTTCTTGCTTTCCCTCCCTCCCACCCCCTCCCTCCCGCCCTCCTTTCCTCTCCTCCTTCTCCTCCTCTTCCTCCTCCTTCTTTTTTTTTTGATATGAGAAAGAGAAACATTGATTTGTTGTTCCATTTATTTATGCATTCATTGGCTACTTCTTATATGTGCACTGATTGGGGATCAAACCCACAACTTTGGCATATTAGGACGATGCTCAAACCAACTGAGCTACCCGGCCAGGGCTGGAAGAGAATTTTTGAAGAATTTACAAGAGCTCATGGATGAGTAGAACTAAGTCAGACAGTGGGTTGTGGAAGAGCATTTCAGGCAGAGGGAAGAGCATGGATAAAGCCTCTGAGGAGAGAAAGAGCTCTGAAAGTTCACTGGTTGGAGCATAATGAGAGAATAGTTGGAAATGGGGCTGGAGAGGTAGCCAGGGGCCAATCATGCTGGACCTTTGAGGTTGTTTTAGGAATTTGGGTTGTAATAGAAAAATAGAGTAGCAAACACACACACACGCACACACACACATGCACACGCACAATCAGAATCTCAGTAAAATGGGAGGATACTGATGGGATTAAAATAGGAGAGCAATGTGAGTGAGAAGATGGTGTTGGCTGCTCTGTGCAGTGGACTGAGGGCAGGAGCAGGAATAAGAGCTCTGTTGGAGGCTGCTGCAGGAGCCAAGTGCGAGATGATGTAGGGCTGGACCAAGGCAGACCTGCATTGTCCTGTGAGGGTAGGGACAAGTGGAAGGTGACTCTTTGGACAGGGCTTATGTTTGGTTGGAGGTGGGGCAAGTGACAACTGGGAGTTAAGGGTGGATCTTGGGTTTCTGGTGTAAGCAATGGGATGGTGCTTATGCTGTTTATTGCTAAGGGGAGGGCACTGCCATGGTATGTGTGTGTGTGTGGGGCAGGGCTGGGCCAAGGTCAGTCCCTCTGGGGCATGGGAAATTGGAGCTGCCTCTGAGATGGCCAAGTGGGGATGCCAAGTAGGAGTTGGATATGTGTTCTTGGGGCTCGGAAGACAGGTCAGGCCCAGGTAACCATTTAGGTGTCATCAGCATGTGCAGGGCACTAGAAGGGATGGTCAGATGCAGGAATATCAGCAGAAGAAGAGGGTTCAGGACTGAGGGACTCTGACTGAGAAAGGAGCTGAGGAGAAGGGGCTGCATGTTTACCCTTAGAATTTGAGCCACAAACATTTTGTATTGATTATATGTTAACTTGTATCTTTTTCTGTTAAACTACATTATTAATTAGATGGGTACTGGGATCATATTTGGTATAATAATAATTATTGATATTGATAATAGTGCCTCAATTCATTGAACATTTTCAGACATGCTATGTGTATTACATTCATAACCTTTCATAGCTATTTTTAAATTTTTTAAAATTAAATTTATTGGGGTAACACTGGTTAATCACATAAGTTTCAGGTGTAAAACTTCATAATTCATCATGAATATTGCACTGTGTGCTCACTACCCAAAGTCTAATCTTCTGTCACCGTACATTGGATCCCCTTTACCCTCTTTGTCCTCCCCCAGCCCTCTCATCTCTATTTTCTTACATACTGCTTGGGAAGGTGTGCATTATCTCCATTTATGGTGGGGAAACTGAGGTACAGAGCAGGTAAGTGCTCATTCCAGGTTACCCAGCATTTGGGTAACTCCAGATGGGATTTGGGCACACACACCTGTACCAAACCCTGAAGTGTTTCCATGACATTATTTTGCCAGAACTTATGGGCAGGGGTCACTGAAGGCATCTAAGCAGGTGCCATCCTTTCTCCTAGAGCCAGGTCCAGCTGACCCACAGTTTCCAGGGCACGTGGTGTGTGCTGAGTTGTATTGGCTTTGTGACAATCCATCCATACCTCTCAGCTGGCTCCTCATGATCTAGAAGCCTTATTTTTAGTACTCCTGGCTGGGAATGGAGTAGTATGGCTGGCCCATAGCTGTGACCCTGTTTCCTCAGAGCTCAGCTAACTGTCCAGTCTCACTGGTTCATGCGCAGGGCGGCATGCTTACTTGTCATTTGTGGGGTGTGGACACACAGCTGAGGTTCTCTTCACAGTCATGTTTGATCAGTAGCCGGTAGTGACCTCTGACAAGGGCTGACCACAGCCAGCTCTTGGATTTTGTGACATGGCTCCAGCTCCAAGGAGTCTGCACGAGTTCACCATGGTTCAGCTGGAGGCAGACCTGCAGCGTCCTGACAGTTCCTCCAAAAGGTGTGGCCCGCAGGATGGGAAGGGGTTCCGCTCGTCCTCTGTCTGCTCCTGTCTCAGTCTTCTTCCCCCGCCCCCTACATTTCTTGACTCTTCCTCTAAAATGGCTCTCTGATTCATAAGTGTTTATTTGTCTGTCCATTTCTCCATCCAGGCTATGTGCTAGGGATGTGGCTGTGAGCAAACAGTTGACTACATGGCCGTTACACTCAGTCATCTGTTGCTGGGCATTTAGATTTCCTGGGTTCTGTTGTCAGGTTCTGATGCCCTCAGATATCCTGCTTTCCAGGAACAATTCCATAGATTTCTGGCATGGGTCCCATCCTGTGATTAATGGACTTGGAGGGAATGCAGGGCTTAGGCATGGTGGTCGTCCTTTTCCCTCCGAGTCCCTATCCTGTGGTGGTCACTGGGGCACGCCCTGGGGTGAGAAATGGTTAAGACACAGCCTCTGCCTCTTTTGAGAAGCTCAGTGTCCAGAGCAGAGGTTGAGGATGTAATTGCATCCTCAACAAAGAACTAGGGGGCCTGAAGAAGGGAGGAGCAGGCCTCTACACAGAGAAAGAGGTACACCAGCCATCCTTGGTAGACTGTCCTGAGCAAGTCATCCCTCCATTTGTAGCTGCGATCCCTTCCACAGCAGCCAAGCCCTATTTACTTGCTTATTTTCCTTACTGGGCTATACAAACTATACAAACAAAACTACCTTTAGTTCTTTTCTATCCCGCCCTTTCCACCATCATTGTTACTGTCCTTCCTGAATCCTGGCCAAGTTTCATTTCCTCACCACCCCCTGCCAAGTGAATCTGCATGCAGACATCTCTGGATGGGGGCCCCCTGCTAGGGACCTCTGCAGCCTTGTCTCTTGGCACTGTAGGTAAACGGTTTGCCGAGCAAGTACAGTGTTTTCTATATTGCTGAAGAAGATCTCAGTTTTGTAGTTTAAACTTTGGGGTGAGGCGAATCTTCCTTCTTCCATGGCAGCCCATCTCACACATTCCTTAGGATAGCAAGTGTCACTCTGTGTCTAACATAAAGTCTGGAGGAGGCTGCCTTGAGGTTTAGAGGGACAGAATACTTCACGAGCCGCACACATCGTCAAATACAGAAATCATCAGCACAGGTCCGACAGGGGATCTGTGTTGGCCCATCAGCTCTGATTGTGTGTGGGTGAGTGAGAGACCAAAGACGGATCTCTCTGGCACTGCAAGCTCGAGAAACACAGCGAGAGGCAGAAAGAGCTTGGCATTTACTCGGAAGCCCACATCTCCCTAGTTGCCAGTCAGCAGAGATGTTGCATGTTGGTTTCATGTATTCACTGCTCTTCCTTCCCTTTGGGAAGTCTGTACTTGCTTCACTTTTTTGTTATTAAAAAAGGGATGGGGGCAGGGGGGTGGGGGGTGGGGCGAAAAGGCAGCTCTGCCTTGTTCAAATGCTCAGAGATCCTGAAGGGCGGTCTGTACCTTCCAACTCTCCTGAGCATGTTCCCACAGGTGCCAACTCTGGGGTTAGGCTCTATTAATCCCCTGAGGAAGGGAGAGGGAGAGAGGGATAGAAATATCGATGATGAGAGAGGATCATTGATTGGCTGCCTCCTGCATGCCTCCTACTAGGGATGGAGCCTACAATCTGAGCATGTGCCCTGACCAGTCGAACCATGACCTCCTGGTTTATAGGTCAATGCTCAACCACTGAACCACACAGGCCGGGCACCATTTTAAAGAGGAGGAAACAGGAGCTCAGAAAAGCAAACTTGCCTTTGATCCCAAACTGAGCTAAGAGTGAAGAACAGGTCCCGCTGGTAAATGATCTCTCCTGCATCAAAGAAGTAATGTTGTTAGAATGAAGCAGCAGCCATGAGCCCTCAGGAGCCCGCTGAAGAGAACAGAAGTATTAACCATTTCAGTCAGGTGGCTGTGGGCTCCATGAAGAGCCAGCCAGACGTCTGCCCCTCGTCTGTAGACAGCACCCAGTGTCCAACCAGGGGACACGCATGGTGTCACAGTTGTGACATACACTAGCTGGGCTGCTGTCTGAGTGGGGATAGGGCTCAGAATAGTAACACCACTGCAGGCCCCTGTAAAGAGCCTGAGGGGTTGCACCCAAGATGTAGACCTGCCTGGGAGCCAGTGAGGGTGCAGGCTGGGTGGTGCAGGGCCACCACAGCAAGCCTGGGATAGGGTTTGAAGTCCCTCTGGCCTGAGTCAATGTCCCCCCTCCCTTCGGCCACAGCCAGTGGCCTTGGTGATGAATGTCCTGTCTTTCTGACTAGATTGTGTGTGTGAATGGCAGGGAGCAGTACACCTTACATCAGTTTCCTCAAGGGCCTGGCCCTGAGCTCAGCACATTGAAGCAGGTATAGAATAAGTGTTTGATGGGATCCGGGGAGGCCATTTCACACTCATATCCCATGGGGGAGCATGAATTCTCCCCCTATCGCCCCCCTAAGCCTGGCGTTAGGTGCTGGGGATATTAAGCCTCCTAGGACTTGGTCCTGCCCTCAGGTGCTCTCAGCACTCTCATGCTGGTGGCAGGAGAGGTGGGCTCCTCATACCCCAAAGTTTTTAGTCTTCTTGGTTTGGCAACTGGTAGCCCAGGTCAGCAGTGCAGAATTCTGCCCAAGCCCAGGGGACGCAGCCCCAGCGCAGTGTTTCCCGGTAGGATGCAGGCTCCTCTGCACGTTCCCAAGCCCCTAGCGAGAGCCTCCTTTCGGCGGTTTCCCTCTCCAGCCCCTTACGCACACTCTTCATGGGAGAGGATCCAGCCTGCGTCCAAGAGCACTACTACATCATCCTTGGCACCGGCAGGACCCCACCTCGGCCACCTATCCTCAGGCTGGAGAGGGTCCCAGCCGGCGCAGCGTCCCACCCCGCAACGTGGGGCGGGGGAGGGGCACTCCCGCAGCTGCCGAAGCCTCCCGGAGCCGCCGGGACCCGCGCGCGTGCGCGTGCACGTGGAGGGGGCGGGGAGGGCGGCGCGCCCCGCGGAGGCCCCAAGCGCCTTTCCCACACCTCACGCAGCACCTGTGGTCCCTTCTTTCAGCGTTGTAGCCAGACCCACGTGTGCAAAAGTGGTGTGTGTGTGTGTGTGTGTGTGTGTGTAGCCGGGAGTCCGTGTGCCCCAGGTCTGTCAGGCCCGTGTGCACAGGGGAGGCAGCCAGGGCGACAGTGGCCGCTCTTCTTTACCCTTCCAGTCCTTCTCGGCCCTTTCCTCTGGTTTCTTTGGGTCATTGGTACCTCCAGTCCCCCCCGCCCCTCTTCTGCCGCCCCTTTTCTGCAGTAGAAGAGACCAGCGCCTTCCGTGGAGGTTCTGGTTCACCCCCAGCTCCAGAGCCCTTGACATTTAGTGAGGGTTCAAGGCGCACGGGTGTAGGCACACAGCAGAACGATAATCCTATTAAAGATATGGTGTCATTGGGGAGGGGGAGGCTCCCCTCCCCCGCCCCTGGCAGACCTCGCACTCATTGGTTGAATGCAAAACAGGGGGCGGGGCTGAGGGCCAGGCGAGGGGGCTCCGGGCGATTTCGGAGTCGGGAGTCGGGGCTGGGATTTCACTGGGAAAGCCCAGCGGCGGTAGCTGCGGCGGATCCCCCGGCACTGTCTGCGGCGCGCCCGCCCAGCCTTGGGCTGGCGAGCAGCTCCGCAAAGTCGCGGAGAGAAAGGAGGTGGAGCGCCCACCAAGTGGTCGGGGCTCCGCGCTGGGGCTGGGTCGGGCGAGGTGTGTGCCCTGGGAGCCTGGATCCCGGAGCCCTGGTGCCTCGCGTGGAGCGGTCAGTGCACTGGGAAGCGAGCTGACGCTCTGGAAAGAGAAGTCAAATTGCAGCCTTCCCAAAGACATCTGCTAAGTTACGCAGGCCAGCCAGTTCCCGGAGAGCATTCGCGAGCGCGCAGAAAGCCGAGCCGCAGAGCCCTCCCGGGCCAGCCGGCTGGGAGTAGGGCAGCGGCCCCTGTGCAACGGGGTCCGGTCCGGAGTGTGCCCGGGTACAGAGAGGAGGCGTGCAAGGCTCCACCTGGCCTCCTGCAGCCTGCGTCCGACTTGGGCGCCCCCTCCGTCCCTCTCCGGGAGCGATGCCCCCCGCCCCTTGCGCCCCACGGGAACGCCTCGAGCATGGAGAAATCGAGTAGCGAGGATTCTTCGATCCACCGGAGTCCATCTTTGGACAGCAAGGACTCGGACTTTGCCAAGCCGTCCACCTCGGGCCGCCCGTTCGGCCGCGGCTTCACTGCCGGCGCCTTCTATGGCACCGCGGGCTCCGGGGGCCAGAGCCGCGCGGAGGCTGGAGTCAAGACTGACAAGTACAATGCCCCGAAAGGCAGCAAGTACGTGGTGTTTTACCTGGACCTGTCCTTTGTTTTCCTCCTAGAATTTAAGAAGTGCAACATGGCCAGGGGCTGCCTCTGCTGTTTGAAATACATGATGTTCCTCTTCAATTTGATATTCTGGGTAAGTCCTTGCGCTTATCCCTCCCTTTGCCTTCTCTCCTCGTCTATACCCTCTTCCTTTTTGGTGCTGCATTGCTCTGCTCTCCGCAGAACGGTAAGTGGGTTTTTTTCTAAGATCGTTATTTCCCCTCGTCCATGTATCTTCCTCTTCTTTTCTCTCTCCTTGGCTGAATGGAGGCTCCAAACTTGCCTTTCTTCCAGGAGAGGCTAACTGTACTCCTAGGAGGCTGGCAAAGTTTGCCTCCACCTCCTTCCCCTATAAGAAACCGGCCTGGAAGTGCCTCTAACTGGATAAGCTGCAGAAATAGGTGTGGGGTCCGAATTTTTAACAGCTGTGACCCTGAGTTGAAGACCGGCACAAGTGTGAATAGCCTTTCTGAGTTTCTTCTTCTATCCCTGCTGAATATGCAAGAATACTGTCTGCAGCATTTTATAGGCACCAGGTAGGGGAGTGGTAGAGGTCATATCCTCCCACTCCTGTCAGTGAACTCCAGGAAAAGGAGGAATAGCCCCTGTCCCAAGTTGAGGGACTCCCTTGCTGGACTGCAGATATGCCTCTCAGTTAGGGCTCCTGTGAAAAAGGAGGGTGTGGGAGGGATGCTGCCAGCGGGTGGCAGGCAGCTGCTTTTGAGGGAATGCAGGGGGAGCGGGCGGCCATGTGCTCCACTTCCACCGTGAGCCCTCCCAGCTCTGAGAACCCTAGAGACTAGAAGGGACAAAGGCGGGGAGGGGCAATCAGGAGTGCTCCATGCTGGGTGAGAGATTGTTTTCTAGAGAAGATATCAGTGGGTGGGGCAGCTTGGAAACATTCCCCAACCTCTGTGATTCTGGAGGCCCTGTGAGTGCGGCTTGCACACTTGTCATAAGAAATACTCGTTAGGCAGATATGAAAACTTCTTAACCTTATATCTACTAGTAATTGTTCCTTCATCCCAACTGCTGCTTCCGCCTTTCTTCACCAGAGCCCAAACGAAGTCAACACAGATGTTTGGCTCTGCCCCAGGGCCTGTCCTGCCGACTAGAGGGACTAGAGGGACTAGAGGCTGTCAGCTGCCCGTGGTCCAGGAGGAGCACTGGGGGCAGGAGAAAGTCATTCACAGTGAAGCCAGTAGAAGCACTTGTGTTTTGGTGTTCAACGTTTGTGGGAAGTGGCTGGCTTTAACTGAAGAACTTTTTGGTTGTGTAGGATGGGGGCGACTTTTCCCACAGAGGGGAAAACTCAGGTTGGGTGGGAAGAAGTCTGGGTTCTTGGTTCTGTGTTAGCTTCTTTTGTGACCTTGGCTAAATTGCATCATTCATTAAGGAATAGGTGTCCTTTCCAGCCCAAGGGGGTGCAGGGCGGGGGGGGGGGGCTGTCAAGATGGTCTCCCTCATGCGCTCACTTCCGTAGGTATGGGTATCCTTGTCTTCTTTATGGGGAGGAAGCCCCTTCCCTGCCTCATGCATAGGCTGCTGCTTCTCTTCAGAGGAGCCTGGTTTGAGGTTGTTTGAGTTGAATTTTCCCAGATAGCTCCATGGTCCGGGGCCCTCCAGTCACTGTGTTACCTATCCTTTGGTGAGGTTTTGTGGAAACGGGGGCAGAACCACTGGAATGTGAAGAATGATTTTGTGGCCACCATTGGGCAAGTGCTCCTGGTCCTCTGACTCACTTGCCGACAATAGTGTCAGCCAAACACTGGTGTGTATTTCTCTGGTGCCTACGAATTACAGGAATGCTGCCCTTTCATTGTCTACAGCTTCCTTCTCTGTTCTTGCCCACAGTCAACCTGCCTTCCTGTCTCACCCCACTCTGCATATCTTAACACTTACTAGAAAGACCCTCCTGGGATGCTCACTCACTGTCTTTCTTGGCCAGTAGCTCCCTGCTCCTCCCACCCCCACCCCGCCACCTGCTGGCCAGAGTGGGTATAACTGCTGCAGCTTCTTTCTCTAGGATGTTGTCAACTTGGTTTAGGGACCGCCTCACATAGTATAGCTCAATGGTCTGTGCTCCGTACTTAGTAGGCATTTGTTATATGTTTGTGAGTAAGTGAATTGAAGGCCACAACAGTAAATCTACATGTTAATTGTGTTGCACGATTCCCAAGTCCCACTTGGTAGGGACTTGTCCAAGATGAAGGCTCTCCTAGCAGAGCACCTCAGCTGTGGGGTGACAAGAGGCTCCTTTCATCATCCCTGAAAATCTTGGCAGAGGTTAATGAGCTGGTTGATGGAGAGGGCTTCCTTTATGGTCCATAGTGAAAGGACTTGCTGTCTCTTCCTAATAAGAAGGTACCACCACCACTCTCACCGGCAAGGAGTGACTCTCTCCTAATCTCTGACTTTTCTGACGTTTCAGAATTCTGATGACATACTATAAGCTGGGAGAAATTGAATCTCAAAGATCCAGGTCTTTTATGCTAGTAGCATATGAGATGATGAAATAAGACAGACCTTAGGAAAAATGGAAAACTTAGCAAAAGAGAACTGGATGCCTGTGTGTAAGAGTGTTTGTTGGGAGGTGGGAGAGCAGGTGCTGCAGGGTGTTGGCCAGGATTTGGTCCCGGTGGGTCACTGAGCTCCACTTGTATGATGACTTCTGTGGCCAGGTGATTAGGCCTGAGACGGGAGAAGGAGTGGAGGAAAGAACCAGGTGAGAAGAGAAAGTGCTTGGGCCTCAGGCAGGTGGGACAGGACCTCTGGGAGACCTCTGCTCTTTCTAGAGCACAGGGAGGGAAGGTGACGGGGTAGGGAGAGGAGGAATGCAGGGTTGGTGAGAGTCAACTCCTCCAGGACCCAGCGCAATGGTCAGGAATTAGGTAGCCATCACTTTCTCTAGTCTCATGGCCCAGATCCCAAAAGGAGGCTTTTCTGAGGCATTAGAGTTGAACGTGAGGCCTGCAATCAATAGACAGCGATCTTCCTTAGATCCCGGAGCCTACCTGGTAGTTCTCCAAACCCACTGCTGCCACCATGCCCCCTGCCTCCTCAGAGCCTGCCGGGAGGGCTCCCAGTGCAGCTGTCTTACACCGAAGCCTCTCTCAGGCGTGAGAGTCCCTGGTTCCTTGCCACTGGGTGGAGCTTCTAGGGTGTTGGTACTGGTGAGGGCTTGGGTGACATGACCGAGGACAGGGTGGGAGGCAGAGCCATGCTGCCAGCATTCCTCTTCCTTACCAAGAAAAGGGCAGAGGCCTTACAGGCTGCTGGGTGCCTGCCTGCTTCGGGCTGGGGGTGGGGTCCAGGTTGCTCCTGCCACTGCCGACTTCAACCAGAAGGTCCTAGCCATGTTAGCCCTCAGGGCAGCATTGTGGAGGGCCTGATATTGATGGCAGGGGTTGAGGAGGGGGCAGTCAGTGGTCATGCCTGATGGAGTCCCACTTGTCTATTGCATACCTCACTCCAATTCTCACAGCCCAGAGAACGCTGGCTTTTTGGAGGAAAGGAAATAGGAGCCTGAATTGGGACAGAAGTTTCCCCATCCTGAAGGGCCCGCCCACCAGTAATGAAACCCACCCCAAGTTATTTCTCCCAGCAGTATTCCCCTCAGTCAGTTCATCTCTGAGTCCTCCCAGAGCCATTTGGTGGAACCCTCCAGGTAGAGATTAAGTGAATCTAAGCCCCAACAGGGGGGCAAAGGGGGCCCAGAGCTCTTTACTCTAAGAAGGGAGGGAGAGTATAGCATGGGCTCTGAGTGCTGGGGGCCTATGTCCCCTTCTCAAGAGAGCAAATCGGATCCCAGCCCAGCTTCTCCCAACCCAAGTCAAGTTCCTGTCTGATATGGAGAGGCAGAGGTGGGGCTGGGGCTGCTGGCATACCAGTAATTGCCACTCCGGATAATGGTCACTTTTCATGCTTGCTAGCAGAGCTGTCCCATCACTTTAAGTCATGGTTGGTGGAGCAGTGACATTCTGGCCCCAATGGAAAGTCTATTCCTTGTGGAGTTCTCCTTAATAAAGGCCAATGAGCTAAGGAGGCAGTGTTCAGTGTGCCTGCTCGAGCAGGGGAAAGGTTGGCACAGGGCTGCTATGGTCAGGGGGTCAGGCGGGGGCCCTGATTAACCTCCCTTAAGTGGGGTCAGGCCTTTGTGGCTCGGCCCCTCTGGGAGCAGGCAGTTTGGTTAAAACTCTCCAACCACATTTGAGGCATGTGTTTGGTACTGGTGTGGCCGCATGTATGTGCCTCTGTGGTCTGTGGTGCCAGGACAGGGGTCTGTACACAGTTGGTGCTAGACGGCTTGGGGTGTTCTAAGAAAGCTGTGGGGTGCCTTCTGTCTGGGAATGGAAGTGGTGAATGGACTAAGAGGTCTGAGCATGACAGGTTCAGACTTGGCCTCTCCAATCAGGAGATCCAGGCTAAACTTGGCAGCAAGAGGCATTCAGAGGCTTCCCAAAGTGCTCAGGTGTGAGTCACTAGGCTGTTCCTGCCCCCCCCCCCCGCCCCCCCGCCCCCGCCCCCGCCATGGCTGCTACAAGTAGATGTTCAGGGTGGGTCAGGCGTGGCTCCGCCTGGGGGGATGGGCACAGATGAAGGTCCTGGCTAATGCTCCGAGACTGTGGAACATGGCTATGAGGGAATGCTGGCTCTCTGTTCACTTCCTTTCCAAAGCATTAAAAATTAAACTTCTTTGTCTTAATATCTATTTTTAAATCATGTCAGAGCCAGCATTGGTGTCAATCAAGAGTGGGTGGGGAGGAAGAGGGTAGAGAATAGAAAGTCCCAGCAGAAACAGGGTAAGTGCTGTCACTGCCTTGAGGCAAGTGACACAGGTCTGTCCTCCATCCCACTGGGCGGTGCAGAGCACAGAAAACACCATCCACCTCCTCTGAGGATGGTGGGCTGGGAGGAGTCTATGGGGGTAGGGGGTGGGGAGGGAGGGCTCACCTTGGGTTGGGGCTCGCCCTCCCCCTGCCCTACCTCCATGTGCCTGCCTGCCCGTGGCTGAATGTGGCAGCCAGTCCTGGGGCATACAGGGCTGCTGGGGACCCAGTTGAGTCCGTTCACTCATGCCACAACTATTTACTGAATGCCCGCTGAGTGCACAGGAGGCTCCAGTTGGTGAGGACGGGCTGACTGGGCTCACACAGAGCAGATCAGCTTTCTTGGGCCAGGAAGTCGTGGAATTGAGAGGTCATCTGGCTCGTCCTCCACCAGGCCTTTGAACACAGGCTGCCAGGGGAGGGGTGAGAGCACGGCCACCTCCCCTTCTCCAGTGTTCTAAGGAGGGGCAGCAGCAGGCTGGACCCAGCATCTGGGTGGCCTGACGCAGCTTGTCCTTCCTTTCCTTTCCCCACCCCGAAATGATGGCCGACTCCCGCTCTACAGTGTTTGCTCCCATCAGAAATGGGAGGGAAAAAACAAGCTGCGTTCCTTTTAGGAGTTAGTTTCCTAGCTTGGGAAAAAGAATTAGTGAATTATGGGTCTTTTCTGTTTCTTCTATTGAAAGGGCTGATCGATTCTCTGTGGCTAGTGCATACTCATGCATTTATTGAGTACCAGCTGTAACAGACCCTTGAGCGGCTCTGAGTTCCATGGAGGAGTCAGAAACAAACAGTTCTGAGCAGTAGGTGCTCCGCAGCGCTACTTAATGGAGTAATTAATACTGCTTAATAGAGACAAGATACAGAGATAACAGTAGAGCAGGTGACACCTGGTGTTTGAAGGATAAATAGGAGTTCGCTGGATAGATGAGGATGGGGGTCTGGGCAAGGAAGAAGGGTGGAGAGAGATAGACACAAGTCCACCCAGAGACTGTGCTGGGGGAGAGCTTGCAGTTCAATAGGAGCAGCAGAGCCCCTTGCATGTGTGCAATGGGCTGAGCACAGAGGAACAAAGGGGGGAATCGGTCTGGATGGTGGCAGTTGGGAGGGGACTTCCTGGGGTGGTGAGCTTGGCATGGGCTCTGAGGGTGAGGTGGCTCTGCTGTGACGTGTGACCAGTGCCTGGGGATGCTCTGCAGTTTGTCTCCAGTCTCTGAGGAAAGGGAGAGTTGTTTTTCTGGCAGTGACCACCATAACAGGTCTTGTGGTGTCCCTCAGGCTGTATGTAGGCTGTTGCTGTAGGTAATCCAGCTTACAGACCCCCCTCCCCCATTTGCTCCCCCTTTGCTCCCCCTTCGGCCTCTCTCTTCTAGCTGAGATCTGCCTGCTTATTTGGTTCCAGTTAGGAAGCTTTGAAGCTGAGCTAAACCCATCGGGCAGAGTTAAGTCTTCTGAGCCAGCTTTGTCCCTGCTCACATTTGAAAGCTAATCTGCTAGCAGAAGTGTGGGGGCTGGGGCAGGCATGTCAGCAATGGCACGTGGTCGGGAAGGTGAGCAGATCTGCAGCTGGGGGAGTAGTGCAGAGTAGACATATGGCTTTTACCCCCTACCTTTTCTCTAACTAGGACTTCAGGTGAGGGCTGAAATTCCAGACCTTCTCTCTTGAGTTGTGTAGCTTACTGCATCAGTATCTTGCACGAAGGTCCTGTTTGAGTGGCCGCGGGTGGGTGGGATGGGTGAGTGACTGGCCAGTAAGGACAGAGACATGGCTCTGCCTTCAGAGAGCTTTCCGTCTGCTCCAGGGGTTCCTCACTAGGGTGTAGATTCAAATCAATAGGTAGCTTTTTAGGCCATGCTCCCTTCCCTCTCCTCCCACTGGCCTGAGTCAGTCTCCAGGAAAGAGGCCTAGTTTTGAAGGTTTCCTTAACCTCTTGGTGCCTCGGTTTCCTCTTGTATGTATGGCAGAATTAGCTATCTTTCAGGGCTGTGAAGAGGCCCAGATGAGGTAATACACGCATTATGTAGGGACACTGCTTAGCAGGAGGCCTGGCAGGTTAGACTCAGTGACTAGCAGTTATTGTCACTGTACTTCCTGCAGTGAGAGCATATGAGCAGGTAGCCCTTCCAGTGGTCAGTTAGATGCCCCAGGGCTGCAGTGACTTGCTGGGCAGTGCTGTGGAGCCCTGGAAGCAACCCCAGATGCCTCTGTAGGCTGAATTCTTCTGGTCTTATGGATACATGGGAGAAAGGGAGAAGCGGAGGTCTAGGTGGATCTTTTGGAAGACCGGGGTAAAGGTCAGTGGGGGAGGGGAATGGTCTCAGAGCCCAGGGCCAGCAGCTGTACCTGCCATGCTGTATACTTACCTGTGGCCGTCCCTGCCAGGGGCAGTCCACACCCTTCCCCTGCCCCTCTTTATTATTGGTGCAATCAACCAGACCAGAAACAGGTCACTTAGGCCGATGGGCGTACAGCAGGGTCCCCATAGCCCTCTGCCCTGGGTACTCCAAGGGCAGGTCATGCCCCAGGCACACTCAGTGTAGGACTGGGGTGGGGGAAGCTGAGTAGCTGATGAAAAGACAGGGCACATGGGGCTCCAAGTCTAGGTCACTTGACAAACCAGAAAAACGGTCACTTAAAATGTTTCCAAATTGTGGAATAGATCATGTAAATTCATATAGTTTTTAAAAGTACGTAATGAACATCTACCCACTACGAAGTTTAGGACATAAAACGTTAGCCACACTCATGAAGCCCCTGTGTATTCCTCCCTAGCTTCAACATCTTCCCTGGGGAGAACCTTAAATTTTGTTAAGTATATTTCTTTATAGTTTCCACATATGTAGGCATCCTTCAACACCACACCATTTGCCTTGGTTTGTTTTAAACTTTTGGTTGATGGAATCATTCAGAATTTTAAAAAGATTCACTGTTTATTGATTCATACGTGTGCATCTGTGTGACCACGGCACACTGGTTATCACTGCTCTGTGGTACTCCATGCCAGTGTGCTGCAGTGTAATCTTCTGGTCATGAGCATTTGGGTTAGTCCTTCTTTTTAAATATGTTTTTTTTTTAATTAATTTTTAGAGCAGAAGGGAGAGAGATAGAGAGATAGAAACATCGATGAGAGAGGAACATCATCAATCAGCTGCCTCCTGTGTGCCCCCTAATGGGGATTGAGTCTGCAACCCTGGCATGTGCCCTGACTGGAAATGAACCAGTGGCCTCTTGGTTCCTGGGTTGATGCTCAACTGCTGAGCCACACTGGCCAGGCTATTCCTTCTTTTTGAACTTGTTTCTCTGAACATTCTTGGACTAGTCTCCTGGTGTACACATGCAAGGGTTTGCTAAGACAGTGCTTCTAAAAGCATCTGTGAGGGACCAGCTTTTTACTTACAACTCTCAGGTGTGGCTCTGCTGAGTATGACTGGTACACAGCGCAAAGCAGTGACTCACCTACATTCAAATGAGTTCATTGATCACAGACTTGGCTGTTCTGGCGACACCAAATTGCTATAAAAAGTTCTAAGTGTTAAGTATTCCCATGGACTGCACTCTGAAGAGAACTGCTCTGGGGTATACAGCAAAGAATGGTGTTGCTGAGATTTAGGATAGATAATTACCAGATAATTCCATATTGTTTTCCAAAATGGATATATCAGTTGACATTTCCACCAGTGGGATGTTGGTTGAAAATGGAAAGTTTTGAGTGTTCTTCAATACAGTGGGTGTGAAATGCTATATTGGGTTTTTAATTTGCATTTCTCTGATTATTAGTGAACATCTTTTATTAACCATTCTTTTCTCTTCTGTGAATGCCTGTTTATGTTTTTGTTCAAATTTTCTATTGAGTTGTTTGCTTTTTCCTACTAATTTTTAGGATTTTATTTATGTTTTGAATACTAATCTGTTGTCTATTAAGTGTACCACAAACACAGCTTATAGCTTGCCTTTTCACTTTCTTCATAGGGTCCTTTGGCAAACAGAAGCTTTTTATTTTAACATAGTCAAAATTTTCAGTCTCTTTTCTTTGTTATGTTTTACGTATTATGTATTATTTATCAAATACATAGTATCTCATGGGTGTCTTTATATCCTGGTAATAGGACAGTGCTTGTCACTACATACTAGGCACTCATGAATTCTTGAATGAATTTGAATGATTAAAGATGAGTTCCTATACTTATTTCTGAAAATTTTTCTTTTTACATTTAAGTCCTTAATATATCTGGAATTTATATTTATGTATGATGTGAGGCAGGGCCCTGATTTCTTTTCCCCTCAAGTACAAAGCATTGTCTTAGCTCCATTGATGGCTAGTTCCCCTTTCCCCACTGACATGTAATGCCACCTGTGTCTTTTCCAATGCACTATTTGTCTATCCTATACCACATTGTCTTAATCACTACAGCTTTAAAATAAGTTCCACATCTGGTAGGGAAAATCCTCTCCTCTTATGCTTTTCAAGAATGTTTTAGCTGTTCTTGGCCCTTTGTTCTTTTGCATAAATTTTTTCTTTTGCATAAATTTTGGAATCAGTTTGTTTAGTTTCACTAAAAGTAAATTGATCAAACAATTAATTTCCCTGCTCCTTGCCCAAAGCCTGTTGGTATTTTGATTGGCTTTGCATTGAATCTATTGATTGCCTTGGGGAGAATTGCTATCTTTGTATTTCCATTCATGAATATAAATCGTATTCTAATTATGTATTTATGTTCATGGATATGGTACACTCCATATATTAAGCCTTCTTTAATGTCTTTCTGTAAAATTTTATAATGCCCCCCCCCCTAAGGTCTTACACATCTTTTATTATGTAGAGACTTTTGCTCTTCCATCTTTTCCCTCCACCCCTCTCCCTTCTGAGTTCAGGCTGGAGGCCCAGGGGGAGGCCAGCAGCCCTTCCAGCCCCCCATCAGGTGTGGTGATGCTGAGAACCATAGGGCCAGGTGGTCAGGCTCAGTACTAGGCACTTCCCTGGGTCACCCTGTTACCTCATCCACTCTCCACAGCACCTGAGGAGGAGACAGGACATTATTTTCATTTTGCCACTAAGGAGATGGAAGCTCTGAGAGGTTAGATATTTTGCCCCAAATTACTGAGCTGGAAAGTGACAGAGCTGGATTTGAACCCAGGTTAGTCAAACCCCCAAGCCATATTTTTCTGTGACCATCTCTGGGAAGTCATCCTGACCCAGCTCCTTCCCCTGTAGACTGTACTTTTCTTGGATCTGTACTACCAGTTTAGTGCAATATAGCCTGGGATTACAGGGCCCGAGTTATGCATATTTTTATATGACTCGGTAATTTGTGCCTTCCTCCCCCCAGTCCCAGCCCCAAACAGAAGAGGGTTAGGAGGTGACCGCCTAGTGATCATCAGGAACTTTCTCAGATCGGTGAACACTCAGTCCTCTGGGCGTTTTAAATCCTCACAGACACTGTGGGTGAACAGTGGGATCTACATGTAGATGATGACACTGAGGCTAGAGGCATTGTCACCCATGGCCATGAGCAGGAAGAGGTGAGTGTTAGGGCCCTTGTCTTTGCCTTGCTTGCTCATAATAGGAGCTCAGGAAATGTGTGTTGATTATGGGCTGACTTGAATTGCACAGGGGTGCTAGGTAAGGGGGCAGGGCTTTGGGCAGGCTAATAATGAGATGCCCCTTGCAGGTGACACCATTAAATAATGATTGGAGTTTTTCTAAAGGAAAGGTGCCATGCTATTGGGGAGCCATACTGGCCTCCAACTGGAATATCCTGCCTAACCAAACAGGACCCCTGCAGCCACCCATACTCATTGCCTTGGAAGGAGGCTTTGTGTCCATCTCTCCTTAGTCCAGCAAACCCCTTGTGGGTGCCCCTACCCAGTGGTTCCTTTTAGCCACGCACACCACTCTCCCCCAGCACTTGGGAAAACGCCATCACCTCATTGCATTCATTTCCAGAGAGGTGAGGAGCTGTGGAGTTTGGCTTCCTGGCACTTGGTTGACCGTGTTGCCCTGTGGTCTAGTTTTGGGTAGACTTTTGGTGTAGGTGGTTGTAACTCAATCACTCCATGATGATCGATGAGGCCAGCCAGATCAGTACAGAACCCCCTAGACAAAGCCCTGCTTGGTCATGTAGCAGCTTCCATCCCTTGTGCCTAACTGGGGGCTCCATGTGGCCTGTGCTTAAGTGGGGCAGTGGTGGGTACAGTTCCTCCCCCAGGGCAGGCAATGCCCTTTCAAAAATCTCAGGGCACAGGACCCCGTGGTCACAGAGTAGACATGTTTGCCAGCCAAAGCCAGAAGGGCTGGGGTCAGTTGGTATGTGTCTGTCTGTTTGTGAAGATTCTGTGGGTAACACAGAGGGTGGGGCAAGTTCCTGAGGGTTTTTTTTTTTTTTTGTAATCTTTATCTTTTGCTGCCTGGTTATGCACTTGCATCTTCCCTTTAGGTACCCAAATTGTAAGTTCTTAGAGTTCCCTGCTCCCCACACACAGACTTATGTATATTTCTATGTATATGTGTGCACAATGTCTATAAACATACATACTGTATTTATATAGAAATGTGTGTATATATGCATGAGTATATAGACATTTAAAACACATTAGCAGTCTAAGTATGTGTGTATATATTTATACATATATATGAATATGTATATTTAGCTAGATTCTCTCCCAGTGTGTGTGACCCTTGGGTGTAAGCTGCATCCTCATTTTAAGCATCTCATTTCCTAGATGGATTCTGGATAAGCTAGTCTCTTAGATTGGAAGCACTGTATACCAACCATGGCTAACTTAGGAGCACAGATATATAGGTGTTCCCCCAAAATGTGTACACACACTTTGAATAATTATAAAGGCAGTGTTTATTAAAATACATTTCATTTTCAAAATTGAGCTATCAGCTGTTAAAGTGAATATACATTTTTGGGGACCCTGTATAACTAGCTATTTATCTCTCTATGAAAAAAGCTCAGCAGTATTGTTTGGTATGTGGGGGGCAAATCACTTTAGCAGACATCTCTTGTTTTTGCTGGCCCAGCTTCCTTTTCCCTGCTTTTCTGATCCACACCCTTGTTTTCCTGGGGATCTTTCAGTATCTATGAAGGATACAAGGTTAGCTCAGAGGCTAGAACAGAAAGCTGAGCAACAGGCCACACACAGGGACAGGAGCCAGGCTGCTCTGGGGCCCTAGGCATCGGGGCCTAATGATGAGCTTGGTCACATTACTCTGTCAGGATGCATCACCTTCTGCTGTTTTGGCCCCTGGCTCTCACTACTCAGGAGTTGGCTTCCTAGAAGAGGGCCTGGCTGGTCACGTGCCCACCTGTGGGGAGAGGAGAGTGGAGCACCTTGATTGATGGGACAAGCTGTATGCACCGGGAGGAGGAGAATTCCCTAAAGAAAAACAGGGGTACTGATGCCAAAAGACGGGGGGAAGGGCAGAAACAGGAGATATCTGCTTAAGTGTTTTACCCATCCTCCCCTGCCCCCCCCCCCCCCCCCCCCAATGCCAGATGCTGGGAATTGTTCATGTTCATCCCTGAGCACATTCTCCTACCTCCTGGAGAGAGCTGTCAGGAGCAGATGGGGAGGCTATGACCCAGGGACGCAGAGCAGCCCAACCCAGCAGCTCTGGCTGTGTTTCCAGGGCCACCCTGACGGTCTCTGCGGGTGAGATTCAGCAACCTTGGGGCTCCTCTGATCTGCTCAGTGCCTGGTGTACCATCTACATATGTCTGAGTTGCTCAGGGGTAGGTTGCCCCAGACCCAGGACACCCTTTGGGGCATCTCTCGGCAAGCCACACTCACCGCTTCTCACCCATCCCAGTGACTGCCATTGGGTCTGCTGACAGGGCCAACCGATAGTCTAGGGCAGCAGTCGCCAACCTTTTGGACCTCACAGACCACCAGTGGTCCACGGGTTGGCGACCGCTGGTCTAGGGTGTATGTGTCCTCTGCCCTGGAGTTTCTTGACGTTCCTCAGTCCTGAGTCTCTGAATTCCCAAAATATGTTCCCAGTGATCAGCCAGTGAGTCCTGAGATGGCCTGCAGTTTGCTGACCCCCTGCTGCACGCTGTAGGGGAAACAAGAATGAACTATGTCCTTGCTCTCAACTTTCCACCTTGCTGTCCAGGCAAGTGTGCAGGAAGGCAATGTAGCAACCAGAGAGAGCCCCTGTGTGCAGTTGGCCAGAGGGGTAGTGCATTTTACAGACATCCTCAGTGTCCGGTCCCTGGCTCTTCATCCTCCATCTGCAGGTAGTGGGGCTGAGGTGAGAACACTGCTGTCAGAGTGCCTGTGGACTGCCTCGCACACGTAGCAGGCACTCAGAAACAGTGTGGAGTATTACATAATCTGGTGTGTTTTCCCGTTGGCCTTGGCTTTCAGGAAGTGCGAACTCTGGGAGCACCAGTGATTCAGGCGGAGGGCCAGCTGGGTGGGAAAAGTTCTGTGCAAGAGACAGGACAAGAGCTGATCCTCGAAGGAGGAATGAAGAGGAGGAGGGACAGCCTTCCAGGCCCAACTAAAGGTGGGAGACATGGTGAGCAGGGAGCCTGAGGTCTGTAGGATGAGAACCCGGGCAGGACCCTCACTCATGCTCGCTGCTGCCGCGTGTGCAGACCCGATGAATGAGATGAGCCTGGAGGAGTAGGTGTGCACGGCAGGGTGGGTGTCTCTCTGGTATGGAAGGGGAGAGCGTACCCCTGCATGGTGCTGAGTGCTCTTGCTGACCATGGAGGGCATGCGGGGTGTCCAGCACCTGCCATCTGTCTTTTGAGCAGAACAGGCTTCATGGAGGAGGCCAGTCAGGCGAAAGGTACTGGACAAGCCGAAGGAGTGGGCAGGGTGGTGGAGGAGGAGGCAGGCAGAACAAGGTGATATTAGAGACCAGGGAAAGGAGCTAATGCCAAAGGGTCTTGAACCAGATTGTGGTGGGCAAGGAATTGCTTCAGTAGAGCAAGGACCCCTGTGCTGGTTGGCAAGGACCCCTTTACCTGGCAGGTGTTAGAGACTGCCAGGTGGAAGGTCTGGGTGATACCCTGAGGTCAGGGGAATGTGGTGATATGGCCTGAGCTGTCCAAGTGTAGGGGGAGCTAAGGAGATGGCAGTAGCTGGCAGGAAGGATCCTGAGCTTTCTGTGCTCCCTGCAGTGAGCAGCAGCCCCCAGTGTGTGTCTGGGAGGTCAGTTGTGTCCCGAGGCCTGACTGTACCCCCACCCACTCAAGGAAGCTTCCCCTGCCTATAGGCAGGAACTCCTCAGACCCAAATCAGGGTGGCAGCTTGTCAGGCCGATGAGCCTGGGCTCCTGGCAAGCGCTCTGTGATGTCTCAGCCATTTAGGACACCCATCCTGACCGCTTCTCTGGGGCCCTGGGGGCTGGTGGGGATGAGGTTGGGGGACCCTCAGGAGGGGGTGGACATTGGTGCAGTCAGAAGAGCTGAGTGCACAAGGTGCTGGATTTATTACCATTTATGGCAGCCAAAGAGAATCGAGCCCCCTTGCCTCCCCTCTCCTCGAGCCCCCCTTCCTCTGCCCCTTTCTCAGCCTGCCTGCTGGGAGGAGGGGAGTCTATGAAAGGAGCATGCTTCACAAAGAGCCACTCTGCTCTGTAGAGGGCTGGGTCTGACTCAGGAGCGGTGGGAGGAAGACTGACAGGTTCTCGGCAGTGCTGATTTGTTCTCTTTCCCTTAAATGGGGGTTCCTCGTACCCCGTTAGGGTTGGGTGGGCCAGTGTGTGCTGGACAGCCCCTTCAGTAGCCTGTGACATCGGGTGTGCCTAGCCACATAATCTATGTGTGTCTCCCCCCCGCCCCCGCCCGCCCCACCCCATCTCCCATTCTAGAAATGCACTTGTCACACTTTTCATGTAAGGTATACACCAGTTAACTCATTTGTGTCTGGGATCAGCGTGGCAGAGTGGAAAAGAGCAGGGGATGGGTCACAGAGACCTGAGTTCTAGTCCCAGCTGTGCTGCTAATTTGTTGGTGACCCTGAGCAAGTTATTTTTCCTCTCTGGACCTATGTTTTCACATCTGGACACTGAAAGACTAGGACCAGCTCATCCCTTTGTGCTCTGACATCCCGTCATTTTTATACACTTCTTTTTTCCCTTTGTGTTTTGAAGGAGCTGATGATTCTTGAGGTACTTTATCATCCTCATAGTATCCTTGGTAAAGTGAGGGACCAGCAATGATTACGTTTCATAAGTGGGAAACGGAGGCCCAGGGTGAGGGAGGACCCATTGGGCAGGGCCGGGTGAGTCCTCGGTGAGCTGGGGAACTCACTGCCTGAACCTCACAGAATGGCCCCAGATGCTGCTCTGCCTGGAGGTCACAGCCCTGGGAGACAGCAGCTGCTTCACTGCAGGGCTGGGTGCTGGCACGGGAGCTCCGGGGCTCATGGACGTTTCCCCGTGGGCTTTGACTCTAGACCTCAGAGTCCTTGCTCAGTGGCAGGGAGAGAATCTTCCCTGTTACCCCAGTTCTCACTTCAGGGCAGGAAGAGATGGAAGTCATGGCTAGCGCTCAACCACTCAGTGAGTTGGTTTTGCCTGCCCCTCCCTGCCTGGGATGGCTGTCACCTTGGAAGCAGGTAATGAGGGGGCGGGCTGCTTTATTAATGCTCTAGGGAGAGGAGCTCAGCACCTTGTTTGACACTTACAACTGCCTTGGCTCCCTGCCTATTGTTAGAAGTCTTAATTATGAATTGTTCCAATTCCGCCCTCATCCTTAGGAAGAGCTTTCCTTTTGCTTCCTGCTTTCACCAAATCCCTTGAACGGTGTCTTCGGTGTCTTCGCTGCTCCCTGGCACCACTTTGCCTCCCACTTGTCCGGGGCAGGCCTAGCCACCTTCCTCATCCGCTGGTCCTCCCAGCTGCCACCCTTTGAGAAACCAAACAGATAAGCAAACAACCTCCTCCAAACCCTATTAAACCCATGGCTCCGAGCTGGAGTGCTTCTCCTTCAATGGCCTCTTCATTGTGAATTCAGGAACCTGCCCTGCCCCTCTGTGTGGCCCTGAGGATCAGCATCAGGGGTGGGTGTCACCAGCGGGAAAGCACATACATGTCCACGGGCAGTGGTTTTCACTCCTGGCTCTCCGCTGTGGCTGGCCGAGTCTCCCTGTCCTCTCAGAGCCCCTGCCTCTGTCCTTGCTCTGACTTTGTCAGAAGGACCAGGGGGGAGTGTGGAAAAAGTTTTACTCAGAGTGTGGGTTCCCCTCACAGCTCTGCCGTGGCCTTCCTGTGAGGATGTTTGACTTCAGTTTCTCATCTGTAAAATGGGAATAAACCTTAATACTTAGCTGGCCAAACTGGGGAAATTGTCAGGAGGATACACTGAGATGTTGTTCAAGAAAGTTCTCTGATGTCTATAAAGGGTGATGCTCATAAGTTGGGATTACTATCTTGTTTTTCCTTCTTTAACTTCCTGTTGTTCTCTGGGTCTGTCTGTTTTGGCCCCGGCTGCCTGCCTTCCTGTTTCTGAGTGGGCCCTGAAGCTGCACAGAGTTTGCTCCCTCAGGGACTTCTCCGCACAGGCAGCCACCGTAAGCGTGTGAGTACGTGATTATGGTTCCTGCAGGCTGCCTGCCAAGGTACCCCACAGTGGTCGACACCTCTGCAAACCCCACTCATGACTGCCCAGGAGTGTGGTGGTGGGAGGCGACTGCTCCTTTAACTCCAGCAGCCCCTCCGACATTCCCGAGGCTCTGCGGTGGGTCAGCGGGAGAAAAGCGGTTGGCGCAGTAGGAACTGCAGATGCCTCTACAGATTCATCCACGACCTTCCTGGCTTGTTCAGGTTCATTCCTCTTTTAGGGGGTTTACCGAGACGTCCAGGGTATGGAGAGCTGGCCCCATTTTCCCAGTGGCTGACCCATCTGACCCACTCACTGCCTGCCTGTCCGTTACCCTGCCCTTCCTCATGCAGCTCTGGCCTTGGCTGCCTCCCAGAATCCTGTGCTGGGAGGACCCTCCTGGGCAGGCCCTCCCTTACCAGGCCAGGGGCTGGTCTTCAAGCCTGTGAGTTGGCATTTGACTGACAGGAGTTTGAGCTGATTTGCTTGCTTGGGTTTGTCTGCCCTGTGGGGACACTCGAGCTAGGCTGATCTTCCTCTGATGGACAGAGCCTTCTGGTTTCTGCTTCCACCACGGAGATGTGAAAGTAGGTTTTGGGGGCAGGGCATTGAGCAGAGCTCTCACACTTGCCTAGATCACTGTGGATAGATGTGAGGAGACGGAGACCCTTTCCTTCCGGCAGAGATGTCCAAACCCACCCTGGGCACTGAGACTGGCTTAGGTGAGTCTCTCCGGACAGGAGGAGCCAGCTTCAGCTGTTCGCATACCTATATTTTATATCGTGTCTGAAAATCTCAGAGACTGTCATTAGCCTTATTTTGCTTTTAGGCAGACTGAGTTGTGGAGGGGGAAGGTGTTATGTTGAGGGTCCGGGTCACATGGGCAATAAATAGAGCCTGCTTGGCTGTAGTGGACCCACTGGAACCCAGCGTGCCCATATGGGCATAGCCCCATTTACATTAGGTGTGGGCAGGGGTGCCTTGGCTGCCAGGCTGTGTGGCTCCCTAAGGGTCCAGCCAGTGCCCTTTCCTTGCTTCCTAAGAAAGTCCGTGCTGGGCCAGTTTCTCCACAGAACTGCAGGCAGCCGTCCTGGGGGAAAGTGAACCTCCTTTGCCGAGGCCCTGACCTCCAGCCTTTAGACACAGACAACCCCTTGCTTCTGAGGGACTTCTGGGCCTGCCGTGGGCTCCCTGGGCCCTTGTGAAATTCCAGGCCAGGCCAGTACCCCAAGGGCCCACTCTGTCCTAGGTGTGGCTGGGCTCTCAGAATGGCCTCTGAACCATGGTTGGCGGAAGGGCTGGAAGGCGGGCGAGCAGGGGAGAGAACTGAGAGACCTCTCAAGAAGCAACCCATTGCCTTGCTGTTTAATTTACTGGAGTTACTTTTCCTTGTCTATCTACTTCTCTGTATGGTGGTCCCAGACTTCTCTTCATGCCCCTCTCCCTTCTGGGTTCTCTTCGCCGCATGTTTAGGAGATAACTGGGGAGATGAGCCTTCTGCATGGTTCCTGGTCTGATGCCCCTGACCTTGATTGTGGGCACTGAGGAGTGAAGGCAGACCTTGGAAGCCCTTCTGGGAAGGCAGACTTGGGAGCTCTGGCCTTGGTGGAGATACCCACTGACTTGGAGTCGGATGTAGGTTGTGCATTCTAGATGATGGAGAAGGAAGCTGGGGAGGGGGAGCACCCCCACCGTATTCTGCACCCGGTTTCTCTGCTGTCTATCTCTCTGTGTCACCGAGGCAACAGTGAGGGGCCCTGTGTGAGTGAATGGCCTGGTCTTTGAGAGGAGTGGAAGGTAAACGTTGTTCCAGACCTCACACTGTTATGCAGACACATCTCTCTACCTTTCACTTGCCCCAGCAAAGTGGAAAAGACTTTTTCCTTTTGGGAGGGCGGGGAGAAGAAAATCAGAACGCACAGACTACATTCCTTCGGCTTCAGCTGTCTCCTGCCTGCACCTCTGCGCCTCTCTCTTCACCCCTGCCCCAGCATCTGGTTCCCACAACTTCCTTCTGTCAGGGCTGCTCTAGCTGCTGGTTTGGCAAGTGAAAGGTAAAATGGTGGGAAGAGCCCTGGCTTTAGAAAAAGACAGGGGGGCTTGACTCCTGGCATCACTGCTTACTGTTTGTATGAACCTTACGAGATGCTTAATTCTGAGCCTTGACCTCCTCATCTGTAAAACGGGATAATAGCTACTTTCTCAGTGGATTCAAGGAGTTGCTGAAACACTGTATGAAGAGGGTTCAGCCATTGTATGGCACACGGTAGGTGTGTTGGGGCCCAGTGAGGTTTGTATGGCAGACAATGCCTGCTGGGCTAGCACAGCATGCTCCTTGGCAGGGTGACATGGGCAACATGTGTTCAGAATTAAGGTGTGAGTGCCTGCTTTCTGTTCTCAGCCCTCATGTCCTCAGCTGGGTTCTCATTTCTCTAGGCTTCGTTTTGACTTTCTCTTCAGCAGAATGCCAGCACGTCCCTTGTACCTTCCTCCCTCCCCCAGCTTCCTTCAGGGCAGGGAGAGGAGGACTGACTGTGAGCTCCCAGAGCTGAGTGCTTTGAGATCTCAGGTGGAGACAGGGAAGGAAATAAAGGGGGTGTTCTATGCTCTTAGGATGCTCTTTAGGGGCTCAGTGTTTAAACTAGGGTTGAAACCTCCTACTGAGTTATCAAAAGGAGGGCCGGAGGAGGCCTTTGGGGCCTGCATTACCCAGACCAGCCAGGGACCTGGATGGGCAGGTGTAGGACTATGATGGGCAGTGACTTCCCCACCTGGCATTGCTAGCAGGGCTAAGGAATGTTTGTGGGAGACTGGGTGCCCTACTTAGGGCCTTGCAGCGGTGGAGTGAAAGACAAAATCAGGACCTGAGAAGCATGAAGGAGGAGAGGAGAGGGAAGGAGGGGAAAGGAGGGAGAAGGCACAGGGACAGCTGGCAGGGTGGGCAGACGCCACCGGCAGAACGCCTCAGGTAGCCAGCACCGGGGCTGAGCCTGCCCAGTCTCTTCCTCTCCGCTGTGATTAAGACATCACCAGCTGCCTGTGTTCCTAGCTCTGCTGGCTCTCTGCTGCCAATAACAAATGCATCTGGCTGGAATCTGGGTCATTAAAAAAACAACCTGATATTTCTCTTCTTCCTTCATTCCCTGGCAATCCATGCCCTGGAATATAGCTGGGATGCCCAAAGGTGGGGTCTGGAGGTACAGGGAGCCAGGATGGACATGTTGGCTGTCAGGGTCATTCAGCCAGATAGGCAGCCGCCCTTGCTGGCTGTTCAGATTCTGTTGTTGTGAAGCAAAGGCCCTAAATGGAGAGTGATGTTCTGGAGAGAGGGGTTTCACAGGTGTTTTCCCCTCCTGTTAGCCGGCTGGGGTGGAAAGTGTTGTAGCTTTGGTGGTGGCTGTGAGCATGAGCTCAATCAGACATTCTTGGGCTTGATTTTGTCATCTAGCAGGACCATTTTGTTTCCTCTGTGGACTACCTCTGGATCAGGAATGCGGTCTGCAGGGAATGTCTCAGCACAGTCCTCCAGGAAAGGCTGCTGCTTAGGTGTCGTTATGATTATGTTCCTCTTGAGTAGCACCTCCCAGGGGAGCTACGTTCACTCAGCCACAGTGCCAAGCTCAATGGCAGGAGCAAAGGATCCACCAGGCAGGCAGCTCTTTAAATTGAGACCCCCTTTTAAGACCATAAAGCTTTGTTTGTACATCTCGTTCTTGAATTTAGGAATGCAGATGAGTAGGGTGATGTAGAGGGGAGGTGGAAAGGACAATAAAAATAGGGAATAAATCTAGGAAGTTTCTTGGAAGAGGTGAATTCTAGTTTCCCACAGCAGCTTCCATTTCTGGGAGTTTACACTATGCTGGGTCCTGGTCTGAGCACTTTACCTGTATTGCGACCTTCTGGCGGATTCCAGAGCCTTCCATGCTCCTAACCCTTTACTGTTCAGGCTGGTAATGTGACTTGGAGTAAAGCCTGGGGCATCATCCTAGATGTCCTCCAGTGGGTCTGGGGTGGGCGGGCAGCACCTGGCTAGTGGGTGGGAACCCCTGTGGCGGGTGACCTTGCCTGGGGGCTGAACCTTGCTCTGTCTCTCTGCTGGTATGTGCACAGTCTGCGGCACAGAGTAACGCAGCAAATGTTGGCTGAGGTGCCTCTTTGGAGCATGCAGAGTTTGTTGATCAGGCTGAACAAGGGCCATTTGCTGGGGAGTGGGGAGGTGGGTGCTGTGGAAGAATCTGATATTGATGTGTTTTCCTGGGACTGATGGAGGGCCCAGAGACATTATTCTGCTGTCCTGGCCAATGGGGGATGTTCCTCGTCTGCTGTGGGACCTGCTCCCTGCCCCCTGGAGACAAGCACACTAGTCTGCTAGCAGAGGGCCTCAGGTGGGAAGGGTGGGGCCATTTCTGGGTTCTCATCTTCAAAGGACAGGGCCCAGCTTGTCATAGATCTTGGATGAAGAGCATGCTGGCCTTTTCCTGTGAGGTGGTTCCCAACTTGGAGCCATCCTTCACTCTTTGCTCTTTTCCAAAGATACAGAGGGATATTTCAAGTTGCGTTTTATGGCTCTGGGGCAGGAGAGCCCTTGAGACTTGGCATCAGGCTGACCTTTTGCAAGTTTGCTGAGTTTTGGTGGTTGGAGGAGGGGAGAGAAGCCCCAGGGATGTGGGGTGTTCACCACCATCTAGGGCTCCCAGCTGCAGGTGGACGGAAGGATGTCCTCTTGTTAGGACCACTTTCTATGTTTCTTACCCCATCCTTTACTCATACCTTTCCTCATTCATTCATTCATTCATTCACTCACTCACTCATTCAAATACCTACTTTTGCTGGGACTGCCAAAAATAGGGATGAAATAGTCCTGTCTTGTCATAACTAGACTGCCTTGTCATATTGAGACATTATTTTGTATTAAAAGGAAATATTAAAGATACCTGAGCACTTAATTGAAGCTTTTCTTTTGACATTGTAAAGTATGTTCTTTGAGGAACAATGAATGAGAGTGTATTGGAAAGAAAGTGAGCAGCTGTCTTAGGTGCTTTATTATGGACACATTTCCTTAGAACTGTGCAGCGTTCTCTGCTGTATTTCCTTGGCAGCTCTTCCATAAATATTTATTGAACTACTACTATGCCCAAGGCACAGCGTTGGTCTTGGCCCTGCCCTGGTGCAGCAGAGAGGGCATGGCCATACTGCCCTGGGAAGAGGAGTATCGATATGTGAATGGGGATCCCCACTTCCTGCACATCGGGCCCTGGCTCCAACCCAGCTGAGGCTGGTGTGGCCTTGGGCATAGCTTGTAGTTCCAGAGTCAGGAGCAGCAGCAACTGGCAGGCCTGGCCACCCTGCCTGGGTTGGACTGTGATGGTGGCAAAGGGGTGGGTAGCAAGTGCTTCCTGGGCATTACCAGCACAAGTCTCCAGGTCCAGGGCCTTTCCCCATGCCAGGCTAATAGGCCACCCCAGCACCCCACGGAGCTGTGTCTGAATGGAGTCACAGGGGTTGTGGCTCTTGGCTGCATCTCTGTTCCCTACACTTGGCTGCCTCTCCTGAGCCTGATGCTGCCCAGAGGTGATCCTGATCAGCTCATTCTGTGGGGTCCCGTGTGGTGGATGGCTCACCTGTGCCCTGTCTCTATAGGCCCATGTTCTTACTAACAGCATGCCAAATCCACGGTCCTTTCTCTAGTGGGTCCTCAAGAAACATTAATTTGCAATGAGGACCAGACCCTCAGGTTCACCAGTGTTTGCTTCCAAGTTCTGTTCTCCTATAATTTATTATTCTCTCTTTATTTTATTTTTTTAAAATATATTTTTATTGATTTCAGAGAGGAAGGAGAGGGAGAGAGAGATAGAAACATCAATGATGAGAGAGAATCATTGATCGGCTGCCTCCTGCACGCCCCTTAATAGGGATTGAGGCCGCAACCCAGGCATGTGCCCTTGACTAGAATCGAACCCGGGACCCTTCAGTCCAAAGGCCGATGCTCTATCCACTGAGCCAAACCAGCTAGGGCTATTATTCTCTCTTTAAACCATTCCCCAGGCCTTATGCTGGGGCGCAGAACCAGCTGACCTCTTCTCCTCTTGATGGGTTTTGCAGGACAAAATCACAGCTCTGGCCAACTAGACCCAGGGAGCTACTGCCACCGGAATGCATGAGGAGGCTAAGGTGGATGGAGGGGAGGGATGTGGGCAGGGAGCACAGGCCCACTGATGGGGGATGGACCTGCCTGGGGCCAGTGCCCGAGCTGCCCTCCCCTGTCTATTAATGCTCCATTAGCATGCAGTAGTGACGTTTCCTCTAACAGTTTGATTTATGCCATCGCGGTTTTGCTTACAAATTAGAAGCCGCTATTGTGCTAAGTCGGTTTTAAAATCAATGCGGAGTAATTGCGGTACACGGGTAGTTGGACGACATTAACATGAGAAATGTGCTGTAATTGTCATCCTTGGAACAAACATGAACCATTACAGTGAAATTCCATGTCCTCTACCTGGCTAATTTGAGCACAGCTTACCGGCAAGCCCTCCCCCAGCAAGGCCAGCCCTGGATGGAGATTTGTCATGAGTGGATTTGTCAGGAGTAGGGCCAATGACAGTCGTGTTAAAGTGGAGGTGTGGGGCAGGAACCTCATTTGTTTCATTGCCTGCTCCAAACCCCCTGGCTTTCACTGTGTATTTTTTTTATGCAATTTGCGGCCATGACATTTTGGACAGCCCTAAGAACTTTAATGTAGTATGTGTGACTCTCTGTGTGTTTGTGTGTGTGTGCTTTCGTGTGCATGCCTGTGAGTGTGCGCCTGTGTGTGCGCCTGTGTGTATGCCTGTGTGTGCATCTATGTGTGTGTCTGTCTTGCCTTGCAGTGGTTCTCAACCTTCCTAATGCCGAAACCTTTTAATACAGTTCCTCATGTTGTGGTGACCCCAACCATAAAATTATTTTCGTTGCTACTTCATAACTGTAATTTTGCTACTGTTATGAATCGTAATGTAAATATCTGATATGCAGGATGTATTTTCAGGGGTCGCGACACACAGGTTGAGAACTGCTGCAGAGTAAAAAAAGAGTGCATGGGAGCCAGATTATCACTGTGCTCCCTGCCTTCCCAGCAGTTCCTAGGATCATTTCTTTCATTTTCTCACCTATAAATTGGGGGGAACACTGCTTAGGTGCTGGTTTCAGTACTGGTTGAGAGAATGGGAGTCCAGGCATTTTAATGTTGGAGCATAATTTGTGGCAGCAACAGCAGTAGCTTGTTAGGAGAATGATTTGCCGAGGGGCTGACGGGCATCCCGGGCGGTTCTCTGTTTGCTCTGCACATTGGAGCCGCACAGTAGATTTAAAACAAAATGCTAATGCTGGGTCCCATCTTCAGAAATTCTGGTTTAATTGCTCTGGGGTATGTGTTGGGCATCTAGGTATTGCTAGCTCTCCAGGAGATTCTTATATGTAGTCAAGGTTGAAAACTGCTACCTAACCCATTTCTCTTCTTCAGGTAGGACTCATACATACCTCTGTAGAAAAGAGAACTGTTTTATAATTGATAGGAAGTTCCTTCTTCTGTCTAACCAGAATCCCTACTGCTTCAGGTTTAACCTACTCATCCTCCCATAGCTGAATGTGTGTACCTGGTCCCTTTGTCTCTCTGTGTGGCTGGTGTCAGGCAGCACTGTGTTGGGAGCACCCCTGGGACCCTTGCTGACTTACGGATGGGGCAGTGAGGCTTTCTGTTGGGGAGCGGCATGGCCTCACCGAGGACTGTGCTGCCCTGCTAGACACTATACTGGGCCTTTTCCTGAGCTGGGGATGGAGTTCAGAGCCCTCTCTGTTTACACACGAGGAAGCTAGAACTGAGAAGAAAAGGGACTTGGCCAGCAGATCATAGCAGTTGGTGGCAGAGGCAGGACTAGAACCGCAGGTCCCAGCTGCTGTCCAGGGCTGTTTCCCACACCATGGCAGCTGAGCTGAGGAGAAGTGGTCCCTGGACCCTTTCTCTGGGGAGGCTGTGCCCAAAGAGGCAGGATCCGTGTGCATGACTGAACAGCTCAGCCTCTCAGATGAGGCCAAGTGCCTGCTCACTCTCAGACACGGATTGCGCCAGGATGGCCGCGTGATGGGCTGGGGGAATGACAGCTGTCGGGTCTGGTTTGACGTCAGTGCAGGCCCCCTGACAGATTCCCCAGTTCTGTCAGCTTTGCTCCAGCAGTGTGCTTCCTGTTTGGTGAAAGCAGGTCTGCCTTAGACAGCCCTCCCGGGCGTGAGCGGCTGCTGGGAGAGCAGAGCGGTGGTCAAGGTTACCAAGTGGCCACTGGGAGTGGTGCTTGTCTCCATGTGGTGGCCAGGACTTCAGAAATCATTCAGCTGTTCACTCAGTCACTACAGTGTAAGTGTCACCTTTTACCTGGTCTGTGTTGGGCACAGAGGTGCTCTGAGGGGACACAGCCCCTGACAGAGAGCTCCTGTTCCAGTGGAAAGAGACAGATAAGGAGTCAGTTCCAAACATGGTGTGGTAAGAGCTGTGATGAGGCTAACCAACTGTGGGCAAACTACGGCCCGCGGGCCGGATCCGGCCTGTTTGAAATGAATAAAACTAAAAAAAAAAAAAGACTGTACCCTTTTATGTAATGATGTTTACTTTGAATTTATATTAGTTCACACAAACACTCCATCCATGCTTTTGTTCCGGCCCTCCGGTCCAGTTTAAGAACCCATTGTGGCCCTCGAGTCAAAAAGTTTGCCCACCCCTGTAAATACAGAAAACTGTAGGAGCACCTAAGAGAGGGCCCCAGCCGTCAGGCGGGGACTCTGGGAATGCTTTCTCTGCACCCAGGTGAGCGGAGATGAGTGACGGCAGGCCAGGCAGGGCTTTGTCTTCCGGTGTCCCTGGGCCCTCCCCAGCCTGCAGCCTGCCCAAAGGAGCCTGGGAGGGAGGACAGTCTCAGGCTGGGGAAGTCAGTAGCACTTGTGAGGGCAAGATGGCGGGCAGGATGTCGCACTGAAGATGGGACGTGGTGTTTCAGAGCATAGCAGGAGTCACGTGTGTGCAGACACTAGGGCTGGGGGCAGTTGGCTGGCAGCTGCAAGCAAGGCTGGTCCCTGTGGGATGTTGGCCGTTGTTGCATCCTCATGGGAAGATGAGCAATGCATCCCTGCACATTGCCTGACTCATGCTCGGTTCCGGAGCTTTAAAAAGGTGGGAAAACAGCCCCCTTTCCTCCATCATAACAGGAAGACAGGCCTTAGTAATTAGCTTAAGTCTGTGGAAGCAGGAGGGGCTTTTTTCATATAGGTTATGCTCATCAGAGGGGCTCTGACCAGGGCCACTCCATAGCCCTGGGCCACCGGCTGAATTCCCAGGAAAGGAGCATAGTTCTTTCTCAGCTGGAAGAAGCAGCCCACCCAGGGGACCCAGAGAGACGGTACCCTTGTGCTCGTTCCACCTGCTGGGCCAAGCTGGGGGCCCGCTGGGGGCTGCTTTCCTTTCTTCTGACCACAGCAAAGCACACAGCAGATCTGCCACAAGGCGGGAGGGACGGAGGCGCTGTGCTGCATCTCTCCTGGCACCAGAGCGCAGTGGAAACGGGAAAGGAGGGCAGGGAGGGTGCTCTGGCTGCGCACGGAGGAGGAAATGAGCATGTGATGAGAAGAAGGTGGTGGTGGGAGAGGGATGGCAGGGTCAGAGAGGAAGGTCGTTCTTTTATTCTCAGAATTGCCCATAGGGGGAGAAACTTATTTAAAGGCCAGAGAAGATAACCTTCCATTCTTGGTCTTTGGACTTTGAAAGGAGGACTGTTCCCACTTTGTCCACACATTCAAGGAGACTGGCCAGGATATTTCTTAGGGAATGATCAGCTCCTGAAAGGTGAGATTCACACCTGAGGAGATTCACACCTTAGGAGGGCCCACCCCTGAATCCTTGGCCATGAGGGTTCTTGAGGGGTTATCTGGTCTATTTCTCCCCTCTGGGTAGAATGCTGTCTGCTCTCTTCCTAGAGATGGAGAGTCTCATGCCTCCCAGTATTTTCAGATTTTAGGGCTCCTCCTAAGGTGTGACCTGAATCCTTTCCAAGGAGCTTAGAGGTTTTACACAGTAGAATTGACAATAGAGAGGGGCCAGGACCTTTCCCCACTCACTGGTGAGATCCTGAGGTGCAGAAATCTAGGCGCTTACCAGGATGTCTGGGTGGTAGCAGGGCCAACACTGAATCCTAATATGCTGAACCCTGTACCGCCTTGTGTCATGCCTTCAGCACACCAGCAAGAAACACCACAGTGGGAAAATCCAAATAATTGTTTAGTGGTGAAAATTAAATGCAAGAGCTGAAGCCAACAGTAATTTCAACCAACACAGGGAG
Source organism: Myotis lucifugus (assembly GCF_000147115.1). Taxonomy (NCBI): domain Eukaryota; kingdom Metazoa; phylum Chordata; class Mammalia; order Chiroptera; family Vespertilionidae; genus Myotis; species Myotis lucifugus. Next base: position 2,458,073 of record NW_005871215.1, on the reverse strand, counting down.
ACTGAGAGCCCCAGAGCAGCATTAGAAGTTGTCTGCCATGCGCGTGTCCTGGGTTTTTCTGGGGCTGAATGTGTCCCACAAGGATACGCAGTCTGGGCTGTTTGGCACTGCTGGGGAGGCTTTGGAGAGCTGCTTCAGCTCCTGACGGGGCTGGGCTCTGAGCAGCGCTGGAGCAGCCAGCCCATCTTGTGCCTGGTCCCCATGGCCTGTACTCCCCTGGGCTCCCTGAGACACCAAGGTCAGATGGCTGAAGGGACAGCGGGCGGGGGAAGGGTGCGAACAAGTATTTGTGCAGCAGGCTGCCTTGGTGGGGGCCGCCCTTATCTCGTGCCATTTCACACCACTTGCCCCTTTGCTCCAGTGGGTCCTGTTCTCCCTGTGCCAGACCTGTGTGAGGTAGGGGGACACGGGCGTTCGCTCTCAGGTGGGGCCTTGTCCCCGTGGGGGGCTTGAGGACAGGCGCAGGGAGAAGCTTCATAAACGGGATGATCAGTCCACTCGTGTGGACTGGGTGGCAGAGAACTTCAGCTGAGTTACAAAACTTAGCAACTGGCATTCCTGTGTGGTTCCCTGCTCAGCAAACACCTTCATATACATTTCTCGTTTGGCCCCCCTGGCTCCTTTCAAGGATGTTACAAGAGAAACTAACATTTATTGAGTGATTACTATATGTCAGGTACTTTGCTAAATGCTTTACAGGCATTAAAACAAAAATTTTCTTCTCACAACCACTTTGGGACACAGTACAAATACAATCCTTTTTATCTCCGAGGAAACTGAAGCTCAGAGATGTTGGAGGACAAGGTCAAGCAGGTAGTACCTAAGCAGCTGGGTTCCAGAGGCCCCCCACCCCATTGACAGGCAGGCCTGGAGGGAGGGGCCCCTGTTCCCAGGGGACAGAGCCTCACAGCCCAGGCACTGGGTGGTGCCCATGAGGGTTTCTTGGTGGAAACTTGCCTCAGCTCACTTCCAGGGTGTATTGGCTCCCAGTGGCTGCTGTAACAAATTACCACAAATTTGGTGGTTTAAAACAACAGAAATTTCTTCTCACACAGTTCTGGAGGTCAGAAGTCTATGATCAAGGTGTTGACAGGGCTTCAGTCCCTCTGGTGACTCTAGGGAAGAGTCCTTCCTTGCCTCTTTCAGATTCTGGTGGCTGCAGCATACCTTGGCTTGTGGCTGCATCACTCCAATCTCTTTACCCATCTTTCGGCCTTCCAGCCTCTGCCTTCCCCTTCACCTCACAGTCTCCACGTCTGCTTTCCCTCGGCCTCTCTGTTATAGGGCACTCATAATGGCATCCTGGTCATCCCGGATGATCTCAAGGTCCTTAACCTAATCATGTATGCAAAGACCTTTTTTCCAAAGAAGGTCACATTCACAGGTTCCAGGGCTTACGGTGTATACATTTAGCTCACATTGCACTGGGCATCTCAGGTGCTGTGAACCTGGAAGCAGGAGTTGGTCCCATCTCAGACCTGGGGGTGGCAGGGGCCGGAATCTTCACCAGCCCTCCCAACAAGGGACAGCCAGTGAAACCAGGAAGATGACGTCCTGGGTCTCTTCACGCTGTGGCATCATGGCTTGGCCCTTGATTGTGCCTCTGACTCTGAACCTGAACTGGGCTTGTAGCCTTCACTCTGTCTTCTCTGCTTCCATCTATAAACTCTGGAACCTTGGGAATGGAGAAAGCACCCACATGCTGTCCTGCTCTTCTTTTGGCCTCCTGAGTAGTCTTCCCCCAACAAATCCAGTATATCTTCCTGTTTTCCTCTCTAGTGGTCAGGCACTTTCTCCTAACGCCTGGCCTAACTGCCCTCTGCAGCTCCTGTAGTGAGGCCAGGGCCAAACTGAAAGCCCTGTACACAAGCTGAGTGGGGGTGGGTGCTGGGTGGGGTTGCCTTGAGGTGGAGCTGAATGCTGTTTCCAAGCTGGGTTTTGCTGAACTCAGAGGGAGAGGGGAAGCAGACTTGTGGTGACATCTCCCTCCTGCCGCGTACTGCCTGGGCTGAATGCAGATGAAGCCCTTGCGGGTCTCACGGTTCCAGCCCAGCAGCCTCCGTCTGGCAGGCAGGCCCTGCTGCACCAGCTTCTTTTGCAAAGACATCTCAGGATCCCGCCGCTGTGGGGGGAAGTCAGAGCCAGTCCTAGATCTGTTGGGCCAGACGAATTTGCCTCTTGTGCTTGGGGGAGGGTCTGGGTAGTCTTTCTGTTGCAGTGTAGCCCACACGGGACTTTCCCTTTGTGCCCTGGAATTGAACATTCCTGGAGGACAGTATGGCACTTACCTTACACCTGCCTCTGCAAGCAGTAGGTGCCTAATGAATGCTCTTCATCACTTTGGGGTACTGTCTTCTAGAATGAGGATGGAACAGTGATTGCTCAGGCTGGAGACTCTACCTCACAATGTGAGGTTTTTTCCTTGGCTGGTCTGGGTATCCCTTCCTGCCTGTCCTGCTAAGTGCTCCCCAGCTCTCCCCGTCCATCTCCAGCACTCCCCCATTCTCTTCCCTGTTCAGCCACTGCTCCTGGTCCTCAGCTGCCTGGGGAACACCAATTTGTTTGAAGGCTTGCCTGTTCCTTGGTTATCCTGGAGACCCCTTAAAGACACAGCAAGGCTTCCCTGACTCCCATGTGGAGGCCCCAAGCCAGTCAGGTTTCTGTGTGTCCCTCCCTGCCTGGAGCTGCAGGGTTGGGTTGGGGTGGGACTGGGGGTGTGCTGTTAGGGCCCAGCATGACCTATATCAGCCTCCTGCTGGGGAGGTGAAGGATGCCTCGAACTGAGGATGGTGCTTGGTCAAGAGAGTGTGTGCCTGGGTATGTAAGGATTGTGGGGTTTTAAAAGTAATTTTAGTTTCTTGCCAGGGAATGCCATACATTCTTTCTCTCCCTGTCCTGTGGAGCCTCTTATCCCTGAAGAAGGCCACAGAACAGCAGGTGCAGAAATGAGAGAGGCAGATGGGAGTGAGAGAAGCAGGAACAGTCCCAGGTTCCCTGGCTCTGTGACCTAGAGCCAGACACCTCCCCTGTCTGGGCCTCAGGCTTCCCATCAGCATACTGACCCACATGATTCCTTCTGATAAAAGAGTTTGATTCTGCTGCTGCCACTGTGGGCACCAAACGTGGTCTGAAATGGGGAGTCCGTGAAGACGGCGCTCCCAGCCTAGGCCTGGCTCTGGCCTTGGCTGGGATGAAGTTCCTGGAATTACTTCACCAGGGAGAGATGCCAAGCCCCTCATTGCAACCTGACCTACCCATGCCAGGCCCACCCTAAAGCGGTCAACCTCAAGGAGCAAAGGCTGGAGCTGGGAGAGGCAGGGCGGGTGGACATTCACGTGGAATTGGCCAGCCTCGGTGCCAGGGCAACAGATGTTCGCTTGGGAGCCTGGATGGGGTTCGCTCCAGGCCGTGGGCGGGCGGCGCCTTCAGATGATCTCCCAGGTCAGGTTTCTTGTTGGCTCCGGGAAGGGCCTTTCACTTTGGGGGCCGTCTGGCCTCCAAGATTCCTCCCACCACTGCCTTTTTACCCGCTGCCTCATGCGTGCCAGGACAGCAGAGTTGGCCGCTCCACCCCCGGCACTCTGAGCTCCCTGAGCCTGGGGCTGGCTCTCCATGGGGCTGTCTCAGGCCAGAGCATCTTCTCTCCTCGCCCTGGGAGCATCTTGACTATCTCAAATGCAGCAGCACGATTATGTGCACCTGGGAGGGGCCAGGAGTTTGCAGGACCTCAGTCCCTGCTTCTCCAGAAGTCACTTCTGTGAGGTCCCGAGCTACACTCGTGGAGCTTTGTTGTTGGCATGACTCTTACAGGCCTGAGAATGTCCAGCTTTAGAAGTGAAGTGGGCAGGGATTTTCCAGCTACCAGGGTGCCCTATATAACCAAGTACCTGCTCTTCACCATGTAATGGTGAACCGTAGAAACGTGTGTGGTCTCCTCTCCCAACATTTTCTCCCTGATCTCCAGGGCCATTATGAGACTTTTTTATTTTTATCATGAGATTGATTTATTTGTTCACTTTTAAAATGCTTCCAATAACCAGAGGATATGAAGCCAGTTTAGTGGAAATAGGGGTGAGGATTCCACAGGAGGGAATCAGAGGCGCTGAGAGCCTGAAGCATGTTCCCTGCCCTGATGCTTTCCCTTCCCGCTCCCCACCATTGGTCCAAAGAATCTTGAACTAAAAGAAAACTTAAAGGACATTAAATCTGGTGTTTTTTTAAAACACTTTTATTTATTTTTAATATGTTTTTATTGATTTCAGAGAGAGGAAGGCAGAATTAGAGAAGGATAAAAACATTAATGATGAGAATCATTGATCAGCTGCCTCCTGCATGCCCCCTACTGGGGACAGAGCCCACAGCCCGGTCATGTGCTGATTCATGGGTTGACACCCAACCACTGAGCAACACTGGCTGGGCAAGTCTGGTGGTTTTGAGCCTAGCTATGCATCAGAATCACCTGGGAAGCTTGCAGAACTTTAGACTTGCAAGTCCCACCCTTGGAGATGCCCTTTGTTGGTCAGGAGTGGAGAGTGGGGATCAGTTTGTTTAACAAGCACCCCAGGTGATACTGACACAGCCAGCCCACCCTGGTCCTTGGAGTGACTGTGGTTCATGCGCTATAGTGGCCTCTGGCCCCTCTCCCTTATCAGATGCAGACAGCCCAGCTCCAGCTTCTCCAGGTGTTCTCCTGCGTCCTGGGGCCACTCACTCCATCTGGATGGCTTAGCTGTAGGCCATTCTTTCTCATTGGCCCTGGTCTGCTCCCTAGAAAGATTGTCCTTCCTCTTCTTTGTGACCAGCCTTCTCATGTGATAACAGCTTCTCATCCCATCAGTCTTGTCCTCGCCAGCCTATATGCCCCTGCTTCTTCCCAGGCTTTTCAGATGCCTTCACCTTGATACAGGGAGATGGGGAGGGAAACTGAGGAAAGGAGCCCAGGAAGGCAGGCTGGTAACCCACATTCTCAACCTCAAACTGGCTGGCTCAGCCGGGGCAGTCTCTTCTCCCCAACTCCACCCATCACCCATTGCTTCCAATCTCTGAGTAACCATCAGCAGTTCATCTTCACTGAATTCTCTCACTTCCACAGCCACGTTAAATTATTAATTTAACAAATTAGTAAGCATTTTATTTTATTAAGAAGTATTTGATAAATACAGAAGATGCATGTAAGTTATCAAAGATAATAGAACCCAAAACCCTACCTAAGGCCAGATCCTTAGCAATAAGTCGCTTCTATCATCGCTTGTCCCTGCGCCCATGACCTCCCTCCAGAGGGGACCCCTCTCCTGATTGTGCTTTTATTATTATTTTGCCTTGGTTTTGTAATGTTGCCACTCATATATACCCCTAAACAACATGTCCTGTAGTTTTGTGTGCCTTTGAGCTGTATGAGGTGGTATTGTGCTCTAAGTAGCTTTTTGTAGCTTTCATTTCTTTTACTCACTGTTTCTAAAATTGGTACATGTTGTGTTTGTAGCTATAGTTCACTCATTTTTCCTACTTCTAGTATTTCATTGTGTGAATATATGCAGTTTTCCCTTTGTTACCCATTTTTGGCTATCATGGACAAAGCTGCTGGGATCATTCCTGACTGTGCGCTCTTCTTTAGTGCATATGTGTAAGAGTTTCTCCAGGGCATCTCCCTGGGGGCGGAATTGCTGGATTGTGGGGCAAGGACAGTTCCATCTTTTAAGAAATACATGAGATCAGAAGAAAGAGATGAGCCATCCTGCTGGCTGGGCTAGGTCAGGTGTGCTTTTCTCTGACTAGTGGTGGAAAGGCTGCACCTGTTCTAGCCTGATAAGCAGCCATGTCTTTGCCGGGATAATCCCAGAGCTGAGTAGCATGAGTGGGTGTTTTCTAGCACCCCCAGGTCTGAGCCCACAGCAGCTGTGGAGAATAGTGGTATTGCTTCAAAACAGAGCAGGGAGGAATGGAGTGTGGGACATCTGGGGCTGGGATATTCTCACAGATCTAATTTACAGCTCTGCTTTCCCATCCTGCAGCTTCTGCCAAGTGCCTGTAAAAAAGGATGAAATATTTAGTTAAGATCGGGAAGGATCCAGGTAGTCTTCTATATTAGCCATGGTGTTGAGAAGGTAGTTTGAATAATCTAATATAATCCCAGAGTTAAATCCTGGCTATCCTTGATGGCTACCTTCTGTTCTGTGGCCTGAATGAAGTCTTTTTCCCCCTCATTTGCAGGTACCTTTTCTTGCTCTGAATTTCTCAGTGGCACTTGATGTCTTTGTTGTTGTAGAGGCTAGTGCTTCCTGCCTGATCATATGGTTCCATTTCCGCATGTGTGTGTCTCTTTCTTGCAACCAGACCCTTGAGGGCCTTTGTCTCCTGCTCCCTTGTGCCCCCACCCCCAGCACTGGGTACAATAAATACTATCGTTAATCGACTAATTGGCTGGATCCACTCCAGCCACATGCACCCGCTAGGTGACAGTCTACTTCCTTTCCCAGTTCTTGCTCCATGCCCCCACCTAAAATAACACTCCCAGAGCCACAATTCTGGGAGGTTCAGGTTTCTTTTTTACAAGGCTTTGAGCTGCATTGTGCAGTGGAGGGGCACATGCTAGGCTGGGGCTGCAATCAGCAGAGCATGCAGTGTTCTGGGCTGCGCCCCACACTCACTCCAGGATCTGCTGCTGGTTGCTCTGTAGGCTCTGCTGCTAAGGCTGGGAGAAGGGCAAAATCCTGGCAGCTCTGCAAGAAAGAAAACCATTACTGCTGCCTCCTAGGTTTCTCAGGCAGCAGGAGAAGGTAGTCGTATCAGTGGTTCTCAACCTTCCTAATGCCGCGACCCTTTAATACAGTTCCTCATGTTGTGGTGACCCCCAATTTCACTGTTACAAATTGAACATAATTAAAGCATAGTGATTAATCACAAAAACAATATGTAATTATATATGTGTTTTCTGATGGTCTTAGGCGACCCTTGTGAAAGGGTCATTCGACCCCCAAAGGGGTCGCGACCTGCAGGTTGAGAACCGCTGGAAACGACTCAGAGGGTCACGAACTGTAGCAGTTTAGGGGGAAAAAGGTGAGTGAATGAATGAAGGAATGAGTGGAACGAAGGGCGAATGAAGGAATGTATGAGAGGGCAAATGAACGGCATACTGGAGCAGAGAGGACCCTGTCCCTGTCCTGGAACCTGAAGACGTGGGGTTTGCATCATAGTGTTTTCCTTTCTATTTGTGTGATGTTGAAAAATCCTAATGTTTTCTTGTTTCCTCATCTGTAAAAACGGGGCAAAAGTATACCTTTTCCCAGGGTGGACCAGCAGACCAAAGGAGATCATGTTTGTAAAAGTGCCTACTCGCCTTGAGGTCATGTCTAATGTAACCAGGGTCTCAGTGGATTGACAAGATTGGATGTGATGGGTGCACGCATGTGATTTTCTCCATTGAGTGGGTTGTGTTTTGCGAAGTGCCCATTGCATCCCATCTCCCACCCTCAGGTGATTGCTTGAAGGTGGTGCCCTATAAGCTGGGTTTGCCATGCAGCCAGGGTATTGAAAACTGTTGCCTTCCATGGAGCTAGAATGTGTGAAGGTTTGGCTCCAGCCATGGCACCTTCCCAGTTTGCTTATGTGGGGAGAACAGGTGTTAATTGAATTAAGGTTGTGTGGGGTTTTTGTTGTTGTTTGTTTTTTTTGCCTAGCTGCTGCAGCAGCATTTAATTTGGGGGAGACCAGCCAGTCCTCTCAAATAAAGATTTGCTGAGGTTATGCCTCATTTTCCAGATTCCTGGGGAGTTGCTGAAGTCAGGGAAGGGTGGAGGTACCTGACCCAGAGTCCCAGCTGCTCAGTCCCTGATTTCAGGCTATGAACTTCCCCAGGATTGAGGGCACACCCTGCTGTCTCTGCAAGCCCATGGTGTTGCAAGAACCGTGCACCCGAAGTCAGGATTTCTGGGTTTGAGTACCCATCTCTGTCTCCTTCGCACCAGCTCTGTGACTCTGAACCGGTTGCCTGATACCTCTGAGCTACACCCTCCTCATTGGTAGGGAGAAGACAGTAATATTTACCTCGAGGGATTGATGCAATATTGTAATCTTGAGTGCTTTCTAAAAGTGCCAGATACTTTGTAAACACTTTACAAACATCATTTCAGCAACAAACCTGAGAGAGAGGTAGTGTGGGCCTCCATTTTACGGCAGAGGCAGCTTCAACTAGGAGAGGTTGGGTAACTTGCCCAGGTCACGCAGTTGGTGGTGACAGAGGCAGTTCAACCCACCTGGCACCTGTGCTCTTCACCACCACCATGTTGCTCCTCTTAGCAAATGCAAATAAGATATGTGAAGAGTGTCTGGCATGCAATTGGCTGGACTTGAACCTGACACAGTCCGTGGTATTTACTGAGAGATTAGTTGGGGCTTTCAAGGGACCAGAAAAATGGAGGGTAGAGAAGAGACTAGTAAGCCTGGGTCTGTGCTTCCCAGCCTTTGCAGGGGAATCATCCATGAGTGCAGACCTTGACGTGTTTGGTAGCAGACTGATGACTCTCTCCTCGCGCAGCAGGAGGCAGGAGGTGGGTAACGATGCACAGGGTCACAGCACATTCTGAATTTGTCAAGAGCTTGCAGGCTCAGATCCAGTCATGGGCATTGTTGTTGGGCATCTCTGTGTTCTCTGGACTGCAGGGACATTTGGGAAATGTCATAGAGATGGGGCCCTGCCTGCGGGAGCACCTGGTGGTCTGACAGGCCCATGAAGTGATTGGGGAGCAGCAGCTGAGGCACGTGAGCAGTGCAGGGAGGGTGACTCATCAGGAGGGCTTCCTGGAGCAGGTGTGGCTGCAGCTGAAGCCTGTTAGGTGGAGAGGCCTGGGGAGAGAGATTGGCAGAGGCAGTGGGATGTATCAGAAGCCAGGGCACATCTTGAATTGGGGCCAAAGGCTCATTGTATTATCCTGACCAACATGGTCCTCTTCATCACATTTTAAAAGTATCCTATGTTGTCTGCTCTTATTGGAAGCCAATGACAGAGTCCTGGACCCTGCCTCCTGGTGGCTCACTATCAAAGACGGCCGGCTGATGCCCACTTAGGTAAATGTGCCACAGAGAGCATGCTGCGAAGAGGTCTGGTCCCTGCATTTCCCACCCCTTCTCCTCATACCAGGGAAACCTGTTGGCCTCAGAGCAGGAGGGCACCCCAGATATTCTAAACCCCTTTCTTCCTCCCTCTCCAAGAGCACTCACAGCACTGGGCTGCCTGAGCTGCCCTGGCTGTGTCCCGCCTGACCCAGGCTCCGTGGAAGGAGCTAGTCATCTCAGCCCTCTCTCTCTCTCTCTCTCTCTCTCTCTCTCTCTCTCTCCTTGTCCTGCCCTCTTTAGTTGGGATTGAAGACCTGATTGATCTCTCTGGGACGAATGACAGTTTATGGCTTAGGGTTTCAGTTTCAGGAAATCTCTCTGTCTCCAGTCACAGAGAGGGCAGGGTTGGCATGCCCCCTCCCTTCTAAAGTCGAAAGTGGGCATTCGCAAGGCTCCCCTCCAGCTGTCCCCGAGTCCACACAGCCAGCTGTTGCCTGCTGTGGAAGGCCAGTACTGCCGCCATCTGCAGCTCATTTCACTGTGTGAATTTTGCAGGCAACCTTTTTAATCATGTGTATGAACTCAGCGTACATTTGCTGCAGGTTAGGTTTCCTACGATGATGAAAGGGCTGGGCTGTAAAGCCAGCAGGTTGAGTTTCAAAACCTCAGCCTCATTGGAGATCCTTCCTATCAGTTCCTCTCCTCTTCACTCCTTCCTCTTCCCTCCCTCTCTCATCCTCAAGAGGAAAACTAGAATGTTCCCTTAGTTTTGCATGCTGCCTGCAGTTTACAAAGCACTTTTATCGCTCCGGTAGAGAAGATGCATTATTCTCATTTTATAGGTAAGAAAGTGGAGGGTCGGAAAGACTGATTGATCTGCCCCAGGCTGATGGCTAGAAGTAACTGAATTGAGCCTGGAGCCCTCGTCCTGAGTCTGCATCCTTTGCTGTTCTCGCTCTGCTGTGCTCCCTCGATCTGGCGGGCATGACAGACTTTCCCTGGGCATCGCTGAGTCCCCTCCTGCCCCACCCTCAGACATGTTGGGCTGAGCACAGTCTGCAGCTGCCAAGGGCCAGCCTGCTTTGTGCTGAATTGTGGTTTGTGGCTTTTGTTTGTTCCCACGGTGCCCTTTGTGTGTCATTGAGTTATCAGGGCTGGCTCTTTCTCCTTTGCTAGCAGGAAAGCCGAACCCCAAATGGTACTCTTCCCTAGAAAAATATGTCTGCTCTTCCACGTCTCATAGGGAGAACCCTGGATGGGAGTTGGGACTACTGGGATTAGACCCCAGAACCAACTATCCTTTATCCTGTTTTGGGGCAAAGTCCCATGCCCTTATTTTCTCACTCAAAAGATGGGAGTGAAGATTATTACCACCTACAACCCCAGTCCCTGGGCAGTGCAGATACCCTGGGAGAAGTCAGCTGAAGCCGTTTTGATCACACAGCAGACAGACCAGTAAGTGCTTAGGTCCCGGTGAACTTGGGCCACCCTTGGGCCTGCTGGCAGTGCACAGTAATGTTGGTGGGCTGTGGGACAGACCCCCTGTGCGTATGTTGTGCCTTCATCCGCAGGGTTTCCTGCTGTTTTCTCTCTGGTTTCCCCAGGGCATGGCACACCCAGAGAGAGGCAAGTAGCTGTCTGCTCAGCCCAGAGAGGAGTAGGGCAGCTCCTTCACAGTCACCCGCATGGCAGATGTGCCTGTAAATTGACCTAAGGGCTCCTGATTTGTCCTCTTTTCCAGGCCTGACCTGTAATCCTGGGGGAGAAAAGAGGAAGAAAGCTCAGGCCCAGAGGGCAGCTGGGATGGCGAGTGAGTGGGGTGACATCCTTACAGGGGATGCTGCCTCTCTGCCTCAGGCTTTTTTTGGGGGAAGGGAATACTTCAAAGGGTTCTTGTAGGAATTAAATGAGATGATTATACATTCAGAGTTTTGCAAAGGGCTTACATGTAACAAGCACCCAGAACATATTATTTTAATTAATAACTCTCTTATCTGGTGTGATCAGGACCAGTTAATTAGTTCCTTAAAAAAGTTGGGTGAAGCAGGGATCACTAAAATTATATGTTTATACCACATAAACCTTAAACACTATTTCAACCTAACCATTTCTTGCTAATCTTTTTTTTTTTTAAATATATTTTATTGATTTTTTACAGAGAGGAAGGGAGAGAGATAGAGAGTTAGAAACATCGATGGGAGAGAAACATCGATCAGCTGCCTCCTGCACATCTCCCACTGGGGATGTGCCCGCAAGCCAGGTACATGCCCTTGACCGGAATCGAACCTGGGACCTTTCAGTCCGCAGGCCGACGCTCTATCCGCTGAGCTAAACCGGTTTCGGCTCTTGCTAATCTTTTGATATAGAGCTGAGGCCTCTTGAGTCTTACCTCTAGGTTGGAATTATACATTTATTTTTCCTGTTTTTTTTTTTTTTTTTTTTAATAGCTTACTAGAAGCCTGGTGCATGAATTCATGCACAGGTGGGGTTCCTTGGCCTGGCTGGTGATCAGGGCTGATTGGGGCTACAGGAGGTTGGCCAGGAGAAGGGACTGCGGGAGGTTGGCCGGCAACCTCAATTGGGATCATCGGGGCCGGCTGGATATAGGGAACGCGGGTGGTTGGCTTTGGGAGAGCACTGACCACCAGGGGGGCAGTTCCTGCATTGAGCATCATGGCGACCAATCGACCAGTTGTTCGGTTGTTCAGTCACTTAGGCTTTTATATATATACTAGAGGCCCGGTGCACAAAAATTTGTGCACTGGGGGGGGGCGGGAGGGGGGGTCCCCCAGCCCGGCCTGTGCCCTCTCGCAGTCTGGGACCCCTCGGGAGATAACGACCTGCTGGCTTAGGCCTGCTCCCGGGTGGCAGAGGGCACACCCAATCCCTAGGTGCAGCCCCTGGTCAGGCTCAGAGCAGGGCCGATTGGGGAGTTGGGGCGCCGCCCCCTGTCATGCACAGAGCCGCAGGGCGATCAGGGGATTGGGGAGCTCCCCCCCTATCAGGCACAGAGCAGGGATGATCAGGGGGTTGGGGCGCCTTCCCCTGTCACAAACAGAGCAGGGCGGATAGGGAGGTTGTGGCCCCGCCCGCTGTCACACACAGAGCCACAGGGCGATCAGGGGGTTTGGGCGCTGCCCCCTGTCACGCTGATCCCGGTGTCAGGAGGCATATTACCCTTTTACTATATAGAATAGAGGCCTGGTGCATGGGTGGGGGCTGGCTGGTTTGCCCTGAAGGGTGTCCTGGATCAGGGTCGGGGTCCCCACTGGGGTGCCTGGCCAGGCTGGCTGAGGGGCTGAGGGCCGTTTTCCGGCTGGCGGGTGACTGAAGCTCCCAACTGCTCCTTTTTTTCTTTTTTTTTTTCTTTTATTCTGAGCCGGCTTTAGCTCTGAGGCCTCGCTGCTGAAAGCTGGCCTTTGTTTACCTTCTGTATTTGATACAATGTTGCGGTCCGGCTGGCTGAAGCCCGGCTGACTGAAAGCTGGTTTCTGGGGTTTTGTTTAGCTTCTATATTTGCAACATAGTTGCTTAGAGTTGCAGCTGAGAGGCCGGCGGAGAACGCTGGAGTCCACCGTCACTGGAGCAAGCAAGCCTCCCTGTTCGCTTCAGTGCATGGCTGCCGGCCGCCATCTTGGCTGACAGTTAATTTGCATAAGGATATGCTGATTAGCCAATGGGAAGGGTAGCAGTCGTACGCTAATTACCATGTTTCTCTTTTATTAGTGTAGATGGATATATAGATGCCCTTTACATATCATCTGTGGTTTTCAGATTTGGCTTTATTTGTTTTTATTTACTTATTTTAAAAAAATATTTTTATTGATTTCAGAGAGGAAGGGAGAGGGAGAGAGAGATAGAAACATCAATGGTGACCGAGAATCACTGATTGCCTGCCTCCTGCATGCCCCCTACTGGGGATTGAGCCAGCAACCCTGGCATGTGCCCTTGACCAGAATAGAACTCGGGACCCTTCAGGCCACGGGCTAATGCTCTATTCACTGAGCCAAACCGGCTAGGGCCAGATTTGGCTTTAGAATCGAGAAAGAACTTAAACTCACATATGAAACAATCTGAGTACAAAATTTTTCTAGGATCATGTACACATTTATTCTAATTTTTATCAGGTGCCCTGCTCGCAACTAATTTGACAGACTTCATTGCTTTAGGCTTATCATCTGTGCAAGGCACACAGCTGCATTCCTGTGTACAGGAGTGTACCCCTAACCCCTCTCGGCTTCCATTTTCATCCTCGTTAATATGATGATCACGGCACCTGTATGCCCATTTCCCCAACCCTCTGTAGGTAGGCAGTGTCTGCCATGGGAATCACCTTACCATAGCTTTACTGCCCTAGTCTAATGCCCTGAACAGGCTCACAGAGAGAGGGGCACTTTTTTTTTTTTTTTTTTTTTGCCTTTTAGAAGTAGTAACAGTGACTGCTGAAACTCTCTGCTGGCTCTGCTGAGTTTTCATTTGATCTGAAGAGAGAGGTCAGTTGCACAGGTCAGCACAGATAATGGCGTGGCTGGGCTAAAACCCAGGTGTCCATCCTGGTTCCTGGTGTGCTACCTTGCACTTGGCCTTCTTGGAGGGTCATTGGGAGCTCTGACAGTATCTGATAGGGAGGAGGCTTTGGAGAGAGAGAAGGAAGGAGCTGAGTGGGGGTAAGGAGGGCAGCTGGGGGTTAGGACATTTTGAAATGGAACAAAGGCAAGACCTGGATTATAGGTTTGGAAGAGAGGGCTTCCCCAAGACCTAGGTTTAGGGAAGAGGTCTCAGAAAGTGGGGGTGGGTACTATGAAATAGCTTCTTTTCTCCTTCTAACTTCTCACTGTGGAAAACGCACACAGAGAGAATAATGGAACAAACCCTCATGTAACCATCACTCAGCTTCAGCATTCTACCGTTCCTTTATTTCATCTACTTCCACCCCCCTTTCTTTCTTCTGGAATGTTTTAAAGTGGAGGCCAGACCTCCTGTCTTTTCACCCAGGGCTACATTTTGAACCTTTTCAGGGGTGTGTTTGGATTCAGAAGTCCCCGCTGCAGGCCAAGGTGAGTGTGAGTTGTGTGGACGAGGTGGGAGAGTGTGAGGCCTGCTCTTCCCAGAGGAGCAGCCCTGGGAGGATGGTGGTCATCTGGAAAGTGGACAGGCCACAAGGCCAGAGCTCAGGCCCAGAGGGCGTTTCCTATAACCTGCACTCCCCTGTCTCCACTGGTGAACAGCAGCAATAGCTTCTATCGGTTGAGTCCTTGCTATGTATCAGGCATTATTATAGGCACTTCCTATGCTTTACCTCACTTAATCCTCACAGAACCTTTGTGAGGACGATTGTGTCAGCATTCCCTTTTTATGGATGTGGGATGGAGGCTCAGAGAGGTTGGTAACATGCCCAAGCTCACACAGCTGGGCAGCAAGGAAAGTGGGATTTGAATGCAGGCCTCAGGACCCCAAAGCTCTTGTTTTTGTCTGTTGTTACACTACCTCCTAGGCAGATGCATCAGAACTGCTTTTACCTGGCCACATCGTGGCTTTGGGAGTAGCCCAGTGTTCTGATTGGGGGAGGAGTCTCCCCTGCCCATTAAAAGGCTGTTTTAAAGGAGGTATTTGACTTTGATCTTCTCTTGCTCCAGTGGGCTGGTGGCACGTTTCCCTACCTGCTTATGTTCTGGCTGGTTGGACGTGTCTACTTGTGGCTCCCAGGGATGACCTTTCTTGGTGGCAGGTGGAACAGGAGGGAGGCTCTGGGCTTCCTGACGTTAGTAAGCTCTCAAATTTGCAGAACATGCATTCCCCACTGCCAGCCCTTAGAGAAGGTAGGGGAGAGAGGGGTTTAAGCCATGAGGCTGTGTCTTAGAATTTCTTTGATGGCTTTCCTCTCTCAGTAGCTGTAGCTGCAGGCGGCCCCAGCCTCTACCAGGAGCACCAGCCTTTCCCCAGGCCCCCCATCCCCCTACCCGCCTAGCCATCTCTCCTTCCTGCTGCTCTCTCTGTTCCATTTGCACCGAGTCCTCTACACAAGGACTGGAAGGAACCCCCTAAGGAGGATAGAGATGACCCATTTAGCTTCCTGCT
This sequence comes from Myotis lucifugus, assembly GCF_000147115.1. NCBI lineage: Eukaryota > Metazoa > Chordata > Mammalia > Chiroptera > Vespertilionidae > Myotis > Myotis lucifugus. The sequence continues at coordinate 2,442,944 of NW_005871215.1, read as the reverse complement.
GCCTTTTGAATTTCACAGTGACACTGAATTTTTTCTTGTCTCCTGGGGAGGAAAAGCCAGGGTCATTGGGTCCATAGAAAGTTAGTTTCTATGGTTGTATTTTGTAATTCCACAGCGGATGAAACTGACGCTAAGAGAGCTTAAGTAACTTCCCCAAGGTCACACAGCGGGTATGCTGAGATGTAGGCATGCAAACTCAGGGTTGTTTGGCTTCAAAGCTGGTGTACCTTATGCTACCCCACGCCTGTCTCTACAGTACTATTGTGTTAAATATGAGCATAATATTAACCCATTTGATTTAATGTATATTTGATATACTATAACAATAACACTAAAATGGTGTGGATGTTTGAGAGTTGCGACTTGCTGGCTGATGCTGTAATTAGGTTTGTGTAAGAAGAATTATTAGTGATCAATAAACATGAGAAAGAAAGCATAGCATCACTAGTAATGAAAGAAATCTAAATTATGACAATAATAGTATGCTCTTTTCTTGCCTTTCAAATGTACACAGATTTTTAAACTGATATGGCTAACATAATGCAACCTTATAGCACTGGACACTGCACCGGAGTGTCTAGTGTCACAACCTTCACACAGAACAACTTTGCAGGTATCGAGAGCTACCAGTGACTGCACTTCTAAGAATCCACCCGAAGAAAATAATCAGAAATACTGTTAAAATTTTATTTGTTGGTTCTCACTAAAGAGCAACTTATAATAAAGGGGAATTGAAAATAACCATCTTACATCAGGAAAACAGTTAAATAAAGCATGGTACGTCTGTGGGTGACTTTGGGAAATGATGAAATGATGTGGAGGAAAATGCAGTATAATATACTTTATATACTGTAAAATGTACTCTTTTTGGAATATAGTTCTGAGTTTTGACAAACACATGTAGTCATGTAACTATCATCACCCAGTATAATTTTAACTGAGGAAAGAGTTTACTACAGTGTATATACAAAAATATGTATGTATATGCATATGACTGGAAGCACATCACAAAAGGTGACCAAACAAAATGGCCCTAGAAAAATGAGCTGTGCAATTTTTAAACAAGTGATTTCTGTCCGAGCCTCAGTTTCTTTCCGGTAAGATGGTGAGGTTGGGCCTGGAGCCCTGACTTTGCGCAGTGCTCTTACCCCAATCACGGTCAGTGTGGGAGGGTGGGCTCCGTGCCTGTGACCTGGCCTTTCGGGTGTGCCCAGTGGGGCTGGGAGGTGGCCGGGCACTGCCAGCCTGGCCTCTGGTGTGTCACTGGGCTCAGTATAGAATGGAATGCTGCTAGCCGGTGCCGTGTCCTGAGTGAAGAGCATCGGAGGGCAGAGTCCTCTCCCCTGCCCCCTCCTCACCATCTTGCCAGGCAGCTGCTCCGAGTCGGGGCTCTAGCATGTGGGGGGCTGCTGATTCTGGGGGAAGGAGAAGTTCCCTGTTCTAATGACCAAGGGACATAGCATTCCGCTGCCCTGCCTTCTTATTGCCTCCCTGCCACCTCCAGTATTCCCCAGGCCAGCTTCAGGGGTCTCCTCCTCAGCTTCCTGGGTCTCCTGGGGCTGGTATTATTGTTAATTTGCCCTCAGCAGGACTGCTCCTCAGCAGGGAGGGAGAGCCTGCATATGAGGTTGGTCTCAGCACTTAGTTGCTGCTCATTCAAAGCCTGAGCCAGGGTAGGGCCTTCCTCCCCGGATTGGGGTGGGTGTGGCCAAGGTCTGAGGCCTGGGTGTGCTTTCTGCCTGGTGCCCTGGCATTGCACCCAGCCTGCCCCTGGGCACGAAGCTTCCTCTCCCACACACCTCCAGCAGTGAATCACGCATTCTTTTTTTTTTTTTTTAAATATATTTTATTGATTTTTTCCAGAGAGGAAGGGAGAGAGATAGAGAGTCAGAAACATCGATGAGAGAGAAACATTGATCAGCCGCCTCCTGCACATCTCCCACCGGGGATGTGCCCGCAACCCAGGTATACGCCCCTGACCGGAATCGAACCTGGGACCCCTCAGTCCGCAGGCCGACGCTCTATCCACTGAGCCAAACCGGTTTCGGCGAATCACGCATTCTTAACCACTAGCTCCTAGCTCGGTAGGGCAGCTCCCAGGAGTGGGACATGGACTCCCACAGTCACTTCTGGGCAGTGCCCCCGATGGCCAGGTGTTTTCTTCCTCCCTTCCCTGCCTGCTCCGAAGGACAGGGACTGTCCCCGTCCTCTCTGTATGCTTAGCGGTCACATAGGACTCTGCACAGAGAACTCGGAGGACAAGCAAGGGGCTCCAGTGCTCCGCTGGGCTTGCCCACTTGAAATGGGGGAGCCCAGCTCCACCTCACATGTGCCTGAGGTGATGGGTGTGTTCTCCCTGCCCCCCCCCCCCCCCCCTATATGTATGATCTTCAAGGACCCTTTTTGCTGGCTTCTTTCTTAAAAGGATTTCCAGCAACACTGATTGTTGGATGTCCCTCTGTGGTGGCTGCTCTCTACACCCTGCACATATCCCTGTCACATAGAGTGAAGCATGAGCCTATTCGTAGGGGGCGGGGCATGCAAACAGGAACTCTATAGGAGGACTGAGCGTCCCTGGGCCTCCTAGCACAGCCTCTGGACCAGCCTGAGAAATTTAGGGTGCAGGTGGACTACTGGGGAGATGCGGACTCAGGATGGGCCTTAACACCCAAAGTGGAAAAGGCCACCCAATACAGACAACCCTAGTTTTCCATGAGCCCTTTCACCGTCTTTTCCATCCTGAGTCACTGGACAGTGGCTGAGTTCCACATCTCATTTTCTGTTGGTCCTACCCATCATGCTCCACCACTGCGGTCACATCACCATTTGTGGAGCACCACCTGTGGGCCAGGCACAATGGTGGGCCTTTACTCCTGCCACCTCTGAGTTCCCACTGCAACCCCAGGTGGTGGTACTACTGTTGTCCTTCCTTTTGCACAAGGAGGTTCAGAGAAGCTCAGTAACTTGTGTGGCTTTCACAGTAGCTTGAGTTGCACCAACTCTGGCTCAAGGCCCACACTTCCCACAAGGCCGCCTTGCTCCCCTCGGCTGAGCCCTGAGCTGAGGAGATAGGGCCTTTGGCTAAGCCACTTAGTGTAGAACCAGATCACAGCCAAGGCAGCTTCAGTGAAGGGTGTCAGCGAGGGGGGAGCAGCCAGGCTTCAGGCCCTGCCTCTGCCACCCTCCTCTGGCTCCATCTCTCTGGACCACCTTGCCCAGGTTTAGCTGAGGAGGGACATGGAGACCCCATTCGTGTTCTGTCTTCTCTGATACAGGTTCTTAGGCCAGCAGAGAGCCTGCTCCATGGTCTGCGATTGGGAGTAGGAAGACTTTTCTGATTGGGCTACCCCTGCCAGCCATCCTGGGCTCATCTCCCCTTATACACCCTCTGCATCTGCACTCTGGGAACCAAAGTCTTTCTGGCCAGGCCTTGGCTGTCAGTATAAGTGCTCTGGCCTCCGTTGGCCATGCCTGGGCCCTGGGCAAGACTGTACCCTCTCAACTTGCCTACTGTGCACTGCTGGGTATACGCGTTAGCAACTCATCACATCTGGGGCACTTTGCCCCAAACAGTGTACTCCAAGGTGGTGGATACTCACATGATGCTATTTTCAACCCCAACAGTCTGCTTGGAGGCATGGAGGTGTCTTTATCTGTGACTCAACTTTCTTGACCCAAACTCTGCCCCCTTTTCCTTGAGACTGCCAGCCACAGGTCCCAAAGGATGAGCAAGCCCAGGCAGGTCTCATTCTCACCCTGGGCCTGCCTTTCTCTCCCTGAACCTCCAAAGCCCCTTAACCTTTTCCACAAAGCCTGTGGCTATCTCCAGAAGTTAGATGTGTGGAAGCCCTATCTGCTGCCTCTCTGCCTAGCTGGGGAGGAGGCCAGGTCCTGATTCTGTGCAGCCTTCAGCCTACAGCTGGGTTCCAGTCCTCCCCAGATGGCACAAAGGTACAGAGATGGGGGTAGGAGAGGCTGCTGGCAGTGCATGCTGGGGCTTCTGAGGAGTGCCTGGCAATGTCCACTTTGGGAGAGTGGGCTCTTGCGTCACCCCATGCTCAACTGGTTACCTGCAGTGCAGACAGGGAGCTTCGGTGGCAGCAGGTCCCACCAGATGGTGAGCCCCCAGCCGCTGCCCTGGAGGGGACCATCTGGTTGATGGTCTCTTTAGTCATGGCTGTGAGAGCTGGGGAGCGGAGGAGAAAGGTTAGCAGGAGCCAATCCAGCTGGAGTTCGACAGCAGAGAAAGGGAGGGTATATGGTCCACTCGGTTTCCCCTGCCCCCAGGCTCTGGAACCTTCTCCTGTGGAGAGTGGCTGGCTCTTCCTTCCCCTTCCTGAGGACAGAGGCCCAGCTTGCCTCTCAGGATCCAGCGCCATGCTGTTGGAGCTTCAGCCTCTCTCCCTCTGGCTGCCTTAGCTTCTGGATTCCATGGGCAGTCTCCCTAGGCATCTGTGTGCTGCAGCCCAGCTCACCTGGGGTGGAGGAAGGAGAACAGACCTCTTGAGTCCTAGGTACCATCCATAGCCACCTCCAGTTCCAGGCAGGCACTGCTCCTCTGCCTCTCGCTGGCAGTGCCTGGTTCTGGAACTCAGCACCACTCTGATCGGACCGTCCTGGGGCGGCCAAGTGAGCGAGCAGATGCCTGGACCAAGGCATGTTTCTCGCACCTGCCAGCCGGTGGAACAGTCCTGGAAGGTGCCAGGCCCATTTCCTGTTCTCGGGCCCCTGCCAAAGGGAGGTGCCCAGGGGGCACAGGAAGGACAGATGGATGTCCTTGAAGCTGCTTCTGGCCTTCCACCCGGAAAATGGAAAGGGAAAGCTAACTCTTGCCAAGAGAGAGACATGTTTTTCAGTTTTCTTTTTCTCAAACCTCATTTGCATGTTCCAAAGGAGGGAAGCCAGGGGAGTGGAAGCCTAGCTGTGTTGGAGGGAAAGGGAGTAAGATGGCCTGGGTCTGTCCTTGATTTGCCATATGACGTGACCCACCTCTCTGGCCCCAGCTGCCTGTGTCTGAGGAGGGAGAGGCTGCCTGTTCCCCTGCCCTGTCCACTTTGCTTCCTTGCACTATGTTGGTGGAACCTGAGGTACCCAAACTGTCAAAAGAGTGGTGATGGAGGCCTAGGCTGCACCCTCCAGCCCCTAAACATCCTTTGCTGATGGCACTCAGGTGCAGCAGGTGGGGCTGTGAAGCATGGCCGGGTCAGGATCAGTGCTGTCTTGTTTGTGCACTTTATGGTTGGTGGAGGTGCTCCAGGTTCATGCTCTGATGACTCTGCTGGGCATCCTGTCCCCTCCTGCTCCCAGCTCCAGGCCCCCAACCCAGGATGAACTCACTGCAGCTGCCTTGGGCGGAGGATTGGGCTGCATGTGGCGGAGGGCTCGATCCCCATTTACCCGCTGAGATGCTCCCTGCAGCAGAGAGGGAAGGAGGCAGATGGGCCTCTGGCAAAACTTCCCACTTGAAAAGTTTGGGATCCTGAGTCCATTCCCTTCTCAGTGCCAGGGAACAGTAGCCTGATTGTTCCAAACCGTGTTCTCTGGGTCAGTGCACCTGCATCCTTCCTGACCACGACCCTCCAATTCCTGGGCCTAATAACAGCCTCGTGTGGGGCAGGGCAGAGCAAAACTGCAGTTGCTGGCTGTTCAGAACAACCCTGGCATCTTCCCTACTTCCCTTTCTGAGTGCTCGAGGGCATCCTGTCAGCCCGGGCCCTCATGGGGGCTTTCAGGGGGGCCCCGGGGCTGGCGGGAGTCATCTCTGCTCCCAAGGGC
>NW_005871215.1:2427057-2437065 GCF_000147115.1 Myotis lucifugus | reverse complement strand
GAAGGGAAATTGAAAAGAAGCATGGCCTTAGGGCAGTGGTTGGCAAACTGCGGCTTGCGATCCACATGCGGCTCTTTGGCCCCTTGAGTGTGGCTCTTCCACAAAATACCACGTGTGGGCACACACATACAGTGCGATTGAAACTTCATGGTCCATGCGCAGAAGTCAGTATTTTGTGGAAGAGCCACACTCAAGAGGCCAAAGAGCTGCATGTGGCTCACGAGCCACGGTTTGCCGACCACTGCCCTAGGGGAATGGTGGAAGGAAGGGTATGGGTTTGCCCAGGACAGAGAAGAGGAGTGCTCACATGCCAGGCTCATAGAAGATGCTCAGTAAATGTGTGTGTTGAACTCCATTGCGCTTATTGAGAAGGCATCTTGGGAATGACTGGGACTGTCCTAGGCCTGGCCGTGAGCAGTGAAAGCTATCTCAGAAACGATTTGACAAAGTCTTGTGGAGTTTACCACAGGCATAGTAAGAGAGTGGCGATTCAGTTACTCTGGTTACAGCTGATGGGATTTGCTGGCCCACTCGCCCCCCTGAAGAAAAGTGAGGGTTGCCAGCCATCTGTGATGTCGGAGTAGAGGCCAGCTTGGAGGCAGGCGATGGGACCAGAAGCCCTCCGGAGTCCTTTCTGCTTCAGTTCTCTGTCTTCAGAGCAGGAGAAAGCACAGGAAGCCCTTAGAGAGTGTCAGGCCAAAATGACTGGCAAGGTGTCAAAGCCTCCCAGAAACAGCCATGGAGGAGAAAGAGACCACGAGAGAAATGCGGTGTTCCAGTCCACAGAGAGGCGCCCGGGCACCCACTGAGCAGACATGGCAACTTCATTCTCTACCGCCATCTCTCGTTTGTGTTGACTGTTTTTTGTTGTTGTTTTGTTTTGTTTTTATATTTTATTGATTTTATACAGAGAGGAAGGGAGAGGGATAGAGAGCCAAAAACATCGATGAGAGAGAAACATCGATCAGCTGCCTCCTGCACACTCCCCACCGGGGATGTGCCCGCAACTAAGGTACATACCCTTGACCGGAATCGAACCCAGGACCCTTGAGTCCGCAGGCCGATGCTCTATCCACTGAGCCAAACCGGTTAGGGCGACTGTCTGGTTTTGAGGACAGGCCGGCCTGGAAGGTTCAGATCCAGGTGAGCTGCCATCCTGGTGCCTGCCCAGTTGATCTCAGTGTCAGCCCTGCACCCTGCTTCCTTATGGACCTCCCTCTGGGCTGTTTGTTTCCCGCTGCTGGGCTCCCAGACTCACAGGGGAGAGCTCCTTCACTATCCTGCAGAAATGCCTCCCTGCTCTCTCTGACTGTCCCCCAGCCTATCAACTTCTTTTGCCAGATCAGAGCAGTATGTACCTTTGGGGCACGCTCCCCAGTGGGGAGCATGGCAGGGTGTGGAGGATGATGGATTAAAAGTTTGCCTCTTAGTCAAATGACAGTCAGCCTGTCTTCCTGCCACTGTCCCCACCCCCATAGATTTGCTCAACTTCTGCACATCAGAGCAACAGCCCCTTCATTGTAATCAGGGAGCGGATGGCTCCTGAATGCCTCTTTGCTGCTGATGTCTGTTCCCTGGGATTTTGATGAGATCTCCCTCCCAGGAACACGCACACCCCGTATCGTTACTTTCTTCAAGCGGCTGAGATTCCCCTTGGCAGGTACTCTACTTACCTTTGAAATTGTCCTCCTTTTCGGGACAGATGAGGGAGTTGTTCCTTGTGGAACACTGGGTGGTGCCGGCCAGGGCTGGCAGCATAGGTGCCCTTTCTGGGAGATACCGCTCTCTTTCTTTGACTTTTGAGATGTCATGCTCTCCTGGTTTTTCTTCTGCTTCTTCACTTTCTCCAGGGTTGCTTTTTGCCCTGACCTAACATCCATGAGAATTCCCCCCCTGGCCCTTTCCCTTCTTACTCTTCTCTTTGTCCCTTGTCAAAGCTGTCCAGCCTCTTGGTTTCAGCCTTGAACTCTGATAATAACATCCGACATTCATAAAGTGCTTGTGTAGTTTACATCTTTACATATATTACGTCTGCTCTTTACAATCATCCGTGAAGTGGAATAATTCATTCATTTTTTGGATGATAAAACCAAAGCACAGAATGATTAAGTGACAGTTTGTTTGGTTATACCCCAAAAGGATTTAACTTTGAAGATACAATGTGGCTGGGCTGGATCTTCTGACACCAGATCTGCAGACTTCTCTCTCCACACTTCCACTTGCTTCTCGGTCTCTCCATGTGCACCTTCCACTGATTCTTTACACTAGTTTCATCTTCTTCCTTCAGAAGCCCTCTTTGGTCCTCTATTGTTTGGTTTAGTAACAGGTCCATTGCCTGTTCAGCTCTCAGGCTCCAAACCTCTGTCAGCCCCTCCCCTTGGCCCCACCTGTCCATTTGCACAGCTATTTCCCTAGCTCAGGATTCACTTGCTCACTCCTTGCCCACTCATTAGGTTCTCTGCTGATCTCCCTGTCCCCAGTTTCTCTTAGTTCATTCTATTCACAGCTGCTGGATTCTTCTTCTCCACTCCCACACGAGGTTCCACTACCACCACCACCACCAACACCCCTCAGAAACTAGCAGAGCTCATGCTCCTCCATCTCCATCGCCTGTGCCTCTCAACCTTGAGTCACTCTCTTGATGACTTCAGGCACCCTGCAGACCACACACACCCCTCACAGTTCCCTGTTCCTGCCTGTCACACACAGCACCCTGATTGGTCCACAGGAAGTGCTCAGATGTCCTTTTCTGTTCCACTTCCTGTCCATGTTGCTATATGGCTCCCACTCTCCTCCCTGTCCATGAGTCTTTCCATACCAATTATCTCTATATTACATGCCCATCCTCTTTTCCTTGAAGTTTTCATCTCAAGTGCCACTTCTTCCATGACTCCTCAAGGTAGAATCTCTTAGCTCTTCTTCCACTCTCTCTGTCTCTTACAATCCTTAATAGTTTTCACTCGTACCTTGGTTATTTAAGTGCATGCTGATGTTCCTGTGGGCATGTTCACATCTGATTTATCCGTCAAGTGAATATGGATCATGGTTAGTGGCTACTTGCTGCGTGCCTCCCACATGACAGGCACTATCCCCGGGATTCTCATGTGGTATTTGGTTTTATCCTCATGTTATCCCTACATGGAAGACATTCTTACCTTCATTTTGCAAATGAGGAAACAGCCCCAGAGAGGTTATGTAGTCTGATCAAAGCCCTCGAGTGAGTGATAGAGCGAGGAGTTGAACTCCCAAGTCTGACTCAGAGTCCTGTGTGCTTTCCTCTCCTCCACACCGTGTTGAGCAATACGCCTGCTCCTTCTCCTCCCACGTGGTGCCTGGGCAGGGCTACCCATGCTAGGTGAGCGGCCCGTCTCTCAGTGCTCAGTGAAGGTCACTGGTGCCCCGGCATCCCTGCCTCCTTTAATGGTCCATGTGGTTCTGTCATCCATGCATTTACCTGAGCTCTCTTGATCTTAGGCCATGTTTTTATCCTGTGCCACCTGCCTGACAGGGAGTCCGTTGCCTCTGCCCATTGTGTAAAGCTGAGCTGCCTTTTATTTGTCCTCAGATGGTTTCTTTCAAGCTTCAGGGATGCCTGAGATTCTATTTCGGAATGTGTCTGGTAGGTCTGTGTTGGCTCTGTCATCTCCTTCATGATGTTACAAATTTTGATCTAATCCCCCTTCAGCTTTGTTTTCCCAGAATGAGGAGTTCACAGCTTTTTAGACATCGACTGCACGTCTCACTTTCTCACTTGCCTGTGTGTGTCTGGTGTGTTTGCTGTGTGAGAGGGAGTCTCCCCATTAGAGGTGGGGCACCTCGAGGGCAGGGCCATTTCCCTCCTCCCGTGGCTCTGCCACAGCTGACACACACAGGAACACTCCCGCTGCACAGACGCACCACGAGAAGCCCTGTCTCTGCTCCCACCCCAGGCTCCGCTGTCCGTGCTGAGGTCAGCTTATCAGCAGCCACAGATATGGCCCATCCCAGGTTAGCTGGCTCAGGCATCGTGTCTGTGACATGAGAAGCGTTTCTTGGTGCTATGACGGAGCGCTGGAGGTATGCAGAGCTCGGCTCTCGGGCCTCTGTGCAGATCATAGGTTACCAGGCCCAGGACGGCCAGGGTAATGACTGTGATGTGCACGTCGACCTGCCCTGAAGAAGGGGCTTGCAGCTGGGAGGGACTGAAGGTGGAGTGAGGCAGACAGGGTGGCCCGTGGGGATGTCACTGTGCTCTGGTTCACATACTCTCTCATCTCATCTGGCCTCTCTTTTCTTCTCCTCTTTCTTTCTCATCGTTCCCCACCCCTCCCCTGCCCCCACGTTTTGGGAGTTGTCACAATGATGTGTGTGATCAGTACCATCCATCCCAAGATCAGAGTATCAGAGTTCTGAAGGATCTTCTGACTGTTGATTGTTGGCTTCATACCATCATGAGTTCCTTTTTGTTTTAAATTTTTTCTTTCTCCCTTTCTCTCTCTCTCTCTCTCTCTCTCTCTCTCTCTCTCTCTCTCTCTCCCCTCCAATGGTCCCAAACTCCCAACTGTTACCCACTTACCTAGTCCCCACAGCAAAGCCCCGCCCTCCTCACCCCTGCACTCCTACCACAACACACCAGCTTCATGCAGTAGCGAGTTGGAGCAGCGGTTATCACTAGTGCACAGTGGTTCACACTGTCCTGAGGAAGGTTACCGCTACAGCAGATCAGTTATAATAAACAAGGGAGTGTTACACAGGCAGGGCCTGAGGGTACTGACCTCACCCCCCACAACATAGAAAGCAACGAGGGGTCTCTAGAAGCTTCTAGTTTGTGACTTTAAAATACAACCAAAAAGGAATAGGTACCCTCTGTAGACTGCATTTCAATAAGCATTGCTCAGAATTGGCAAAGTGGGGGGTGGGCCCAGCCAGGAGAATGAAGGGAGACTTCTGACCACAGGCCAGTTGCTCCTGCCCCTCCATTTGGTCTCTGACCAGACTGGCACCTCCGTCCCATCTCTTCCCCCACATCTGCTGGAGCTTGTCTCCCCTTGCACACCTCTGTCTCATTCTACTGCGGAGCCATCAAGGGTTCCTTAAAGAGGCTGCAGGCATGTTAAAGATCGAAGGCTGTCCTTGGAGTGGTTAGGGAGCCTTGGCCACATGACCAGAAATGGCAGAGACCACTTTCAGGACCTTGAGAAGGAAAATAACATTCAGTGTGCAGCTGCTGGGTGCCACATGCTGTCACACAGGCGTCCCACCTGAAAGACAGGGAAGTCAAGTGCTGTTACTTTCCCAGCAGGGAGTTGACCTAGAAATGCAATACACTTGCATCCTGCCTCTCTCCCCTGGTGTGTGCGACTGTGCCAGGGAATGGCGTGGGGAAGGGGATGGTAGAGGTTTCTGAGGGGCTGATCTTGACTAATGATGGGGGTATCTGAGAGGGGAGAATGAAGTTGGTTCTTTTTATTTTTTAATTCAAAAACTTTTTTGTTAATCCTCACCCGAGGTTATTTTTTTCCATTGATTTTTTTTTTGTTGTTGTTAAAGAGAGTAGATGGGAGGGAGGGAGGAGGAGACAGAGAGGGGAAAGAGAGACACAGAGAGTGAGAGAGAAACATCAATGTAAGAAAGCCATATCGATTGGTTGCCTCCTGCACACGCCTCGACTGGGGCCAGGTATGAAACCTACAACCCCGGTATGTGCCCTTGACGGGGAATCAAACCCATGGGCTGATGCTCTAACCACTGAGAAATACCATCCAGGGCAGAAGTTGTTTTTTAAAAATTTTTTTATTTCTGATTTAGAATTAGTATGTGGTCATTGTAGAATATTGAAAATAATGAAGAAGTAAAAAAGTGCATAAATTAAAATCACTCATAATGCTGTTGTCCAGAGATAACTACTGTTCACCTTTTGATGAGTTTCTAGGTGTATATGTGGGAGGAGAGTCTTTTGTTCCAAAGGACACCTTTAATTATAAAGAATAGAAGGACACAGCCCTAGCCAGTTTGGCTCAGTGGATAGTGCATCGGGCTGGGGACTGAAGGGTCCCAAGTTCGATTCTGATCAAGGGCACATGCCCGGGTTGCAGGCTCAATCCCTAGTAGGGGGCGCGCAGGAGACAGCTGATCAATGATTCTCTCTCATCATTGATGTTTCTATCTCTCCTCTCTTCCTCTCTGAAATCATTAACAAAATATATAGAAAAAAAAGAATAGGAGGACACAGAGGACAGTGGGTTCTCAGTGCCTCCCACCCCAGGATGCCTGCCTTCCTGCCCCCACTTTGACCATTAACACTCGGCACTCTGCTGAGTGCCCACTGGGCTCTGAGTTGGGAGAGCTGACCAGAAAGAGGACCCTGTTCTCAGAGAGTTCCCATGTAATATGGAAACACAGAGCAGGAAGTAGCTGGGACAGCCCCCGCCCCAAAGCAGAGGTTCCTGCAGGAGGCCATGGGGTCTCCACCCAGCCTTCTAGTGGCAGCCACCATGTCGGTCAGTTCTGGGTTCTGGGAGAGTGCGACCAAGGGATCGTTTTTCATCTCATGGGTTCTAACCCTTGGGGACTCTATTCTGCCCTCCAGAGTCTCATAGAATAAGCCCGGACACTGAACCATGTCAGTCCTTCTTGTATTTAAGACTTGCACCATGTTCCTCGCCACATCCCCTAAGCCCTCTCAGACCAAACACCTGCAGTTCCAACACCCATTCCCATGGGCAGCATGGCTTTCGTGCCCTTCAGTGCCGGTGTGGCTGGAGAGAGGTGGAGCCTCTGGCAAGACTTCCTGGAGCAGGTGAGACGAGAACGGCGTTTGGATAGAATGGTGATGGCAGCCAGAGGGGGAAGCCCATTCCAGGCCAGGGAATGGCATGCAGGAATGTTCATCCGCGGCAGGTGTGCGCACATGCCTGCACGAGTGTGAGCTCTTGCTGGGGCCAGGGAGAAATCCCAGCCCCCTGGGCTCCCCCCAGCCATGTCCTTGTATAGCAGTTGGCGTGCTCTCAGAGCCCCACCTACTGTACTCATGCAGAGAGCCTGCCGCTAGCTGGGCGCTAGCTGGGCCCCGGGCCCACTCTCTCAGGATCGTCTTGTCATCACAGCCAGGGTCAGCTGTTGGTTTGGGAAGCCTTCCCCAGTTCAGCGTTTCATGGGGCACAGCCAGAAATATAGGGTCAGGCAAAAGCAGGTGTACAGCTGTTTCTATGGAAAATACAAACATAATGATTAATAAATAATAATACAAGACTGAACTCTGTGTTTTGTGTTCTCACAACTGTAAACCTATTTTTGCCCCACCCTGTGTAACCCTCCTGTTCGCCAAGAGCATTGGATCTTGGCAGGCATCCTGGTGGCCTATTTTAAACTGAAGGGAATGGAGAGAGGTGCCTCTCGGGCTGAGTTGAGGACCCTTCCCTTGTGGGGCCATGTCGGGCTGCTGGGCTTGTCACTTTCCCCCTCGATGGGCCAGTGGACACCTGTCTTTGGGGAGGACACAGGGGTGGGAGATAGGGCTATTTTAGAGCAGTCCAGAAGAACTACATGGTGGACCCTGGACTGGCGTAGGGAGACTGGTTTGTCCTACATTCCTCTGTGTTGCTGTGATAGTTGTATGAGCCAGCTGCTTGACTACCCTGTTTATTCTCCCCATCTGGAAAATGGGGCTCACGTGGATCTGTCCTGCCTGTCCAAGTGCTCCTAGGACTCGGAGGATGGTTCTCAACATCTGGGACATCTACTGTGCCCCGGTCATCCTGCTCTGTTGGCTAAAGTCACTCTCCCCACCAGCCGCAGCCCACTATGAGCAGACACAAGCTCCAATGAAGGATCCACTCTAGCCTGGTGCTTAAGATCTTGGATTTGGATTTGACTTGCCACGCCTCTCTCTGGGCAAGTTCCTTAATCTCTCTGAGCCTCGGTTTCTCATCCGTGAAGGGGGATGGAAGTGATACCCCACCTCCTAGGTTGCAGTGGGGAGCAGTGAGGTAATGGTATGAAGGAAGGGGGCCTGCCACAGTCAGTGCTTGACTGCTGTGACTTGCATGGCCCATGGAGAATTCACAGAATGCCATCATGGACAATTGTACCTGTAATGATGCTGAAGCCCAGAGAGGACAAGCCACCAATCAGCCCAGATCAGCTGAGGTGGAAAATAGTAAAGGTCCACAGAGCACCAGGTCAGGATTGGAATCTGGCTCTGCCCCCAGAACTCCGTCATCGGGGTGGGATACTGGTGCTCATTTCTGAGGAGAAGTGGGGAGGGGCCACAACATGCCAGGTCTCTAGGGGCAGCGTGTCCCTGGGGATATTTCTCTCTGCTGTGTCCTGGCTGGGCAGATGAGTGGTTACAACTCTGGAGATGCTGATGGGCATCTGCAATGTTGGGAACTTTCTTGGATGATTCTGATGTCCTTGAGGGGAGTGGAGGTACAGGAATCAGAAAGCTGGGAGCTGACCCTGGCCCTACTGATGGGTCTTGGATAATAGAGCCTGCCTCCTCAGACTGGTATGAGAGTAGATGGAATAATACACCTAAAACACACAGCCTGGAGCCCAGTGCACAGGCCATACACACACGTATGTTGACTGTTGAGTGAATGGTATTTGTTGGTTTCCAAGGGACGGGGAGAGGCTGGAGAGAGGGCAGCAGCTGCCCTGTCGCCAACCTGCCCACCATGTGGGCTTCTTGCTGCAGTCATCAGCTCCCCTTTGTCCCCCAGAGCCCAAAATAGCAGTCTACAGTCAAGAGAGACAATGAGGGCAAGGCACGTGGCTGGGCTGGAAGGCCGATGGGTGCAGGACAGTCAACCTTGGGGCTTCCGGCCTGGCTGTCTACCCGGCCAGCTCCGGGCTTTTTATAGAGAGGCTGCGTTAGGTGAGCCCAGTGAGTTTGTGCATGGGCCTCATCTGACTGTGGCATGTGGACCCTGCACAGAGGTGGCCTGAGGAGACGTGGCCCCCAGGCTGACCTGGGTTTGAGTCTCCACAGCAGCTGACTCGCCCTGCCTCAGCCACATCGCGTAATGGGAGCAGCCGGTCAGGGCAACTGAAAAAGGAAACGGGCTGCGCCCAACCCAACTCTATTATTAAACTTTTCTCTAGCACTTTCTCCCCACTCAGCCCTTTGCCACCATATTCGTGAGATTGTCCCTGTGCCACCCCAAAGGGACAAGGCCAGAGGGGGCCTGTTTTAGTTTCATAGAATCACCAATGGGATTTCCCTTTTATGGCTGCAGAAGAGTGACTAGCTTTCAGAAGATACTTCTTGGGGTATCTAGCCCATAACCCAGAAGTCAGGGAACCTTTCCCTTTAAGTTACTCTTAGAATAAGGTGAGTATCTTTTAGACAAACATGCTTTAGATCAGCGGTTCTCAACCTGTGGGTCGCGACCCCTTTGGGGGTCGAACGACCCTTTCACAGGGGTCGCCTAAGACCATCGGAAAACACATATATAATTACATATTGTTTTTGTGATTAATCACTATGCTTTAATTATGTTCAATTTGTAACAATGAAATTGGGGGTCATCACAACATGAGGAACTGTATTAAAGTGTCGCGGCATTAGGAAGGTTGAGAACCACTGCTTTAGATGAAGCAAATCAGTGAAGCCTTGAAGATATGGCAGTATTGGGCAGTCAGCATTCTCACCAGGCCAGAGATGAGGGTCAGGCTCAGTAGAGGTGCAGACCGTATAGGAACAAAGCTGGACCCCCTCTTAGTATATCTGCGGTGTGGGCATCTGCTTCTTATAGTTAGCTTGAGTTGAAGAACAGTCTTGCTCTTGCCAGTTACATCCTTGAAGGCAGAGCTGTTAGCTGGTCACCCACCTTTTTTTTTAAGAGCTTTTTTAAAAATATATATCAGATTTAGGTTTACAACAAAATTGAGAGGAAGTTACAGAGATTTCCCATATATTCCCTCCCCACCCCCTACATGCATAGCCTCCCTTGTTATCAACATCTCTCACCAGAATGGTGTGTGTGTATGTATGTGTGTGTGTGTGTGTGTGTGTGTGTGTGTGTG
>NW_005871215.1:2395220-2426957 GCF_000147115.1 Myotis lucifugus | reverse complement strand
TTAACCAAGGGTGAGCCTACATTGACACATCATAGCCAAAAGTTCATAGTTATCCTTAGGATTCACTGTTGATATGCATTCTGTGGATTTGGACAAATGTGTAATAACATGTATCCTCCATTACAGAACCATATAGAGTACTTTCACTGCCCTAAAAGTCCTCTGTGTTCCACCTATTCATCCCCCTAACCCTTGGTGACCACTGATCTTTTTACTGTCTCCCTAGTCTTGCCTTTTCCAGAACGTCCTATGGTTGGAATCATACAGTATGCAGCCTCTTCAGACTAGCTTCTCTCATGTAGTAATATGCATTTAAGGTTCCCCCATGTCTTTTCATGGCCTGATAGCTAATTTCTGTTCAGTGCTGAATAATATTCCACTGTCTGGATGGACCACAATTTATTGTTCATTCACCCACATCTTTTACTGAAGGTGGGGAGACCTGCATCTGGGACTAGACCTGTTCCCCATTCAAGGCTTATTTGCATAAGTGTCCCACTCCCACCCCTTTTGTGGTTTTGCCGGTTCTTCAGATTTGTTGGGTTGTCAGGAGCCAGGGAGGTGATTTAACAATAAAAAAGCGGGAAGAGAGCTGTTGAGGGAGCCAGCGGCTGGCAGAGTGAGACAGTCAGGTCTTGAGTCCTATGGGTGAGCTGGTAGGAGAGATCGGAGGAGTTGAGCTGCATTCGATGGTAGGTCTGGGGTCTTCACAGGAGGCGTAAGACCCTGCTGAGTGAGGTGACTGGGCAGAGCCACTGGGAACTGGGAGGAGGTGCTCCTGCAGGGTCCTGGCAGGAGCAGACCAGCACAGAGGGGTCCCTGAGGCCAAGGCCACATGCCTGGTACTCTGCTCCTCACTGTGATGGGAGGTGTCTAGTTCCCCCCAGAAGGCGAATGGGTTATAAATAGTCGATGACGAGCTGTAGCGAGAGCTGCCTCTAGCGTAATTGTCGATTTTGAGAGTGCCCTGGCGAGGGTTGGGAGGGATAGCCGAGGTTAAATTCGGCCCTGTTGGCTGATTGGCATTTCTTGAGCCAGGTGCTAATCCCTTCAGGAGGTCAGATAAGCTCCCTAGCGGCGCCCCTGATCTTGACTTTGAGGCCAGTTAACTCTTCTAGGGGGGCCGTAGAAGAACCCCAAAGCCGTGACCACTCCGCATTGCCTGAAGCAGAGCCGCAGCTGACTTGGGGCTGGACTTCCAGAAGGTCCATGCAAGGAGGGCCAGTTCCTGAAGTGCAGACTGGACCTGCTGTGTGACCCTCTCGGATGAGGCTGTCCCACAGGGAGGACTGTTCTGGGACTGCCCTTTAGTTAATGAGGAGAGAAAGACCTCTCCTCGGGAAGTAGCTTAGGCCCAGGGAACCTGGCTTTGCTCAATATCAGGGGTGAGTTGGCGAAAGGTGCCAAGCAGGCAACATGTACCAGTCCCCATCTGTCCACTTCCTCTGTGGTCTGAGTCAGGAGACCCTGGCCCACCACGATCCCAGGGACTTTTGTAAGTAAAAGCAGAGCACTTCCCCGGAGGTTACCCAGTGCCTCACCCTTTGTGCAGAGTAAGAGTAGGTCTCTAGCCCTGCCTACCAGGGTCTCTGGGCCAATGTTAGGTAGTTCCCTGCTGCCAGCCCCTCCCCTTCAAGTGCCTGGGGTTCTGGCCTGGCTTTCTCCTCCAAGTCTGACCCCTTCCTTCCCTGAGCTGGGGCTCCAACTCTACTTCCCCCTGTGATTCATAGTCCACGCTCTTGGATTTCTTGGAACCTCCTCTTTCTAGGACTGTAAAACCTGGTCCCTGCGGAGTGTCCCCTCCCATGGGCTGTTCTCTGCTTTATGGCTGCTGTCTCTGCGGCGCTTACTCCCCCGTCACGGAGCCGTGGCATCCAAGAACAACAGTGACTGCTTGTTCCATTATAGACTCAACTAGCTGAAACCCGCTGAGACACTGCGGGAATACATTATCCCCAACAAGCTCTCTTGTTAAAAGCCAGGCCCCTCTGCTGCTGCCTCCCATCTCCCCTCTTGCTGGCATCTGAGCAGGGTTTCCGGAACTAGCCTGCTGACGGTCCCCATCCGAGTGCCTTTTTACCTGCTGCAACAGCTCCTTTCTAACCACCAAGGGTGACGAGTCAGGCGACTTTGGACAGAGGACTTAGGCTGCAGGTGCCCAGAAATGGAGAGCATTGGATTTTATTTCTTCGGGGTTTTTTATGCTCTTCATCAGAGCAAGATACCTCTGAAGGAGGAAGATCTTAGTGGTCGTGTGGGGTGAGTCAGGAGAAGGGGGTCTTCCAGACAGGCTTGGCCCGAGCAAGGGGTGCTTGGCGATGATGGAACACACCGCTCCACGGTGCTGGAGTGAAATGGCTCACGGTGGCATATGCGGGAGATGAGCCTGCGGCCAGCTCATGCGGGACCTTGACTGTCAGGCCGGAGGGTTTGGACTCCTGTGGGCAGTGGGAGCTGGTGCCGCTCCTGAGCATGGGAATGGCAGGGTAAAAGCCATTGCAGAAGGAGTAATTGAGGGGCAGGGAGGGGAGGGATGCTGGGATAGTCTTGGCAAGGACAGGGTCCAAAGGGCTAGTTGAGAGCTGAGCCATCTGCAGGTGCAGCTTGACTCTGCCTTGGGCTGAACTTGCTCCCTGGTGTCCCAGCCCACAGGCTTTGGGGGTTTGGAAGGGAGCACTTTGGCAAGATTCCTGTTGTGTCTGAGTGCTGAGTTCTGTGGCCCACGATATGTCCTCCCCAGCTAAGGAGATATTCTGGGGCTCGAAATTTCCCTGGTGCCCTCTCCTCCTAGAGGGGGAGAGACCTCAGTGAGCATTCCTGGCTTGGGCATTGTAGATTGTCATCTCCTTCAGGGACTGACTAAGGACAGAGGGAGCCTTGACCCCTTCCCTGGGTTTTGAGCTGCTGTTTGGCATTTGAAAACAAGTTATTAGGCAAGTTGGTTCTTATCCTCCCTTTCCCCCCTCCCACTAAGGCTGCAAGGAGCTTGGGGCAACCCTAGGACTCAAGCAGTGTTGAAAAACACCAGGTTGTGCCCCCCCACCCCCGCCCCCGGCCCCGCCCTGCAGCCGAGTGCCTGCTCCCAGGATCTTCTCCCAAACCTTGTAGAGAATGATGGGCAGGGCTGGGAGCAGACTTCCCTTGGCGACTCCCAGTAGATATTCAGTGGATTCTGAGCGCTTGTGCCAGAGTGTTGTAGATGCCCCCCCACTGCCTCTTGTCCTTTAGGTGAGATCCTAGATGAGGTGGCTGAGAAATAAGTGGTGGTGACACCGTGGCATCCCACTATCTGGGGAGCAGGAGCATGGACATGTGTAATTAGAAAGAGTATGTGGTTCTGAACCCCCACATCCTTGGAGAAAGAGAATTGTATGTGAGTGTCCACTCTCTACTAGGCACTGTGCTCATGCAGCTTATGAATTTGGTATTGCTGCCTCTGTTTTGGAAACGAGAAATTAAGGCCTAGAGAGGCTAAGGTGCTTCCCTAAGGTTGCACAGCCAGGGCAGGGGTTTTAACTCACGTGAGTCTGTTAACATCATAGTCCATGTTCCTTCTTGTTCTTACTTGTCAAAGCTTTCACATCCTGCAGCATTTTCTCTGTGCTGCAACTCAGCGCCCTGCTATCATTCCCAGGATCTTGGTGGTGCCTGAGCAGTGGAATCCATAGACACTAAATGCCATTCTAGAGGGAAGTTCTCTGGGACAGGAGTTCCACGTCCTGGGCTCCTCCCTCCCTCCCTCCACCCTGCCCTTCCACAGATTGGGTGGAGCCTTTGCCATGTACCTTCCACAGTGAGCACTGTGGGGAATGCACAGGGAACAAGTCAGGAATCTCTAACCTCACGGAGCTCACATTCTAGTAGGGAAGACAGACAATAAACAAACAGAGTAATAACAGATTGTCATACAAGATGGGAAGGAAGCAAGGGAAACTTGAAAGGTAGGGATGAACAATCATGTGACTACCTGAGGAAGAACATTCTGGACAAAGGACACATGGAGGCAGAGGACAGATCGTGGGGGTCTCGTAGGCCATGGGAAGGGACTTGGGGTTTGTTCTGCATGTGAAGGGGGACCACTGGAAATGCGGAGAATGACGGGCGGGGCTGGGACCATCTGGCTGCTCTGTGGAGAATGGGTTGTAGAAAGGCAGGAGTGGCAGCTGGGAAACAGGAAGTGATGGTGGTAGCAGGGGTGATGGGGAGAAATGGAGGACTGAGATAGAAATTGGAGGGAGAACTGGCAGGACTTGCTGGTGGATGATGTGGGACACGAAGGAGGGCAAAGAGTCACTGGTGACTGTTGAGTTCTGTGGCTTGAGCACCAGCATTTCCATTGTGCACCTTGCAAGTGTGAGACGCCATGAGGCATCCAAGCGGAGGTAATAAGACAGAAGGCAAGTGGATGTGTGAGCTGGAGCCCAGAGAGGGGGCTGCTCAGCCTGTGCCTGAGGCAGTCAGTCGGGCAGCCCCTCAGAACTCCCTGAGGTCCTGGGAGGTCTCAGCACTGTTGAACATGGTTCTTGGTGTAGTTTATGCTTAATCATGACTGTGGAAAGCAAGCAAGATGAGGGCATGAATGAGCCACACAGAAGAGGCACATAGTCCCTGCGATCACATGCCTTGGGGTCGAGATGAGGACGTAGCTGCATTTGATATGACAACATTTCTGTGCCACTGAAGAATTGGGTGAAGTTGGTACTCATGGAAGTGGGGCTTGCTTCACCCTTATGGTCCTTGACAGCATAAGTGGAGGTATCCTTTCCGAGGGGTACCCGCTGGGTGCTGCACAGAACAAGTGGTACCGTCTTAGTCCCATGCTGCGGGAGCTTCCTGTCTCACACAGAGTTCAACTTAAAAACTATCTCCTGAAAGCCTGCTCTGTGTGAGGCACAGTAGGAGATGGAAGTGACAGTGACTTTGGCAAAACCAGCAAGGACTGAACATCTGTAGGGCAAACTGTCTTGAGGGGTGTGAGAAAGGTGGCAGGTGCTGCTGGTGCACAGAGGTGGAAGGCAGGGCGGGCCGAGGCCACAGACCCTTTGTGGGAAGGATGGGCAATCCCCAGTGGTAAGAGGTGGAGGGAGGGCATGGCTGGTGGGGGAAGAGCCAGTGGAGGCGCATGCAGCCCAAGGTGTGGGACGAGTGCCCTGGACTGTAGGGGTGGCAGCATAATGGTAATGAAGAGAGGAGCTTGTGAGTCTCAGATGAGCACCGTGCTGAGGGGTTCCAGTGGTGTCCCTGGGCTGCAGGAGCCCCCAGGGCCTGGGAGAGGAGGCATTCTGTGCTCCAGGGAGCGTTTCCATTGTGGTGGTGACAGAACGAGGGGGGTGCCAAGTGGGATGCTTCCCAGCGCTCAGGCCAGAGAGAGGAGGCCAACAATTGCCCTGTGGGAGTACAGGGGGTGGGTGCAGGAGATTTGCAGGGAGGTGGCTGAAGGGTTTGAGATGGATGAGGGTCACAGTGATGATGGTGGTAGTGAACATTTCTGATTTAGGCCGTGATCTTGTTCAAAAGCTTTAGACGTTTTATCCGATTAATTCTCACAACAACCTTGTAAGTAAGTACTGCATGTATTTTGGGGAGATAGCATTAATACCCCCATTTTACAGAGGCGGAGTCGGTGTCACTGAGGTCACCTGGCCCAAGGTTCCATCCTGTCAGGGGCAAAGCTGGGGTTCAGAACCCAGGCCTTTTCTCCAGAGCCTCACCCTTAACCGCTGGCCACAGAGCCAAGTTTTAAGTCCTGGGTGGAACAATAGGTGGAGGAACATGTCCCCAACATAGGGGACACGTGGAGAAGCACATTTCAGGAGACTGGACGGACACGCTGATCTAGATGACGCTGTTCAGAGTGCATGTGACTCCAAGGAAAAAGAGGTCTGAACCGTGACCACCATCCTGGTGCTCCTGGTGCAGGAGGCAAGATCCCCACCCGAGTCCTGTGCTTCCCGTGTTCACAAGATCATGCCCGGAGACTGATCGCATGTTATCATGCAAGACTGTTGAACCTCTTACATGGGATCATACCCCTTCCCACAGGACTGTCTTGGAGTTCGCTTTTGCAAAAGAGAGTCTTCCTGAGATGAAGCCAGACTGTAGCCCCCTGAGCAGCCGGAGCCACGAACCTTAAAGGTCCCATCTCCAAGTAAAATATTTTCTCTCTCTCTCTCTTAGTGATGTCTAGTTCCAAAGATGCAAAGCTGCCACGTGGATGGGAGCAACTCCTCTCCGTGCTAATCTGAGGGTGTCTATTTTGTGGAGACAGCACCCCTAAATCTCTCCACTCACAATGTTATTTCTTCTGACTCCTGTGCCGGCCTGTATCTCCCACTCTTTGGAGAGCTTAAGGGAAATGATGAGCCACAAAGTGCAAGCGTCTGCATTCTGCTGTCTCTTCACCCTGCCTGGCTACTGCTCTTTTTTTTCTTTTTCTGTTGAATAAGCAAAAGCAAGAGCAAATTTATTCCTCAGGATCTCATATGAAAATGCGTAGTAATTGTTTCTTTTGCTATTGTCAATATGTTTCTGTTCCGTTCATTGAACTTTGTTCTCAGCTCCACCTGCCAGCTCACAATTTAACATACAGGTTATTTCCTCCTGTTTGCCCTTTATAAAATGGCATCACTGTCCTCTAGGTCTGGGTGGAGGGAGTGCTTATCCGTGTGCGTATGTGTGTGCGCGTGAGTGTGTGTGGTGTAGGAGTGGGTGTGGAGGGGAAGGGGGAAGGCCACTGGGATCTGATTTAGAGCGAGGCCGCCCCCCAGCCTGGACTTGCTCAAAGGCCTCCCATGACTCTGCTCCTTCCAGGTATGGGAAGCGCCCCAACTCAGAAGTGAATCGATTCTGATTTATATCCAGGGTGGGGTTTAATTAGCAGCCTTGATTAATATCATTGTCGTCTGAAACCTTGCCCGCGGCTCCCTCTGCTTGGGTGTATTTAAATATTTGGCTCCTGAGGCCTGGTGCTGAACTGGCCTTGACCGTGGGACCCTGAGCAGTCTCATCTCTGAGCCTCCCATGTCCTTACCTGGGGGGTTTGGATCACGATGTCACCACACAAGGGGATGAGGGTATATTACACAACACTTCTCAGGCCCAGCCTGACACTTTCCCTTCCCCGAGGGAAGTGGGGCCACTCTTAGCGACACAGGGTGGGCTCCAGCCTCCCAGCTCATGGGTGGCCCTGCAGCCCTGAGCCATCATGTAAAGTGGACCAGGTGCTGTCATCTTACTTCTCACACAGCCAGGTGAGGATGAGCAGAAGTGGATCCTGGGACCTTGGGGCTGGAAGGGGTCTGGCATGTTAGTAGGTTCAACCTTTTGTTTTATAGGTGGGGGAACTGAGGTTCGGAGGGGTGAATCGACTCGCCCACGATTCCCGGCTGTTCCCAGCATGTGGCCAGTGTGTGGACCATTTGGGGTTCATCACGCCGCTCTGTCCATCAACTCATAGCATATGCAGAGCTGCACGCCTCTCCGTGTGTGGTGGTGGACAGACAGATGGCCCTTCTCCTGCCATATGCTCCGGCCTATTTACGAGCGTCAGGGACTGGAGGGTTGTGTACCGTTGCACAGGGGTGGGGAGGCTTGCCTGTGGCTGAGCCGAAACTTACCTAGCCTGTGTCCCACATCCCTCCTTCACTTGGGCTCACTCAGTCGATACCTAGCTGTTGGTAAACAAGGGCCTCTCTGTGCCCCCCACTGAGCTTGATGCCAGGGAAATGCACAGAGAGGGGTGGAGGGAGCTGCCTGCCCGTGCAGCTGTGTGTAGGCCGGACACATGCCAGCAGAGGTCAGGACTGGCCAGGTGGGAGAGGTTCTGTGGCTGAGGTGGTCAGATAGAGCCGCTGCAGGGGGTTAGGTGGGGGCAGGGTGGGGTTGGCCAGCCTGGGGGAGGAGGTGGGTTGTCAATAGGGCCTTGGAGGCTCTGGGTTGGATTGAGAACAGTGAAAAGAGGAAGACTTTTTGGGTGGGGGAGATGCTGTGAGCAAGACATGGAGAGGTGTGGAAGGTGCATTTGGGGGGCCTGGGGGTTCACACTGAGGCGTGCGGAAGCTCTGTGAGAACGATTTTATTTTTAGAGGCTGCTTACTAGTGTTAGTGATTGGGCAGGCAAGTGTCTGGTTAGATTTAGCTAGTCTAATGCAGTGATAGGGATCATTATTTCAGCTCAGGGTATTGCTGAGACCTGGCTTTACCTGTGACTGACACTAATCCGCCTCGAGGGATAGAACGGGACCCGAGAGAGGCATGGTGACCTGAGTGCCCCCTCTCTGAGAAGCACAGGTCCAGTGGGACCCCTGGAGCCCAGGGAGAGGAGCCTGTCAGCCCCAGTCTTGCTTTGGAATCACTGTGGTCCCTTCTGGGTCACAGAGTGACTTCTCGCCCACCCGCCTGCCTGCCTCAGCCCGCCTCCTTCTGAGCTAGCTTTCCGCTTATCTTAATTTATTGATGAAAACTTGTTTTACGGTCCATAGCGCAGACGGCAGCAGCTCCCTGCCAAAAGAAAGCAGCTCGCAAGTCGGGAAAGCAAGCTGCCTCCCGGAGATGGGTGGCTGGGGACTGGGAGGACGAGGAGTGAGTAACTCATGTCTGGGCGGCTGTGTGCTGCGCGGCCACTGCAGGAGTGTGGCTGCGGCCTGGGAACCGCTGGGCTCCAGCCGGGCAGGACCTCTCTCGCCAGCCCCTGGTTACAGGTGCTCTGCCTGTTCCCCGCAATCTGGGTGAATGAGGACTGCACGCCATAAATACTAATAACGACTCCCGTTTATGGCTTTGTACAGGGTGCCGTGCTAGGAAGTTTATTTTCATGAATCTCATTTAATCTTGATGACAACTCTATGTGGTAGGTACCATTAATTCCCCATTTAAAATCCAGCACTTAGGAATTGGTTTCCAGATTCCCCTGATGGGAATGAGGGAACCGAGAACTTGCTCCTGGTATACCTGGATCCACGGCCAGCATGGTCGCCAGCCTTCCCTGACCCGGATGTCCAGCACTGGCCCATATGCTCATGTGCGTTG
This sequence comes from Myotis lucifugus, assembly GCF_000147115.1. Taxonomy (NCBI): domain Eukaryota; kingdom Metazoa; phylum Chordata; class Mammalia; order Chiroptera; family Vespertilionidae; genus Myotis; species Myotis lucifugus. The sequence goes on along the minus strand of NW_005871215.1, from coordinate 2,417,930 downwards.
CGGTGGCTTATTTGCCTAGAGCTGCTGGTCCAGCTGGCTTGGATGTCCTGGAGGAGGGGCCCTGTCTTTCGCTCCTGTGTGCCACCATGGCACCCTGGTGCCCGCTCGGCAGCACCCCTGAGGCCCCTGCTGCAGGTCTAATGAGCAGTTATCAGCCAGGCCCTCCTTGTCATTCCTTTCTGGGAAGTGGGAAATCTTTGAGTTGCTCTGGTTCCCGGTGGGTCAGATGCAGATAGTCCTTGTGCCTCTGCTTCCCACAGGCGTGTGGAGATGAGGGCTTTGCTCCTGTGAGCCGCAACCTCCTCATCTGTAAAAGGGGGTGGCAAGCCCCCGGGAGTCTGTGGGACTGTGTGCCTGAGCCGTGTCTGTGAAAGTGCTCTCATGTACGGCATGGGGTTGTGATCATTTCAACAAGCTCTCCTGTTTTGTGGAAATGTAGGTGCAAAAACAGGTCAGTTAATCTCCAAATTAGTTTGTTTTGTTCCTTCTTGCTGCTTCTTGCAGAGGAATAGCCAACAGTTTTCACAGTTCTGGTAAAATCAGTGAAGCAGGCAGATTGCCTTGGTTGAAAACTGCCCCCCGCCCAACACATGCACACCGGAACACACACCCCTCCCCAAAATAGGTGCCCTCCACTCACTCGCTGTCCTTGCCACCTTCTCTGCTCCCCAATACCGCCATGCCCGCCGTCATTCGCCAGCCAGGCTCCTGAGGCCTGGACCGTGGCTTCCACTCCCAGCTGGGGCTGTGCTTGCTTCCTGGCCTCGGAACCAGGTAGACCAGGTTCAAGTTCGAGGTTCCCTCACTGACCAGCCAGGGAATCTGTGTTTCTGGCTCCTGTACTCTTGGGCACCCATTCCCACCTCCCTGGACTCAGATTAGGCTAGAAAGGTGTTGAAAATGCGTAATGAAACAAGGTGGGACTTCCCTGGGTCTGTGTGTAGTAGGCACAGAGAGGTTAGTCACCGGGTTCAGAGTCACAGCAAATTGGATTAAAATCCCAGGTCTGCTGACTCCAGGTGTGAGCTTAGGCAACGTGCTTAACCTCTGATCCTTTCGTTTTCCCATTTGCAAAGTGGGGGAAATACAGTAACTTGTGTGGTTTTTGTGGAAAGGGGTTGACACAGTTTATGGCATGTAATAAGTGCTAGCTTCGTCGTCAGTATTATTCTCATCATCGTCTCATCATCGTCACCACCGTCACCCTCACCAGCACTGCATCACCACCCCTGTTATTATCTCTGTCACAACTTTTATTTCCTGCCCTCCTGGTCTACAGGTAGGCCCCCCAGCCACAGAGGCTCGCTTACACCCATGACATCCCGCTAACCTTCCTTTCTCCAAGAGGGACAGGTCTAGGTCACACCTTTCTGGCCTATTAGGGATGACCCAGGTCTAAGCAGTGGGGCATGGTGGTTTCTGCAGTCAAGTTTCCTGTGTTCCTTCACCGCTGCGCCTCTCTGTGCCTTTTTCTCTCATGTATAAAACAGGAGGACAAAAATAACCTGCCCACAACCCCGTCATTGGGTTGGGAGGATTGAATAAGGCAGAAGAGGCAAAGCTCTCAGCACCGTGCTGGCGTGTGGCCGGTGCTCACGAGCGCTGGTGCTGGACTGTCCCAGCAGCGCAGCATCAAGAGGTTAAGGGGGCAAGTCAGGCTGTGGGTGGGAGCAAGGCGTGGCTCCTCCGTGGACAAGCTCTGTGACCTTGCACAGGTTCATCTGATGAGACTATGGGCAGGCAGCTTTCAGCAGTGTAACCTGAACTGCAGGGCATGTGTCAAATAGTAGAGGGTGGGCCATGGTCTCCTGTTCTACCAGGAGGATGGGATGGAGAGATGGGCAGAGCCTGGCCCGGGGTGGGGAGGGATCTCAGATGGTCACGTAAGTTGGTGAACTTACCTGGCCTGTGTCTTCCTCTCCTGGCATGGGTGGACACGGCTCCTGGCTGGCGGTATAAATGATAATGGGCATGGGTTCCTTAGAGAAAAGGCCAATCATGCGTAGCAGAGGTGTGTGGGGGTGGCTGTCCTGCAGCCAGAGATGGACCTGATTGTCAGCCGAGATCTTTCCTGATATCTATATGTGTAATTACAGAGTGTGATTTGCTGAACTTAACCTGCAGAAGATCGTTCTCATTTATTTATTAAAGGGGCCTCCATTATGTGATGGCCGGGCAGAGGCAGCCCCACTGAGAAGCACCCAGCAATGGACGATTTTCACTCTGACTTTTTTTTTCACCTCTGGAGGTGGGGCTCCTTTTCTCAAACAGGGAGGACGGGCCTTCCTCCCCATTCTGTAGGATGAATTGTAGTCTCGCAGATTATTTGAGCGCTTTCCCAGGAAGATGTGATGTGAATTCAAGGTATCCTTGTCCTGTTCCCCTTGCATTTTCCAAGGAGTCTGAAAAATAGCACAATACCGTGTGCGATATTCATATTCTGAGGACCACAGAGTGCTCGGCAGGCATAATCCATTCGTCCTCGAGGTCTTCCTGATGCTGGCAGGTGCTTTTCCTGCCTCAGTCTTCCAGCGGGGGGACGGCTCAGAAGGCTGAGTGGCTCCCCAGAGCCGCACAGCACGCCGCAGTCCCCAGGCTCTTGGCAGCTCTGCGTTCTCAGGGAAGCCCACGTGGCCCCAGTTTCAGTGTGATCCGTGGAGGTTGGTTTCTTAAGCCCATCCCTCTCTCCCATGGCAGCCCTGGCTTCATGTACTCGCGCTTTGATGCTACCAGAAATGTCTTTCTCCCCAGATACACAAAATAAAACAAATGCAGGAAGGAGAAATATGCTAGTGATGGGAAAATCCCTCTGCAGACTCCTCTGACAAGCTGCTGTTCTGAGTCCTTGGCGCCTTCGCTCCCAATTTATAGTGACCTTGGGAGTTCAGACAGTGCCTCACATGGTGGTCCCAGGCTGTCTCCCCATGGCTCCTGTGGGCCCAGGAGCTCAGGCAGCCATGGCCCATGGGGTTGCAGGTAAGGAGAGCTTATGCTGCACCACCATAAAGAGCACCCCTTCCCACACTAGCACCCCGCCTGACAGGAACAGCGCCTGAGGCTCCAAGCTGTTTCCTGTTGTGTATTGACAAGTTCTGTAGTTTGGGGAAAAGACACTTCCCAAGGGTCAAACCCCCACCCCCAGCCTTCCCAGCAGAGGACAGTCCTCCGACAGCTCAGAGAACAGCCACCAGAGGTGGGCAGGCTGTCAGCCTCCCCCTTGAGAAGCCCTTCCCCTGCCCCTTTGGTGTTTTGGCCCCATCTCCTCTTGTGTGTTCTCGAATAGGGATGGGACACAGCTGTATGCTCACCGTGCATGACCGGCCAAGGTCCTTGAGCAGAATCCCGCTGCCAGGGCCTCCATCCTCCTGTTGCCAGCAGTGCGCAGGAGCGGGAAGGGCTGACCGAGCTAGTGAATGCTGGGGTACCATACACCCTGTGCCCCTTCTTCCTTCCGCCCAGCCCACCCCGCCTGGGCCTGCAGTGCACTTGACTGGGAAGAAGGTGCACGGCGGGGCTGGGGCTGCGGCGTGAATCGATGTTTATGGACTGGTGAGTGATTGCTCCTGCTTTTCAAGGCTGGCAGGTGCTTTGTATCATCTGCTGCTCTTTGGCATCCAGCTGCACATCACTCTGTGGTCCTTCTGGGGGCTGCTTCTCAGGCTTTGTTCCTGCCCGCAGCCTCAGTCGCACTTCGAGTGCGCTGCGGGGGTTCTGAGCTGTCTCTGCCTCCTCTTCCATTTCTCCACAGCGGGAGTGGGCCTGCGGGTCAGTGTGAGAAGATGGCGAGGTGCTGGCACCTGAGAGGGTTGATCTGGGTCCTGCTGTCAGAGTTGAGGCGTCCAGATGGCCTGGGAACTGGGTGCAGGTGGAGGTGGGGGAGGTGAGATCTGTTGCTCTGCCAGCCTTTCTCCCAGACAGAGGAATGGCTGTGGAAGACGGAGGCTCATGGGGGCTGTGTTGGGAGAGCACAGGTGGATACCCACCTCTCCTCTCATATCTAGTTCTTGCCCCTTACTTACTGTCTGCACATAAGCCTTCTTGGGGACTGGCCCTGATCTTGGCACCACTCCTTGGCCTCTGAAGCCCAGGGACAGGCCTAGATTATCCCTGTCCCTAGAACCGTGCCACCCTGGACCCCACCCTTGGTTAGAGTGAGCCTCTGTCAGGGCAGATGCCCTTCATGCGGAGGCCAGGCCAGGAAGCCCCAACAGATGGGCAGTGAGTGCTTCAGCAAGCCAACCTCCACTCCCCATCTCCCATCCCACCCGCTGGGGTCAGAGGGCACCAGGCCCTTTGTGCAGCCCTCTGGGGATCAGGGCTGCTGGAAACTGGGCATTTCCCCCTGCCTGGGCCCTTAACCCACTGGAGGGTGGCAAGGGCTGTCCTCAAAGTCTCAAATGGGACCTCCCTCATCACAGACTCTCATCCTCATGAACTTTCTGGAGTTGTAGACTGTAAGAGGTATTGTAACAGGATCTTCTCTCAACAGGTAGGTGTTCTGGTGAACTGGGGAGGGGTTATCACATTCTCGGTGCCCCTACAAAGTGCACTGGAGAGAAGTGGACTCTGGAAACATGGAATTTAAGAGCTTGATTAACCTCCGAGGCTTGCAGCTCCCACTACAACATCCCTCACGTTTGACCACGTTGGAATGCTCTCCCCTAGGCCTGTCTTGGATGGAAAATAGCCTGATTCTGCAATCATCAGAATGTAACTGGGTTTTAGATATGCAAATGCTTTATGTAATGCTTATTTGGAGGAAAACTCAGTTCAGAAATATGGGTGTGATCTCCCTAGCACCTGTGCAGGCTGGTGATACTGGGGGCTGTGAACTGAAGTTGTGAAGACATTGGAGGCTTTGAGAGAAAGTGTGGGGTCAAAAAAGGAATGACCGAGGAATCGTGTAATTTGGTGTTAAATGATGCACAAACTTAATGTGAGCAAAACTTGTGCTATGGCTTCCAGCCAAGGCAGTGAAGGCTTAGGCTGGATTATGAGAAGTATAGAGCTCAGAGTGTAGGAGGGGAGAGTGGTGTCTATATTCTGTGTTGGTCCCTCCATAGCTGGACTCTAACTTTCAGATTGGGACAGCGATGAGCAGTGGAAGGAGACTCAGAGGAGGTGGAAGATCTCAGAGCCCTTTACTAGGCCAGGGAAGACTTGAGCAGGAATGTTAGATACTGGCCTTCTGATATTTCAAGGCCTGCCACATCTGTTCTGGGTGGGCCTCTTGGGCAAAACTAGAACTGAGGCATGTTAGCCATCGGAGAGTAGATTCTTAAGTAAAAGAAAAGAATTCTTGACCTGTTAGAGTTGTGCATAAATGGAATGGAGCATCTGGTGGGATGGTGAGCACTGGGAGCCTGGGGTGCTCAAGGAGAGGCTGGGCGGCCCGGGGCCAGGGACAGCTCACACGGGAGACCTCTCACTGAGAGGCACCTCCCCCTCTGTGCCCTGATCCTCCTGCCTGCTGGTGGCTTTGGCAGAGACACCTTTGCGATTCTGTCCTGTCCTTTTGCTCCATGCAGCATTAGAAGCGTTGTCCACCCTCCACCCCCTTTACAGCTGTGGCGATGAATGAGCTGCAGCGGCCCCTTGGAGGCAACGGGCATTTGAAATGCAATGTAGCAGCCCCACTCCCGGCGCTGACGTATGGTCCTTTCTCCCAGCGATGAAGTTCTTGGCAGGCCGGCTTCTCCCGGGCCAGGCAAGATCATTGCTAGCCACATGTCAGGCTGTGAAATTAAAGTCACTTTGGTTTTCTTTTTTATTTTCCACATCCACTAATTTATTAAATGCCATTAAACATTGTGCTTGGCTCTGGCTCATAAAGAGCATTGGGGAGTGGTGAGACCTGGTGTTTGAAAAGCTCCTGCAAAATAAAGAGGGGATGAGGCTGGATGGGGGCCCAAGGGCTGGAATGGGCTGGGGCTCTGCAGACACATGAGGCAGCCAGTGAAATAGCCAGAGGGTGTGATGGGCCCCAGGGGGGACTTACAGGTCAATGAGAGGCCTAGGCGGGTAAATTGGGAGTAGCCTGGGGCACTGAGATTCATTCTAGATGTAACAAAGTGGGGGTGAGTGGGGGCCTCTTTTCCAGGAGGGTTTGTGTGTCTGAGTCTGGTTCTGTTCCCAGGCTGTCTCCTGCTCAGGCTCTCCCCACCCTCCCATCCGTCCATCCATCCATCTGTCCATCCATTTACCCACCCACCTATCCATCCATCCATCCGCCTGTCCGTCCGTCCATCCATCCATCCATCCATATTTACATAGCATGTTCTGGGCCCTGCGGGGGAAGAGATATGAACCTGGCCCTGGAGGTGCCGGTGCTTTAATGAGGGCGGGCATCAGTCTACAAGGTTGATCCCTGTGTGCTCAGCTCTGGGTCCAGCGCTGGCGTAGGAGGTCACCCCTGACAAGGGCCACCCCCACAAGGGGGAGAGGCTGTGGCAGTTATGAGGGGACACTGGAGTGGCTGTCCCTGAGCTCTGAGCGGTGTGTAAGTGGGGGTAGAAGCTCAGGAAGGAGTTTGGTTTAAAGGGGAAATTATGGTCCTCATCCCCAGAGAAATGGGATGCCTGCATGAAAAATACATAAGGCTACATGGCAGAAGCATGTATTAAAACTACAAATCAATATGCTTTGAACTGAAGATGAGGAAAAATGCCCTGGGGATATTGGCTAGTTACAACAGGCTTAATAAAGGAGGTGAGTCTGGAGTGCTTGTTCCCTGCGTGGCCATGGCCCCACTGGGCCTCAGCTTACTCGCTGTGTATCTGGTGGATGGGCCCAAGGGTGATGGGAAGATCCTGAGACAGCCTCTGAGGGCTCAGGCAGGAGAGTCCTGTCGGAGGGAAACCCAAAGGCATTGCCAAGGGTGAGGCACTGTTCCAGCTCTGGGTAGTTAGCGAGGAACCAAACAGACCCAAATCCCAGCCTGCACAGAGATCCAGGCCATGGGCAAATGCAAGGGTAGAACTCATTTTCTCAAGTTTTGATGTGGATTTATTTGGACCCTGAGTTGAAAGTATTTAGATATGCCCTTGGTTGTTGGGAGGAAGGAGAAGGGGCAAGGGAGGCTTGCCAAGATGGTCCGTGGGCCAGCTCCTGCTTAGAGAGGGGTGCTGACCAGGCCCGGCTGGTGACCTTGGGTCATTCAGTGCTACCAGGGGCTGGATCCCGGCCCCCTGAGTCACTCTGCCTCGCCCCAGTCTCTTCCTGCCTTGGGCTGACTATAGCTCGGTCATCTCAGCTGAGACAACCCTCTGGATTTGGAAGGGAATTTTCCCGAATGCCACCAGCTAAGCTCTCTGGCTCTGATCTTTGGCTGTGCCATTGCAGACCTTGCCTCCTTCCTGTGCTTGGCACCCTCCATATGAGGCGGCTCCCCTCCCTGCTCCTCCCCTCTCCCATTCCTGCCTCACCCTCTCCCTGCTCCTGCTCTGCCTTCGGATGTTGGCTTCCTGTCTTCTTGCCCTCCTGCCCAGCAATCCTTTTCTGCTGTCAACTCCTCCCTTATGCCCTTTGCCACACACCAGATGTTGGCCTGTTACTTGCTCCTGCCCCATCCCTCACTAGCTCCTGGGTGGAGTCTTCCCAGCATTTTTCTCCTCTCATGTTGTGTCGACCCTCTCGGAGCCAGGACGCTGCCCCACCCTTGGAGGGGACAAGGGGACACACGAGGTTGTTTCTTTGATGGTGTCTTCTCAGGGCACTGAGATTAGAGGATGGATACCTGGCATGGGAGGGCTGGGGCAGTTTCTTCTCTACTAACATTGGGATTGAATAGTTCTTTATTGGGGTATGTGTTGGGGGGGGTCCTATGCATTGTTGGATGTTTAGCAGCACCCCTGACCTCTACTCACTAGGATGCCAGTAGCAGTCCTCTCCCCAAGTTGTGTCAACCCCAAATGTCCCAGACATTGTCCGATGTCCCAGGAAGCAAAGCTGCTCCTGGTTGAGAACCACCGGGCTCGGCGTTGACAACACCAGGATCTCAGTCTTGGCCAAACCCGGGCCGGAAGGGACCTGAGAGTTCCATAGTCCACATCCCACCTTTAAGGGAAAGTGGGCCTCAAAGAGCTCAAAAATCTGAAGGTCACACAGGGGAAGGTGATGGAAGAGGCATTTTATTTATGTATTTACTTTGCGAGTTTTAAGAGAAAGCTGATTTAGAAAGTTTCTGAGGTAGCAGAAGTGAGTCAACTGGGCTGTGTAAGCTCAGGAAACAAGTTACAGAAGCAAAAGAAGGGCCCTTGGTGCCCAAGAGAGGAAAGGGCAAAGGTAATGCTGGGGGGCTGGGCGGAGAAGAGGGGAAGGAAGGCACAGGAGTGCTTCCCAGAGGGACAGCATGGGTGAAAGAAGCATTTTAGATAAAGATTCAGGCAGCTCAATGTAGGCTGGGCTGACAAACAGGCCAGAGTCAGGGAGGGGAGCACGCTGGGGTCTGGGCATGAGAGGGGGGCTACGGCGGGGGTCGTGCTGCTTCTCCCTGTTGGCCGGGGCTCGCAAGGGCATGCACTCGGTGCCCTAGGAGTGGCAGTGGGGAAGGGGCCTGCACCAAACGCCAGGAAACCAGGTTCCGGGCCCATCCAGCAGTGACAGTCGCCTGCTCCCTCTCAGTGTCTTTTTCTGTAAACTTAGGGCCTGGTGTGTGTCTGCTTCCTGCCTGGAGGCTCTGCTGGTGCTGGGTCATCTGAGGTGGGGACACAGGGTCCATATCAGCAGACCTCTGGGGAGAGATGGAAGAGTGACAGGGGTCTCCTTCACTCAGCAGGCGTGCACCCCGACCTCGGACTTAGGTACAGGCTGCTGGTGGGGTTGCCCCTCTGTAGGCAGCAGATCTCACCTGGGACCTAGCCCAGGCCCCGGTGGGACCTCGGACAGGCAGTGAGGAGGGAAGCCGGTGGGGGACAGGCCCATAGCTTGCTTCGCTACGGGTGCTGGAGGGAGGCTGCTGGTGGGTTGTTGGGCAGCTTGCAGACCAAATCAACGACATGCAGTGTGGAGCCAGAGAAGCAGTGCTGAGGAGTGACCGGCTCCTGGGAGCTTCTGAATCCTTGAGCTTTTCCTGGTGGAGGCTCCTTGAACTCACATCCGTTCCCCCCAGGAGGGAAATACAGAATGGAGGCACAGCGGGGACCAGCAGGCCGACTCCCAGTGAGAACTGGCTTCTGGGGAAAGCTGCACTCTCTGGGGAGGGTCCTGGAGACCCTGGTGTCCCCAGCTGCAGGGGAATAGGTGTCCTGCAGGTCCAGGAGCCCAAGTCCGCTCTCTTTGGTAGGCCCCTCTACCTGAGCCAGAGCCCGCAGCAGCGGGTTTCCTCTTACTCATTGCAGGGTCTGGCTTTAGGAACCATAAATCTGCAACATGAAGGTCATGAATTTCCATGGTATGATTAATGAAAGAAAAATTGAGACGGCAGCGTAGATACTGAGCAGATTGAAGAAAGTCAATGACAAGTTGGATGAAAGTTTCAGAGCCTCACTGGCAAGCCCAGAGCTTCTGACCCAGCCTGGAGCGCCACCTAGTGGTTGCAAAGGTTATTCCCCTGACAAAGCTTAGGGATGCTCCCATTGGGTGGGTGGATGCTCAGGGCCTGAGTGTGCCCACACCTTGGGAACCTTGCCCTAGTTCCACCTGGGGCTGCTGAAGGGTATAGGAGGCGCAGGACCCCTCTCCCCAGGTTAGGGGACCCAGGCAGCCGCTCCACTTACCTAACTCCCATCCCCTATGCTCCTTGAACAGTCTTTGGCTTAGTAATACATGGGAATTTCCCAACTTCTTTGTCATGCCCAGTCTGGATCACCTTTGTTTCCCCATTTACAAAAGTCCTACTGATTCTTTAAAGCCCAGCAAGCCCTGTCAACACTACCTTCCAAACATCGCAAGTCGGACATTTCTGACCAGCCCTCCGTAACCACCTGGTGCAGGTCACGGCCAGCCGGGCCGCCGCAGTGCCTCCTGATTGCCTCCGATGGTCTGTTCTCCCAACAGCAGCCAGAGAGATCTATTGAAAACATAAATCATGTCACTCTCCAGCTCCGGAGGCTTCCCACCCCGCTGAGAACAGCACCCACATTTTCTTTCCTGGTGCCTGCAAGGTCCTGTCTCCTCTCCCCGACTTGTCACCTCCTTCACTCTTTTGTGGCCACTTGGACACCTCAGGGCCGTTACTTCTGTGAGAACACTTTCCCCCAGGTATTTGTGTGGCTCACTTCCCCTCTTCATTTGAGTCCCTATGCAACTGCCACCTTTCTCTGACCACTCTGTCCCCAGTTACTTCCTAATCCCTTGCCCACCTTAATTTTCTTCACAGCAACATCAGCACCTGAAACTCTGCGAGATGTTTGCTTGTTCCCATTCTGTGTGGGAACCCCCCCTTCATGAGCACCCGTGCAGTTTACCGGCTCCTCCCGCACTCGAAAGGGGACTGGCACTTACTAAGTAGGGGCTCAGTTGGGGCTGTTGGCTGCCTGTCTTCCTGGCATATCTGCGTCTCCTCTCTGAGCTTGGTTCCTTGGGTCACAGCACGGCTTCGGCACCAGGAACTGCTACTTCCACCCACTTCCCATGCTTGCTTCCACATAAATTCTCACAGCAACCCAGGAAGTAGGTGCTATTATTCTCATTCAGAATAAAAGGAGTTTGCAAGTGGCACAACCAGGACCAGCTGGAGCTGGGTATCAGATCCATGTCTGGCTCCCCAGCCTCTATGTGGAACGTCCTTGCCCTCCACCTGCCCCAAGTCCCCCCATCCTTGAGGCACTGTCTCTGCCAACTGGCATCTTGGACCAGGACAGTGACTGCCTCCTCTGAACGCCTGTGCCGTTTATTTGGCTCCAGTGTATACTGCCAGGGGTAGATGCTGCTTTTTCCTTGCTCCCACCCAGCCCGAGTGGAGGCCCAGGGAAGGCAGGCCTCTAAAGCAGTTGTAGCTCTTCTGGCACGAACGCTGCATGCTAGAGGCACTCAATAAATATCGGTTGACTGATTGATTGGCTTCTCAGATTCAGCACACTTCCTCTGGGCTGCGGGAGGGAGGGGGCTGTCAGCTATATCGAGCATAAAATAAGGCAGACGTGGAGATTTGCAGCCAATGAAACTGAAGCTTCCCCAGGTGAAGCGAGTGGCGGCGGCGGTCCCAGGGGTGCTGTTGAGGAGTCGTTTTCGGGCCCATGGGGCTGGTTGCTGGCTTACCAGATGGATGGTGAAGGCAGTGATGGGCTGCTCCGTCCTAAACCTCAGCCAGCCCCTCAGTCAGCTCTGAACCAGCCCAGCCAGTCCTTTTCTTTTCCCGTCTGTGGGAAATTTGTTCTCCAGGCTCTGGGAACAGTGGGCAACGGCCCTCTGCTCAGGACCACAGGGCAGTCACTGGAGGGTCTGGCTCTGAGAAACTGGGCTCCGAGATTCTTTTCCTGCCCCGAGCAAGCCCGTGTTGCTTCCCCTGACCGCCATCCACCCTCCCGGACTCCTCCCTGGATGCTGGGACCTCTCCCCTGCCGGTGGAATAACGGCAGCCCCCCATCTGCACCTGGGACCCGCAATGTTTGTCACGTGCTTTTGTTTATGTCGCATTTAATTTGATCCTCAGAGTGACCCTAGAGGCCAGTGAAGCCAGTGTAACCCCATTAGCCAGACAGGGGGATTGAGACATGGAAAGGCGGAAGGGATTTGTCTGGGTCACACAGCCGACATGATTGGAGGCTGTGATCCTGTTTGACCAGTAGCCCTGTTCTCACCCTTTCCCTGGCTCGGAGTTGGTGGGGGGTGGGGGGTGGGGGGGGCGGGACATGGAGTCTTTCAAGACCCCTGGTGGTGAATGCAAGAGCAATGCCAGTCTAACAGGCTTTCCTTTCTCTCCAGCTCTGTGGCTGTGGGCTGCTTGGAGTGGGCATTTGGCTCTCCGTGTCCCAAGGCAACTTTGCCACCTTCTCCCCCAGCTTCCCTTCGCTGTCTGCAGCCAACCTAGTCATCGCCATAGGCACCATTGTCATGGTGACGGGCTTCCTGGGCTGCCTGGGGGCCATCAAGGAAAACAAGTGCCTCCTCCTCAGTGTAAGTTGGACCCACACCCCCAACCCTCTGAACTCTGGATCACCCTGCATTTGGGCCACAATGACAGGCAAGGCCTGGGAACATCAGCTAACTGAGCCCAGGAGATTGCTTCCAGGATGTTCTTGGCCCAATCACTCCCCTCTTCCCCACTATCCCTGCCCTAGTTGTCCCTCTCACTCCTTGACTGGTGTCCACTTAATGCCCCTCCCCGACCTGTCTGGGTTTCCTCAGAAGTAGGTAGCCTCTCCATACCTGGGAAGCCCTGGCTGGCTGTTGCCTGTCCCTGCCTCCCTGCCCTTGTTCTGGTTTGTGCCCCACTCCTGGCCACGACCACTACCATGTGCCCATGCCTACACCTTCTCTTTCCAGTTCTTCATCGTCCTGTTGGTCATCCTCCTAGCAGAGCTGATCTTACTTATCCTCTTCTTTGTCTACATGGACAAGGTAAGCTTTCAGGAAGGGAGGAGCTTATGGAATTTCATTGCCCTTGGGATTGGGTCAAACTGGAGCAAGCCAGAGGGAAATGGAACCAGGAGAACAGGAAAGGCCCAGATGAAAGGTTTTGGTGGGGCAGCATGGGGAAGGCGAGTTTGGGATGGTTCATTACCTTGTGTAGTCTTAGGAAGTTGAGTCCTCTAAATTGTCCAAGGATGCAGTGGACTGCCCCTTGCTCAGTGAACTCCCCATCACTGGGAGCATTCCAGCATACTGTGTTGGCCACTTGGAGAAGGGAGTTAGACTCACTAAGTGGCTGGGCTGGGATTTGAGGATAACCCCTTGGAAACTTGCAGGAGCGTGGCCGGTGACACCATGAGTAGGGCTGACGGTGAAGGGGAGCTACCCTTTCTTTTCCAGAGGCCTCTGGGGCGGAGCGACTGCTCCAGGCTGCACCGCAGGGTTCAGAATGGTGGGGTGACCCCTGGCAACCTCGCCAGACTAGACAGTTCCCAGTCCATTTGGAGAACTTCTTATTGGTACTCCCAGGAATGAGTAGCCAAGCACTGAGTCTCTTAGGGCTCAGCAGGCTCGTTGGGGCCCTGTGCCCAGGAACTATGTTACTCTCAGTTCCGTGGGGTCTTGAAGCACTTGCCCAGGCCACACTGGAAGGTGGAGTCATTATTAGGGTTAGAAATGAGTTCCTTTGCATTTGTGAAAGGGAAGAAATAATAATATTGAGAGATCCCTCTGTGCCAGCCCTGTGCTTGGCTCTTTATGAGAATTGTTTCCTTTAATTCTCACAACAACGCCAGAGGTAGATATTATTATTACAGGGTATGACAGATAAAGCAGAGGCAAGCTACTTGCCAGCGAGAGGTGGCCCTAAGATCAAAATGACTCGTCTGCCACTCTCTGGTTCCCAGGGTGTCTCTGACAGGGCAGCATGGGGGAAGATGTGGGCGGGTGGCAGAGTGGCCTGTGTGTGGCTGGTCTCTTTCCTCTGAGTGTTACAGCTCTCCTGGGAGTCAGTGGGTGTAGACTGAAGCTGGGAGCGTGGACCTGCCCTGCCCCGGCACCCCACCCAGGGAGAGAGGTGGCCAGCAGTTCTAGTTGACCTGGGCAGGCTGCATCTGGTCCCAACTGTCCTGTCTGTCGGCCTCAACCGGACAGGTAAATGAGAACGCCAAGAAGGACCTGAAGGAAGGCCTGCTGCTCTACAACACGGAGAACAACGTGGGTCTGAAGAACGCCTGGAACATCATCCAGGCCGAGGTGAGGGCGGGCTGCCCTGCTGACTGGGTGGGCAGGGCCAGCAGGCGGGGAGGAGGCGTGCGGCCTGGGCCTCAGACCCCACCCAGGTGACCGAGTTGGGCAGCTGTGCTTTCTGGATAGTAAGTGAGGGCTGCTGGGTCGGACACCAGCCAGTGGGATGCAGCTGGAGAGGGGCGAGGAGGTGAGTGAAGGAGGGTGAGCAGGACCTGGACACAGGAGTGGACAGGCCTGAGGGAGCTGTGCGAGTGGCTAAGTGGGCACAGGGAGCTGGGAAGGATGGATGATCGAGAAGGACGGACCATCTGATCCTTCTCTGAAGCTTTGGAATGAGTGACAGAATTTATTTTAGCAACAGCTATGCCCCCTGGTCCTGGCTCAGGCTAGGAGGCTCTGATTCTGAGAAGAACAAGTCAGTACAGCCTGGTGCCCCATGGGAAGCGCTGGGGAAGGGCAGGCGCCAGCCTGCGATGGTCCCTCAGGCACAGAGCCGCAGGTGCTGGTGGGACGGAGGGCTGAGCACTCCTGCCCAGAGTCAGTGCCCAGCTCCGAGGGGCCGGCAGCTTTCCTGTCTCCTGCTCCAGCCTCCAGGAGGGAGCTCTCACTTACCTCCCCTGTGGGCCCAGCTGAGGCCAAAAACGGACAAGAGAAGGCCTTTGTGTCCTCTGCTGAACTCCAGGGGGCAGTTCGCTGGGGCGGGGTTGGCCTGGATGGGGAGGGTGCAGAGGAGCTGGCAGGCTGTGGCGTGTCTGACCCTGTGCCTCCCACCCACAGATGCGCTGCTGCGGCGTCACCGACTACACAGACTGGTACCCGGTGCTGGGTGAGAACACGGTCCCCGACCGCTGCTGCATGGAGAACTCCCAGGGCTGTGGGCGCAACAGCACCACCCCGCTGTGGAGAACGGTGAGGCCCGAGGCCCTGCCCCGGGTCCTCCTCCCAGGAGCCTGTGCCATGGCAAAAGGAACCTACAGGGGAGGGAGGGGGGCCTGGGGCTCCAAGGACTTGGCTTAATGTGGGGCGCACAGGACTGCAGCCAAAAAGGCAGGTGGAAAATGGAGGGCCTGGACCCATAGTTGGGAGTGTAATGGGGAGGGGTGTGTCTGAGGCTGTGCAGTGGGGCCTTGTGGGTGGAACCCTGGGCAGGGCAGGGCCTGCTCAAAGGCAGGACCAGGCTGAGGGTCAGGGAAGGACAGGAGGAAAGAGCAAGGACAGGGGCTGAAGGAGAAAGAGAGTGGGGGGCTGGGCAGGAGGGGTGCTCGTCGTCATGCCGGGCCCTTCACCTCGTGGTCCTCGCTCCCTAGGGCTGCTATGAAAAGGTGAAGATGTGGTTTGATGACAACAAGCACGTTCTCGGCACCGTGGGGATGTGCATCCTTATCATGCAGGTGAGAGGGCCATCAGCCTCGCTGCATCCCAGCTGGAGAAAAGCAAGCCCCCGAAGTTAAGTCACTGACCCAGGCGGCCCCTCCATGCGCTGTCCTGCTTTGCGGCCTCTTGGTGCCTGCCCGACCCTACAGGCCCCAGAGGCGCTGCTTCCTCCCATTTCCTAGGCCTTGGGCCCGATGCTGGCCTTGGGCCCGTGTCCCTCCTCACTTCACAGGGACCCCACTTCACAGGGACATTTTCCTTGTGGCTGAACTGAATGAGACCTGAGTCCTTAGTAACACCTGTGAGCATGGGCTCGGGGGTCAGAGCCCACAGGGGTCAGTCCTGGCCTCACCGTCTGTTGGACATGTGTGACCCGGGCACACTGATTAGCTTGTGTGCCTGAATTTCCACATCAGTATAACGAGCCTGATCATCGTGCCACTTCTCAACCGGGACTGAGTTTAACATGCCTCACATCGGGCAAGGAGCTGCACCAAGCACAGAGGAAGTGCCAGGTCATCTCAACTGTTCTTAGCAAGCACGTAGTGACGCTGTTCTCTTAAGGCCGAGCACGAGACCCTGACCTTTCTGGGGACGAGCATTTCCTGGGCTCCCTCCTGTGCCCACTACACATGGCTCCTGTCCCTGGTGAGCAGGAGTCTCCATGCCTGATTCCTCTTGGAGTACTTGAACTTCCCTGGTCGGTCCATGGGAAGACGGTCAGCATCCTGCACCAGGGATCTTCCTTATCCTAAACTCTTGGGCCGAGGGGCCAGATCGTGTCTGATTTATCTAAGTGCTCGCAGACTGAGCAGATGAGCTCTCATGTGAGCTGCACTCACCATTTAGTACCGAGAGTGGGGCTCATGTCAGGTCCGCCTGGGGTCAGGCCTGGACCTGGACCAGAACCTTGGGGTTGGGATCATCCATCATGGTCTCCTCCACGTATGCCTGCACCTTCGGTGTGGGAGCCAGGAGAGGCACAGTGTCACCTGCTTTGTGGCCTGTGCCCAATGCAGGCTATCTGTGGTGACTTGAGCCACAGGCTGGCTCCCTGCTGTCACCACCCCCTTTCAGGATTCAGGAGTTGAGGGAATAACAAACTGGAATTAATGTCCTAAGCTTCACTGGTAAGAGTGTCTGCTGCAGCCCAAGAATCACGCTGTGTATTCCAGAACAGAATGACTGAGCACAGGTCGAGTTCCCTCCCCCTCCGCACCGCCTTGTTAGCTGCCAGTCAGGGTCAGCCCTCTGTGCACTCGGCCTCACACAGCACTCTGAAATGGAGAGGCTCAGCGACATTCTGTACAGACAGCTCTGAGGGCTGAGCTCACGGTGTGGCCCTGGGCTGGTCACTGGGTGCCCTCCTCCGCTCACCACTATCCTCATCCCACCAGGTTTTTCACGCCCACAAGCGGTTGTACCTTTTGCTGTCGGTGGCCCCAGCCATGGGGCTTTTGTCTGAGCCCGTTCCCCGTGTCTTTCAGATTCTGGGCATGGCCTTCTCCATGACCCTCTTCCAGCACATCCACCGGACTGGTAAGAAGTACGACGCCTGAGCGCCAGCGGGAGCCCAGCCCCCACGCGGACACTGTGCCAGGGAAGGAGATTTGAGCTTTGTGTTGCCTGCCCGCACTCCAGACTGCTGCCCCCTGCACCCACGTTCCCCCAGCGCCCTCCACACACCCCGCCTCAGCCTTCTTGGGGTGGAGAGCCATGGGGAGAAGGCACGGAGACCTTGGGGTGCTGGGGGTGCTGGATTCCTGCATCTGTGCATTTGCCAAAGAAGACAGGGTGGGCCGGGGGGCGCATTTGAGGAGGCCGCACCGATGGTGGCTACCCCGCCCTTCCTCACACCACACTGTGCGCGTGGGGGGCCGTGAGTGCTCCCGCCTGGCGGAGAGACTGCCCAGCAGAGGCCTCCCTTCGGAGAGCGGGAGCAGCAGCCTCCGGCCAGGCACCCAAGGAGCACCTTGCCCAGGCTTTTTATACCTTACAGTGTAACTTTTTTATTTTATTTTACTCTGATTATGATTATTCAGGAATATTATCTCAGATAAGTTTAGGGTTAGCTTTCTGATTTATAACTTTTTACTGTGTTGATTTCTGTAACAGTTTGATTTTTGTCTGAGGGTGGGAGACGGGTGGGAGAGAGGACGTCCGTCGGGTTTCAGTCAGGACAAACCACTGTGCAGCAGTCAGGAGGCACTGGGTGAGGTGGGCCAGCCTGCGTTCAGATGCTCTGAGGGAGGCGGCCGGGGCTGCTCTGTCTGCCCCGCGGCCTGTGGCACCGGAGCCTGGAAGAGGAGGTGAAACAGAGGCACGTGCAGCCGCGCGAGGAGCGCCCTGCTCAGGAGCGTCCTGCTCAGGAGCCACGTGTCTGCGCGTGCTGGCGCAGGAGGCCAGAGCAGCGGGGTCCCTGGGGGGCTGCCGGGTGCTTTCCCAGGAACACAGCTGGAGCCGTTGTGGGTCCTTCCACTTCATGATGAGCAGTCGCTTTTCCTTCCCTTCCTCCTTCCCGCGACATCTGCCAACCCCAGTGATTTCACAGACATTCCTGTAGAAACTCCCGGACACATACCTCTCGTTCAGCTGCTGCTCACTTTCTCACACTGCTTCTGGGAGGGAGGCAGTCCTGAGGTTTTGCTGCTCAGTCAGTGGCAGAGGACCCTGGAGTCAGGAGGGCAGGTGGAAGTGGTGCCCGTGACCATTCCAGCCGGTGCACTGGGCTGCTGGTTCCTGCTGGGAGGAAGGGGGAGGTGTCCGTCCAGGTCCCGGGACTCATCTCCTTCCTCGGGGCTCATGGATGGTGGGGTGGGTGGCAATCATGTCCCCAGTGACCGCAAGGAAAAGTACAGAAAACTGAGAGATGTCAGACTGGATCCTGTTAAGTAGCCCCAGGAGGAAGCCGTCTGGGAGATGAGAGGTGGGCGGGCATTCGGCTGCGACAGCGCCCACCAGAACTTATGCTGGTCTAAGCGAGCATTTTGCAGTTAAAGAAGCAAGTCAAGTATCTGTGGGATGGAGCTTGAAAAGGTTCCCCACCCGCTAGGTGGGGCCTGGGTGCTTCCCCAGGTGGGGCCTCAGGGAGGCTGCCTTTTTCTACACCACGTGACTCCAGCCCTAGTTTCCCACCAGGCCCATATCTCTCCGGCCTCCATCTGTCTGTTCCAAGAGCTGAGACTCAGCTGCCCAGCCAGCAACCCCTCCCCTGATCTTCAGTGCAGTGCAGTCAGGCCCAGGAGGACAGAACTTTGGGTGAGCTCAGGACTCACTTCTTTGGAGGGTGGGGAGTGAGTTGGGCAGTAGAGCCACCTCCTGAGAGCTGGTGCAGATGGGAGAGCTGGGGAGGTGGGGCCTGGGGTGGAGGAGGGGTAAGCACATGTTTGAGCAAAACTGCCTCTGGGTCCTCTGGCCGCCTCCGGGAACCCCAGTCTGCAGAGCTCCTAGCGGCCTGCCACCAGGCCATTGTGGAGACACCCAGCAAACAGCATTCAAGTCGGGCAGTGGGACGTGGTGCATACTGAGTTTGTGCCGGGGGTGGGGGGTTGTTTATGCCTATCAATGCAATTTTTAATTTTTGTTAAAATCAACAGCAAAAGCCTAGCACCTTGGGAGGTGTGGCCTCCCTGGCAGTGTTTTGTTTCTGGAGCTTCAGGGGCATCCTCTGGCCTGGAGCCCTGGCCACAGACCCCCTTCCTCCTTTGAGCCCCACCCTATCGTCTGTCCTCAGAGCCTTGTCACAGTTCCCAAGCTCCCTTCTGGCCTCCTCCTGTGCTTGGTGGTTCCGTCATTGGCTGAGTCGACACTGGGTAAAAGGTGCTGAGCATGGGCTGGAGTGCTCTTCCAAGCCCGTGTCTGGCCCACACTGTGTTGGAGGCCGCAGCTGTGGCTTCCCCACCAGAGTCAGAGTTCATTTAGTCAGGTCTGATGCAGGCAGTTTACAGAAGGCTCAGAAGGTCAGGGTGCTGCAGACGGCATCAGGGGAATGCCTTCCCTGGCCTTTCTTTGCAGCCACCTCGGGAGGTGAGTGAGCAGGGCCTGAGCCCTGCTCCGGGGGCTGCAGCAGGTGTGGGCACAGTCTCCCCTGCACTCCTGCGGGCCTGGGCCTGCATCCTGGGCTCGCTCAGGAAGGCTGCTGAGCCCACCCCAGATGCTCATGCAAATGTTCTGGTCTGACTTGGAACCAGGTGGCCATCCCTCCTTGTTTTAGTGGCCAACGAGCAGCCAAATGGATGGAAACGACTGTCCGGCTCTTGGGCCCCCTGCCCACCACTGGTGGAGGTGCTAACTAGCAGGGACCTGGTGTAGGATGGGAGCTGGGCCAGGTGCGTGGGGTCCGCTCTTGGTCCTTCAGCCTTTCAGAGTCTGGGCCTCATTTCCCCTTCTCCCATTTCCCTCCTCTCCCTGCAGTGAAGCAGTAGTCCAGGGTGGGGCCTGGCCTTCCTGCCCTCACCGGGCACTCTGAGGGCCAGGCCTTGGGCCTGTGCCCACACCCTGCCCAGCACGGGAGAGCACGCCTGTTGGTTTCAAATGCACTTTTCTGCTTGTGATGCGGTATCTGCGTTTCCTTCATCCTAGTCCTGGCTTTATTGAACACCATGTTTTTAGCATGTTTTTAAATAAAACCTGATAATATGTCAAAAGCACAAGCAGGCTGTCTCTGTGGTGTGTTCATTCGGTAAACCATGACTGTGGCACGAGCCCTACTCTCTGTCCAGGACACACCTGCAGCTAGGAACTCATCTCCCCTCAAGCCCAGGTTATAGATCTGCTGGCTTGGTGGGGAGGTCCTCTGTGTGTGCTTGAGGAATCATAACACCTCCTTTGCCTGGTGACCTGAGGCGGGTTTGGTGGGGGCCCTCTGCATGAGAGGCCGACCCCACCTATGTGTTTGTCCCGTCCAGTCCACCAGCCTGTGGGCCAGGCCCTTAGTGCGCTGGGAGAGGGGCAGCGACAAGCCACTCTTGGCCTCCTGTGGGGCAGGGATGCAGCTTTAGGTGCAGTTTCTCCCCAACCCCCCTGATGACCCTGGGGCTCATCGGAGCCAGGAGTGAGGGGGCCTTGCGGGTGGCTTTGCCTGGGCTGTACTCCCTTAGGTGGCTCTGAGCTGGCTCCACTGGGCACAGAAGCACCAGTCAGTACGAGATGGTCAGCGGGGAGGAGGGAGGCACTGAAAACCACTGGCTGTGCCACCTCACTGCAGGGAAGCCTCCCAGCCTCCTTGGCTGCTGTAGTCACAGTGACAAGTTGGGGTGAGAAGCTCAGACTCACCCTGCCCTGGGCCATTGCTGCAGCTCAGATACCAGGCTGGGCCGGGGCAGGAATGAAGGCGAATGTGCAGCGTGGGTTTGATGGGAGCGGGAGCTGCATCTCTCAGCCCTGTACCGTGTGTGGAGGTTTGGCTCCTGCCTCCTCCGGGAGAGGCCAGGTTGGCATGGGATTGTCCCAGAGCATCAACCTTGGGAGCCTTCCTGCAGCTGCTGTGTCCCAGCACCTGCAGGGATTTGCTGAGGATTGACTGAGGCGTCTGAGATGACCCTCTGTCAAAGGTGCAAGGAGACCTTGTGGCCGTGGGTCAGGAGATGGTCATGGCTCAGGGAAGGGTGACCCTCCATCTTCTGAGGACCAACCGAGGCATAGAAAGTGGGTGGGAGCCACTTCCTCTGCCCATTCTTGCTCTCACTCCTGCCCCTCAGCCTGTGGACACACCTACTGGGATGCCCCCGTGTCCCTGTGCTGTCTTCTCTGAGGGACAGAGTGACATCCATTGGCACCCAGGGCACTGGGACACACGGACTGTTCTGTGAGCACTGAGCTCCAGTCAGATTAAGCAGTGAAAGGCGGGCCACCTGGCCAGGCAGGAGAGGGGATGTCAGCGGGAGGACAGGGCTGGGCATCGTCCCCCCTGGAGACTTCTAACACTAGGCAAGGGCCTTCTGGGCTGGGTTCTGGGCTCTTCAGCCCATGGCATGGGTGGCTGAGATGACCCTGGGGGATCTCTTGCTCCTCCATTCTTGTGTGAGGAGGTGGGAGAGCTGCCTCCCATCGGTGTCCAGCGAAGGGCAAGTGAGAAAGGATGGTTTGTGAGCCACAGAGGAGCCGGCTTGGTATGTATGAGAACTTCCTCAAAACAGCTCATCCAGGGCTCGCACAGACAAGACATTATCACACACAGACTCGAACACTAATTTGTGCCAAGCAGCTTGAATACAGTGGTGAACAGCCAGACCCGATCCCTGTGGCTCCAGAGGGGGCCACAGAGAGTCAATGGGATTGCACCTCAGGCTCCGATGCTGATGTTCTCTGGGTGGAGAGTCACTGACTCCATCTCAGATGTGGAGCTGAGAGCTGAAGTGGGAGGAGCTGACGTGGCAGGGAGTGGAGGGAGGGGTGTCCTGTCGATGTCACTGGGGCTGGCACACCAGTGAAGGGGGTGAGCTTTAAGCCAGGGAACTGCTGAGAGGCCGGAAGCCCATGTGCCGGCTCAGACCCGCCTTGAGAACCATCGCTGTGGCTGCAGAGTGGAGGATGGTTGAGGGGACAGCATGGGTGCAGGGACCTCGGAGAGGCTGCGTAGGTGATTTAGGTGAGAGATGATGCAGCCCTCTGGGCAACACCGGTGGGACGGAGGAAAGAACAGATTTGAGAGACCCCAGGAGAAGTGATGAGCCCGGTGACTGACTAGACTTACTGTGGGGGAAAGCGCATTCTTGCCGCTCATCCGGCATGCTGGCCCTCGCCCTGCACTGGAGCTGATGAATGGTTCGCACCAAATGCAGGTGAGTGTTTTCTAGGCTCATTGCTCACGGGCAGGAGGCGGCAGAGGCAGGCACGTGCAGCTCTCTCTCCTTTTGTTTTGAGCGTCACGGCTTCACAGTGCTTTCACAGGCGTTGTCTAGGCTTGTCCTGACCACGACTGTGCTATCAGTGGTCACGGTACAGGTCTGGGTGGGAAGTGCGCTGGTGGGGGCTGGAGGGCCTGGGCAAATTCCCGCTCCGCAGCTGGTGTCCTCAGGAGCCTTGTAGTCATTGAATTTGTCTTGCTTTCGTCATCTGCAGAATGAGGATGACACCTATTTTACAGATTTGCTGTGAAGACTAAATAGAGGCATGTATGGAAAGACACCCAGCCTGTTCCTGGGCCAAGGGAGGTGCTTGGCAAGAAAGTGGTCACATTTGGGGCTTAGGGTCCCCAAGGAGAAGCAGGGCCCCTGCTGAAAGCTGGGTCCCAGGGCAGGGATCTGGGAGTGGGGTGAGCTATGGAAAGGAGAGGTGCAGGATGTGTCTCCCAGTTTTGCTCTGGGCTGGCTGTAGAGCACAGTAATTCACAGACGCAAGAGGGAAGTCAGATTAAATGAATGTCGATTGGGGCACAAAAATATCGGCATTGCAATGGCCCCTTCTTAAAGCAGTCAGTAAAGATTGGGAGGCTATTGATTTAGCCATCTCATTATGCTGAGTTTAATGACAGCCGTGAGATGGACTACTGTGCCTCCTTAACCCGACAAAAAGAAAAGCCACATGCACAGGACACACTGGAGCCAGGCCCTCCAGCTGAAGCCGGAATTCCCC
>NW_005871215.1:2368444-2393721 GCF_000147115.1 Myotis lucifugus | reverse complement strand
GGTCCCCCTGCAGCGCCCATCCTTCCTGCTCAGTCACTGCTGGAACAGGGTTCAGCCAATGATGGAAAGTAGGGGCTTCTCATGAGATTTGTTTTTTAAGAAGAAAAGTAAGTGAATTACTTTTCTATGACAGGAGAAAAAGTTATTTTATGATCTTTTCATTAAAAGCTTGATTGAAATCTAAAAGAAGAAAGAAAGAAAGGGAAGGAGAGGAGGAGGAGGGAGAGGAGGAGGACGAGAGGCAGACGAATCTCAGCTTTTGTCCCTGTGTGTCCCCCACCCCATGGGCAGCCTCTCTGTTCTCAGTTGGGGACAGGAAGTGGGAACCAAGTCCCACCAGCTTGAAGCAGCCCACCCTGCTGACAGAGGCGTTGTCTCCTGCCAGGGAGTAGTGGCAGCTGACAGGCCAGTGGCAGCCACCAGGGAGACAGCTTCCGCAAAGGCTCCCACTGCCCCAATCCTGACCAGGCCCCACCGGCAGCCAGGGCCCTGAGGCAGCATGGGCAGCACCCACAGTGCTGTGTGTGGCAGGAAGGGGCCTGGAGGGGTCTCACCCTCTCACACTTAGTGATGGTGCAGGTGAGCAGACATCCTATGAGATGGGTGACCATGGGCCTGATATCAAAGCCAGGGGTGCTGCCACTGTGACTGTTCAGTGAATGATCTTGACTAACTGGCCGAGAGATACAGGAGGAGGCCAAGGATGCGGATCCCTGCCAGGCAGCCCCCCCCCCCTCCCCGGGCCCAGCCTGCCCCCCAGTCCCTCTGTCGCGGGGTCCCCAGCGTCCAGCTTACCCGGGTGCTCTCAGGCTCCCTCATGGACCCCACCCCACCTCAAGCTAGTTTTCTAGACAGAATAGTGAATGAAACAGAATGAATGTTTTATGTCATAAAAGACAAGCGTTTACTTTCTTTAGCTCCTTCCTGGGCGGGCACGCTGGTGCGCTCAGTCCCTCTGAATCATGGATGGACGTCTTTCTGCATTGGGGTGAGGAGTGCCTGACTCTAGTTTGGGGGGGAGGACAAATGAGTGGTTGGGGAGAAGGGGGGAGACACTAGCACTCTGTGGGGAGGTGGGGTGGGGGCCAGGGAGCAGTAGAAGGTGTGCCTCAGCTTGAAGTGCCCCTGCCCTGCCCTCTCCGCACACCCTGCATCGGCTGCAGCCCGCCAGGGTGATGCCCACAGCAGGACGGGCAGACCGCAGGCTCATAACAGGGGCTGCTGGGCATCACAGTCAGAAGTGTGGCAGTCCCGGCTGCCCAAAGGCGATTTAAGGGGAACACAACTCCAGCACACTTGTGAGAGCCTGGCTCTCGCTCGCCACCAGGAGTAGTGACGCCCACGGGAGGTGAGGTCGGTGCAAACAGTCAACCTGGCAGCTGGCAGGACCCTCTCAGGGTGGTCAAGGGGCTCCTACCAGGCTCCCCCCCCCCACACACACCTGATGGAATTCCCTGCAGGGGAGGAAAAACAGCAGCAGCAGGTAGTTCCAGATGCAGTTCCTTTATTATTGTGCCCCTGGCCCCGAGGCTGGCTTACACGGAGACCAGCGGTGGAGGGGCTGTTTACAAGGAGAGCAGTTTCTCTGTATGTGATAGAGTCAGGTGACTTCCCTGTCTCTAGAGCATTGTGACAGCCCATATCCAGGACCGCCGGTTCCAGATCCCAGGAGCCTGTCTGGCCTCAGGAGGAACGGGCTGCCTGGAAAGACTTGTGGCGCTGGCATGGGTGCCTGTGGTGCTCACGCAGCGGGGAGGCCGAGGGAGGAGCACAGGCCTGGCACTGTGCTGGAAGAGAGAAGGGGCGACGAGAGTGGCGTGGGGCCGGAGGGGGTGGGAAATGGGGCTGGACTGTGGACCTGTCCCCTTCAGGGAAGAGGACCCGGCACCTGCTCTGCCAGCCGGGGTCACAGACGGGCTCAGGCGGCCCCTCAATTCAAGCGGAGGTGGGGCGGGTGCTGCAGGAACGCACAGCAGGGAGGCACGGTCCTGGCTGGCGGTGAACTGCCCACAGCCGCCCCGTGTCACAGAGTGGGACCCAAGCCTCACGCCCGGAGGGGACTGAGCCCCGGGGCTGTGACACACGAAGGTGGTTCAGGGCTGTGGTCTAAAGCAGTGGCTCTCCAGGTGCAACCCCAGGTCAGCAGCACCCACATCACCTGGGAACCAGCTAGAGGCACAAATCCTTGGCTCCACCCTCTGATCTGAAGATGGGGGAGGGGGGGAGGAAAGAGGGGGTAGTAATCTGTGCTAAAAACCCTCCAGGTGACCCTCAGGCGACCCTCATGCAAGCTCAAGTTTGATCACTAGCATCCTTGGCAGATGTGAGCGCCACCCAGTGGTGACACAAAATGTGGGGTTCTCCTTAGCCATCAAACCACCTCCGCTTCTCCAGTTCTGTCCTCAGCCCAAAGTGGCCAGTAAGGAGAGTGTTTTCAAGGCTGATAGCAGGGTGGGTGGTGGCGAAAGTAACTTTTCATTCACACCTCCCACCTTGAAACCCTGAAGATGGACCGGGAGTGGCAGATCCCAAGACCAACAGTGGCCGTGGGGCATGAGGATCTTGGAGGCACATGGCCCTGCATGTCACCCCACCCCTCCTCAGGGCCAGGCCTGGGGTCGTGCACTGGGCGGCAGCCTGATGAGATTCTAGGCCGGAGACAGCTCACACTGTGCCCACCCAGAGCCCGGTATCGGCGGCAGAGAGGAGGGAAGGCAGGCAGGAGGTGGTCAGCTCCACCAGCCGGGCACCTCCTCCCTGCCCCGGCCGCTCTGTGATGCATGAGGCCGCATGGGCGGGCGGGAGAGGTGTTTCCTGTCACCTGGCCAGGCCTCCATGCCCAGACCACTGTCTCCACGCCGCATGAGCATTCACATCTGCGTGGGGATTCTGAGTGCCGAGGGCGGTCACCCTCACTCTGGTGTCAGCGTTGGCTCCGGAGGTGGTAGGCCAGGCGCCCCTGAGCCATGGCCCCGGGCTCCTGTGAGACACTCTGCCGGGGGTGGGGGGTCCCCTGTCAGCCCAAAGGAGCCACTCTTCTCTTCCAACCGCACAGAGCAGCTCTAGCGCTGGGGCTGGCGGTGGTCCCGCCCAACTGGGGAGGGGGTGTGAGGCTGGTCCACAACACCCCACGGCCATGCTGCTCCTGAATGTCAGCCTGGCGGTTTATTAGAGATGGAGAACTGGGGGCGCTGGGGAGAGGGGTGGCGTGATGGCAGCCACTGCTGCTGACTGTGGAGTGGGGGGAATATACCCTCATACCTCGGTCCCTACGAGATGGTGTGTCTACGTGACTAACACATTCTAAGCACACAGTAGGCCTTCAGTAAACACAAGGCCCTGGACACCCCCCCGCCCCGTGGCTATGCCTGAGGAGCTCCTGGAGCTGGGAGGGGGAGGGAGAAAGACAAGGATGGCCACAAATACTTTAAACAAGACTTCATCCCCTCACCAAAGGCCGTCACACTCCTGTCTCCCCAGACACAGGTCATCCAGGGAGTTGGGGTGCACCACTCCCTCTGGGAGGGGTGTTCCTGTGAGCTGAGGGAGGGAAGGGCCGCTTGGTGAGATCGAGGTGTGGGTGTGCTGGCCTCTTTTCTGGGCCTGTGTGCCGGCGCCTGTTGCCCCCGCAGGACTGCGATGGCTCTCACCAGACACGCCTTCTCTCTCCGGGAACTCAGGGCCCTGCCGGCCTCAGAGCAGGGACCTGGGGGAGCCATCCTGGCACAGATCTGCATGCTCACAGGCGGACCGGCACCCCAGCTCTGACTCCAGTCTTCAGGGCGCCCCTCGGGGAACCTGCCATGCCCTGGGCCTCAGTTTCCTGTCACCGTGTCTCATCTCCCAGGCCGTTGGCATGAACAAAGAGGTCCCAGTCCCCCAAAATTCCGGGCTGCTCTATCCCTCTGCGGCTTGGACCAGCCCGGTCCTCGGTAGCTCTCACAAGACGATGTCCAGCACAGGAGCCACAGCTCCCCCTGCCTCTGCCTCGTCAGCACAGGAGGTGGGGCAGGAAGTCAGCTCTCCAGGGTCTCCCCCAGTGACAAGGCCCGGCACCCCATCCCCATCTGCACAGGCTGGGGCACCTCAGGAAAGTGAAGGGACCCAGGAGGGGCAGGCATGTAACAGGCCAGCACCCGTACACTGCCGCCTCCCTCGGCCCTCGGCTCTCGGCAGGAAGAGCACGCGCTCTCTCTAAGCCTCACTTGGTGAGACCTGTCTGACTTCTGTTCCTGCAAAGAGCTTGGCCTCACCATCACCTTTTATTTATCTGCATGAGTCCCGGGAAGCTGGAGGGCAGCAAAGATGACCACACCACCGTTTCTTTTGTCCTTGATGCAGCCTGGGGTTGCTAGCAAAGCTGGTCTCCCTCCTAATGAACTTTTCTCCGCCACCCCAAGGCCCTCTGGCTAAGCCAGCCAGGGTCCCCACCAGCCCCGGAGGCAGGGAGGCAGGGAGGCAGGGAGGCAGGGAGGCAATGTGCTCTGAGGGTGTGCAGTTTCTGCACAGATGAGGGCTGAGCTGGGGATAGCAGGGACCTGTGTATGGGAGAGAGAATACCCTTCACCCAGGACTGACCCGGCTCAGCCAGAGCTGAGCTTGTCACACTGGGACTGGACCCAGAGGGGAGGCAGGAGGTGACCTTTCTTGGCCTTGGATTTAGCATAACAAGGGCCCACCTCTCATGGGTGGGGCAGGAAGAGGGTCCCTGTGGCTGGAAAGAGCAGGGCCCGGGAGGTGTGGAAGCGGGTGTGGGGTCTTCCTGTTAGAGCACCATGTCACAGCCTCAGGGGGTGGGGGGCGGTGGGGGGGAGCTGTGGCTGTTGAAGGAAAACTGTCAGCATCTGCATTGCATTTCTAGGCTTTGCTTTCTGTTCTCCCTCAGTATCGGGAAGTTCTTCCTGAGGATCCCCTGCCCAATTCAGACAGCGAGGCGGGACCGGAGGGAGGGACTGTGCTCGCTCCAGGAGCAGAGCGAGGCCTCGTGGTCAGGGAGCCTGACACAGGACAAGTGAGGTTCAGGGCGGAGCACCCCTCGACTTGGAGCTTTACCTTTTCAGTGGCTCCGACGTTTCAGGCTCTGCGATTGGGTCCAATCGGGAGGAGTTTTACACTCGCCCACATTAACCGCCGAAGGTTTAAAACCCTGGCCGTTCTGAGGATCAGGCCCTACACAGGAGATTCCTGGAGGCTGGGGCTCGGGGCCTTTCTCCCAGGGCTCCTCTCCCAGGGAAGGCCTCCAGGCGGCGCAGGCTCCTGCTGCAGCACATGCAGGTGGGGCCAACTCCCCGCCATCTCTATGCCCCCAGCCCCCTCGCTCCCTGCCCGAAGCCCCACCATCTACCACTGCCCGCATCCAGCTTCCGGCGGCCTCATCTCATTCTCTCCACTCCCAGGCCCTGCAGGAAGGAGCCAGGCCATGGGGACACTCCTCTCCCGTGAGAAGGCCTTGGGGTGGGCAGATCAGAGGCCTGGTGAGAAGGCCTTGGGGTGGGCAGATCAGAGGCCTGGGCCTTCTGGGGGCAGAGATACCCCTAACTGCCCACCGTGATGCATCTCCGGGAGGCCAGAGCAAAGCCCCCAAACCTAGGCAGAGGCGAGAGGAGGGCTGCTCAGCAACGTCGGGGTCATGCTGAACACCCGGTCCAGAGGGGTCAAGGTTTGTAGTCCTTCGATGTCGTTTCAGGAGCTGGGAGGGAGCAGAGAGTCCAACTCTCTCACCTTCCCGTGGTCCTTGGGAGCCTCCTGTCTGTCCCTGGCAGGGCCAGTCCCCGCCTGGGCTGGCAGTGAGCACTCGGAAGTGGAGGGTTCCCGTCTGGTGGGAACTTCAGGAGCCATGGTCTTGGGCACTTGGTGGGTCTGAAGGGTGGGCACCAGGGATGGGGACTTTCTGCGAGTTTCTAGATGAGCTATGCTGGCTCCCCGGGTCTGGCAGATGGGATTTGGACCCCTGTCCTTGTGGGGGGCAGTGGAGGGGGACACGATGGGCCGTTAGTGAACATGCAGCTGGAGCCTCCGGTGCAAGCAGCAGGTGAGAACCATTCCGCAGGTCTGCCAGGTGGAGAGAGCAGAGATCAGGACCCCACCGCGGTACGGCCAGCAGTGCCCAGAGCGCGGCTTCCCACACGGAGTGCGCAGCTGGGACCTGGATGAAGGGCAGGCTCCCACGTGGGAGGTGGGGGAGGGAGGTACTGAGATTCTGCCATTCTGACAAGCTCCCAGGGAACACGCTCTGAGAACTGCTCTGCAAGAGCAGTACTTCTCACACTTTGATGGGAACGAATCACCCAGGGACCGCGATGTGGGTGGGGCCGAGGTTCTGCACTACTAGCGAACGAGCTCGGCCCTTGCCTGGTCTGCGGCCCAGCGCTTCTCCAGGGGCAGCTGACTGCTACCCGAGCAGCCTTTCTCTGTCTGCATTGCTGCTCTGACCAGAGCAAAACCAGCCACCACAGTGGATTCTGGCTGATGGACAGAAGCCACTGGGGACACCGAGGCTCTGGGAGGGGCACCCAGAGCTGTCACCAGCTCATCTGTAAGTCATTGTGGAATGTGGCACCAAACGAGGCCCTAGGAGCCTGCCTGACAGGCCCCTGTCACACCCACTAGCTGAGCAAGAAGGGGCTAGCAGTGGTCGGCAAACTCATTAGTCAACAGAGCCAAATATCAACAGTGCAACGAGGCCCTAGGAGCCTGCCTGACAGGCCCCTGTCACACCCACTAGCTGAGCAAGAAGGGGCTAGCAGTGGTCGGCAAACTCATTAGTCAACAGAGCCAAATATCAACAGTGCGATTGAAATTTCTTTTGAGAGCCAAATTTTTTAAACTTAAACTATATAGGTAGGTACATTGTTATTAACTTAATTAGGGTGCTCCTAAGGCTTAGGAAGAGCCACACTCAAGGGGCCAAAGAGCCGCATGTGGCTCGCGAGCCACAATTTGCCGACCACAGGGCTAGAGCATCGGCCCAGAGCAGGGCAGTGCTGGGAAGTCACCTTTTCCTGGTCTCACTTTCCTGTCTCCACACTATTGAGGACCCTTATTCCCCCGCCTTCCTTTGCCTCCTCTTCCTCTCTACCCCTCCTCTCCTCCCTCCCACCCAAGGATACACAGGGACAAGGCGAGGATATTTGGACCAGGGAGGCCACGACTCTGACCATGCTCCTGACCATGATGCCCTTGGATCCTGACTCCACCGGTGGGGGAGGGGCACTAGGGCAGCCCCATGGCCACCCTGTGGACATGGGCCAAGGTGCACTTCCCCAAATATAGGAGCAAGGCGCCATCTTCCCCAAACTTTCCAACAGCTGCTGCCAACGGGAGGACAGGCAGGTGAGGACTCCTACGGGCCGGTAGGCGCTCGGTCTCTCTTTGCGAGGCTGGCGTAGGAGGTAGTGAAGGATGCCCCTCTTCTTCCCCTTCCTCCCTCCTCTCCATCCCGATGTGGGAGGCTGGTGGGGCCCTGTGAACACAGCCCTCAGCTCCAGACTCGGTGCCAGAGCAGAGCTAATCCACCAAGTACTCGGAGCCACAGCTGAAAGGCGGCCTAAGAGGTTATTTTGTCTCCCACCGGCTTTTAGCAGATGGTTGTCACAGCCATGCCACCCAGGTGTCACGCAGCATGCCTTGTCCTGTGTTATCTGAGTCTTTCTCATCCTTGCTAAGGGGGAAGCCGGAGGGAGCAGGTGGACCAGCAGGGACTTGTGGCTACCTCTCCTACACCTCATGCCGGGGGAGACAGGAGGGCTGAGCTCCCAGCATGCTCACTCTTGAATGAGATGTGTGTTCCCAGGGTGCCTCCCAGGGAAGGCACAGCGAGGATGGAGTGTGCGGGCCAGAATCTCGCCAATGCATGCACACACACACACACACACACACACACACACCGCCCTGATTCATGCAGAAGAGTAATGGACTGAGCGTTCAGATCCCTGAGTGAGCTGTGTCTCCTTCCTGGCAGAGGACATGCAGAGATCAGCACACTCAGCGGCAGACCAGGGTGAGCAAAGAAAACACACAGGTTGACCACGGGAGCAGGAGATGGCGATGACAGGCTGCTGGGCCCAGCCTGTGTGGGAGATGGCACCCCCTTCTGACAGCCGGCCTGGAAATTGCACATGGCACACGTGGGCTTTTAACAGAGAAGCCCGAATGCTTTCAGCTTCTTTCGAGGTTTCTGACCCAGCACCTGGCGGTCACCAAGAGCATCAGGGAAGGACCAGGAGGTCCCAGGAAGCCACTCGGTCCCCCTTAATGCCCTGCAGAGTCCAATCTCACTGTCTTGCGAGTTTTCTGGGCTCTGCAGCATGTTCCTATCTTGCCGTGTGGGAATGTGGGGGTGGGAGTAGGAGTGGGCTAACTTCCATTGGAACCGTGTGGCCTTGGGTACAGCTACATCCCTCTCTGAGCCTCAAATCCTCCTCTATCAATAGGAAAACCTCTGACTTCAAGCTAGGTTTCCTCCAGTCCCGACCAGGGAAGCATATGACACCATCTTGGCCTTGTCTATCCTGAGCCGTGAGGGTCTCCCAAGTGCCAGGCTGGGTGTGTGTGGGAAGGTGCCTGGTGCCTGCTCCAGCGGGAGGATGACTGCGAACCTGGGAACAGGCCTGGTGCGAGCCCTCCTTCAAGGCCAGCAGCTGACCTGGACTTGGGGAGCTTAGTTCCAGCACTGGCCAGCAGAGGGAGCTGTAACCCAGGCTTGGCTGCTGCAGGGCCAGCCTGGGAGGAATGGAGGGGAGAGACTGCCCAAGGGCTTGGGGTCCATGGCGGTGGCCCGGAGAAGCTCTCTCTGGGGGACTCTAGGAGTAGTTCCACAGTGAGCTGGACCAAGACTTTCATGGTGGGGGTGGAGGGGGCAGGAGGCACCTGTGGGCCTGTAGGCGCCCTGCCACCTGGCCTCCTGGGCATCACTCCTGCAGGTGCACTTGGCCACCTTGCCCTTGGCTCTGGGCACTGGCAGTCCCTCCCTGCCCATGGCTTCACTGCCCCATCTCGGCTTCTCCAGGCTCTCAGGCCAGAGAGGCCAGAAAGAAATGGGCACAGAGCGTGGCCCCGGCCTGGCCAGCGTCCATGCAGAGCAGGTCCCCTCCATACCTGAGGCAAACAGCAGGTTTCCAGAAACCACAGCTGATTCAGGGGCTGAGTGCAGAGCAGCCTCTTCCCCAGGCCCCATGGCAACTCCCCCGGGGTTCAGTATGTGGGGCAGAGGCCTGCCCCGGGAAGTACATGAGGGGCCGGGTGACTGCCCCCTGGGGCTCCCTGGGCCTACTCCTGAGTGGAGGTGAAGGGGCAGCTGGTCTGTCCAGGGGACAATCAGGGCTTCTGGGAGAAATAATGTGCCGCATGGAAATGATAAAAGTAATGATGGGGACCGTGTCCTGAGCACCTGCTACCTGCTCGGCAGTGAGCCACGTGGTCACATGTATACTGCCGATCCTCACTGGTCACGAACCAGCTGTAATTAGCCCCATATCACAAATGAGGAGCCAGGGCTCAGAGACCAATAACCAGCCCTCGGTTGTCCGGTCTCCCTCCAGAGGGCCAGGCCCAGCAGGCGAGGCTGCAGCTGGACCCTCCGGCACTCAGGCTGACGTGGGCCAGCAGCCGTGACCTGGGAGGAACCCACGCTGAGGCTCCCTAGCCTCACACCCATCCTGCTTCTCTTCCCATGGAACTGTGTTGGGAGGGAGTTTGGGAAAGCGAAGGACCACGGAGACCTGGGTGGCCGTTCAGGACGAGACCCTCGGTAAGTCCCCTCCCTGGGCCTCAACTTTCTGGTCTGTAAAATGGGGAGGACGCTGTTACTCGCCTGGCCTGGCTCTCAGGTTGTGGGGATCAGATAAGAGAAAGTATGTGAGCCACTCTGAAGTCCACAGAGTTTCCACTTATGGAGGCCCTCGCCCGTGCCAGGTGCTGCTGCCGTCACACGTATCACCTTGTTCTTATCTGGCCCTCACGCAGTTGGGGAAACAATCCATAGTTTGAGGATGACATTGGGGCGCCAGGAAGTAACTGCTCAACGTCGCACAGAAGCAGCGGCAGGATTGGACCCAGGTCCTCTGACAGGCAGCTACTGCTCTCCCCTCTCCCCTGGACGGTGCTTATAGACCGGGCACAGGGAGGTGGGACAGGACTCAGCTCCCTCCAGAACCGGCTGGGCTGAAGCAGGAGTGTCAGGTGAGGTGGGCACGCAGGGCCCTTGCTCGCTGAGCCTGCCCTTGCCCCTGCGGGTGCCACTCCTCTCTCCTCTGATCTTGACTCATGGGAGTAACACTAACTCCCTGGATGGCAGCTGGGGGAGGGCGGAGTAGTGACCCAGAGCAAAGAGCATGGCTCATGCTCGGAGCAGAGAGCTGGGTGTACACAGGGAGCACATATCCACAGGTGTGCACACGCGCATAACAGAGGAATGAGAGCATGTGAGAGCATGTCATGCACACACACACACACACATACACACACGTGCACAAGCACACCTAAACACATATACATGCATCCAACCCCCACCATGATGCATGCAGACACACCCAGGGCCCACACAGACACAGCAGGCTGCACACACACCTGCACATGCACACACAGGGTGCATGCACATACCTGAGCCCACACTCACACTCCTCTCAGGTCTCTGTTCCTTACAAGTTCAAGTTGGCCCCCCGGCCCCAGGCATTTTCCTTCCTGTCTCTGGGGAAGAGAGTGACCGTGTGACTCAACTTTGGCTGCAAAGGGAAGGGGAGAGGAGGCAGGGCCGAGTGTGCGTGTGCACAGGGTCAGTGAGCTCCTCTACAGCCCCTCCCCTCACTCACCTGCAGGCAGGCCACCCCGATGCCCACTGCTCCCATGAGCAGCAGGTGGTTGGCCAGGAACTGTTCCAGTTTGGTGATGCAGCCTCCCTGTAAGGTAACAGCAGGTCACACTCATCTTGAACCAGAAGTGGGCGAGGATGGGAGGGAAGGGCAGGCCGGGTGCTGCATCCAACTGGCTGAGGGAAGGCCGGAGACGGAAAGGGCCTGGTCCAGCTTTCCAATTGCCCACAGGCTTTTGGGTGACCAGGGTAGGCCATGATGTCCTGAAATCTCTCAGTAGCAGGTGCACATCCCCTGCTTTGTGCAACCCTTTGAAGGCCCAGCACTGCTGCTTTCTGGCCAATAAATAAGTGGGCCCTGCTCCCCCTACCTGTCTGCCCTGAGCCTGCCTTTTGGGGGCCTCTGGATGGCCAGCTGGCCCCTCTGCAGGCCCCAGCTGGAGATAGGTGCTCACCTCCACCTTGTAGATGTTGGAGGGGTGGGCCCTCTGGCCGCAGCGCGCTACCACCGTCTTGCAGCAGCTGTCGGGCACCTGGCGGCCCTCGGCCTCCCGGGACAGGATGTAGGCGCTGTGCTGCCAGTCGGCAGAGCTGTTGCTTCCGCAGCACTTGAACTGCAGAGAGAGGCAGAACCTGGCGGTGAGGAGATGCACAGGCCCCTCCAGCAGCTTGGTTCCAGGGAGCAGGACCATTATTCAAATAGTAACCAGCCCCTTTCTTCCCCTGGGATTCCGCCCTTCCCCTGTGTGTAGTGTGGGCTGGTCTCATTTCAGGCAAAATTTGCCTGCAGGCCACCGTTTGCTGCCTTAAACATCACCAAGATCTTCAAGGAGATTATGGTGGTGCCCTGGGGCAGGGAGGGTGTGTGAGAAGATGGGCAGGGAGGTAGAGGCAGGTGGGGCCACACCCACCAGAGGTAGTTTTCTGGGCCCGCAGGGAGGCAGAACCCAGGGCCAGGGACCCAGCCTTGCCACAGGTTCCAGGCCCTCATTCAGGCTTTGAGGCCTCAGAGCCCTGAGTCCTGCAGGGACACAAAAGGTGTCCCAGAGGCCATGGAACAGGCAGCTCAGCAGTGACCAGAGGGGCTGGTGTGAGCTGACCTGGGCCCTGCATCTGCTGCACCTCCCAGGGCAGGGATGTGCCCGCCCAGATCAGGGTGATTAAAAATCAAGAGATTGGTTATTTCTCACTCTTCTGGTTTGGGGACTGAGACTTAGAGTCCCTACATGGGCCAGGGAACATGGCTATTTGAGGTGGTCTCTGGTGTGAGAGGTGCGGGTGGGGCGGGAGGTGCATTTAGTCTACTTAACAAGTGTTTATTAGGCACCTACTATGTGCAGGGAGTGACGCTTGGCACTGGGCTCAAACTCGAGTTTATCAAAGCTTATCATTGCCTGTCGTCCAGTAGGAGTTGACAGAGGTAAGGAACTTGCCCGGGGCACACAGACGGAAGGGACAGAGAGGACCCCACCCTATGGGGGCTTACGTCCTGCTGCAGACGGTCGACTGAGGTGGTGATCTCCATGGCTCCAGGCTGCCCATAGTTCTCAGACAGCGTCCGGGTCATGTGCTGCTTCAGTTCATTGCTCAGCTGGAGGGTGGAGGGGAGGTGGGTCAGCAGAGCAGCCCACCCCGGTCCCCAGGCCTGCGCCTAACCACCAGCTACTCTGCACCACTCTGTCCTTCCAGCGGTGCAGTGCGGTGGTTTCCCACACAGTGGAAGGGACCCTCCGCGCACAGCAGACAGTTATGAGATGATGTTGCAAAAGCTGGGGCCCTAACATAAGGGTGTGGTGGGAGGAGCTGAGCGGCAGGTGCGGGAGGAGACACCTCCAAGGCCCAGGGCTGCTTTTAAATACCTGTTGAATTTCATTTTGATCATGAGATCCCGTGGGCACCCAGTGCTCCTCCAGGTGCTGGCTTGAAACAACCAGCATGGTCACTGTCCCTACCAGCCGAATATCAGTCTGGCAGTGACCTTGAAGCCTGCTTCAGTGGGCACGCGGTGGGAGAGGACCGGACTGGCCCCGTCCTCCTTGTCCTTGCAGGCAGGCGAGGCCGGTGCTGTCTTCATAGTCTGGCATGTGGCCCTGGGCCAGGCCTTGCTTTCCCCTTGGATGTGTGACTTCCCCTTAGGAGGGGAGAGGAACCAGCCACCCCCCGGGAAGCGTCCCCCCCTGGCTCCCATGGTGAAGACATCCGCATCCACAGGTGGAGGGGAGGGTTACTGGGACCCGGGCGAGAAGCAGGACCCAGATGTGCTGAGGAGTGTTGGGGCCTGGGAGACAGGACCACTCCGTGCGCCGGTGTCTCAGCTTCCCCAGCACCCTCCACCCTCCCCCACGCGTGGGCTCCTGGGGGCGCTATGGGCAACGTAGAAGGAAGACCTTCCACTCACCCTCTGGTAGTACACGTGGGCCAGGACCCCCGCCACCAGCTCCACGAGGAAGATCACCAGCAACAGGCAGAAATACTAGGGGCAAGGGGAGAAGACAGTCACCCTGGGATCGGGCCTGGGGAGCGGATGGTACTTCAGGGCCGCTATGAAAATGCTTTCCTAAAGTAGTGAGGGAGGTGGGGCACCTGCCAGGGACCCCCACCCCTGGACCATCTTCCTGTCTTCCCAGAAGCTCTGGGCATACCCACCTCTGCTGGCTGCTGGCACGGAGTTCTCCACTCACCTCTTCACTCACTGGTCTGCTGGCAGCTTGTTAATCCACCCACACATCCAATACTCACTAAATGCCTACTATATGCCAGGCCTCATCAGTAAGACGGTTATTGCCTTCAAACTTATTGGTGGTAGGGGGATAGATAGTAAGTGATCATAATGATGTGTTTTAAATGCTGTTATGGCCCTGACCGGTTTGGCTCAGTGGATGGAGTGTCGGCCTAGCAGTGATGGTGAACCTTTTGAGCTCGGCATGTCAGCATTTTGAAAAACCCTAACTTAACTCTGGTGCCGTGTCACATATAGAAATTTTTTGATATTTGCAACCATAGTAAAACAAAGATTTATATTTTTGATATTTATTTTATATATTTAAATGCCACTTAACAAAGAAAAATCAACCAAAAAAAATGAGTTCGCGTGTTACCTCTGACACGCGTGTCATAGGTTCGCCATCACTGACCTAGAGACTAAAGGGTCCCAGGTTCAATTCCGGTCAAGGGCATGTACCTTGGTTGCGGGCATATCCCCAGTGGGGGGTGTGCAGGAGGCAGCTGATTGATGTTTCTCTCTCATTGATGTTTCTAACTCTCTATCTCTCTCCCTTCCTCTCTGTAAAAAATCAATAAAATATATACTTTAAAAAATAATAAATGCTGTTATGGGGCAAACCCTGGAAACTATGGGAGAGCAGTCAGAGAAGGCTTCCTGGAGGAGGTGACACCTGAGTGGCACCTCTAAGGATGAGTGAGCATTTGCCAGGTGAAGAAGGAGGGAAGTGCATGCCACGCAGAGGGGAGAGCAGAAGCATGGGGTGTTTGAGTTCAGGGACATGGCTGGAGTGTAGGGGCTGCAGCAACCAAGGCTCTGGAAAAGCACAGGCAGGGGCCCGGGAAGGGCATTGC
Organism: Myotis lucifugus; assembly: GCF_000147115.1. Lineage (NCBI taxonomy): Eukaryota > Metazoa > Chordata > Mammalia > Chiroptera > Vespertilionidae > Myotis > Myotis lucifugus. Next base: position 2,379,338 of record NW_005871215.1, on the reverse strand, counting down.
AGCGGTTCTAAATTCCCCTCACCACTGCCTGACTGCTCCGGTTCGCTGCTCTGCACGCTTCACAGCCCTGCTGACGCTGCTGGCTGGGTTCCTGGCTGTGCTCTGGGCTGTGACGGGCCTCATCCTGCCCCTACCCCCACCTGCTTTTACCACCAGGAAGGCTCGGGACACTGCTGGATCCCGGACGTTCTTGGAGGAGCCAACAGGTCAGAAATGCATGTCAGGCCCACGTGACTGCGAGGGGACAGGGTGAGGGAGATGGTGCAGGTACAGGTAGGGAAGAAGGAAAGACGTGGGGGGAAAGGAGGAAGAAGAGGGGGTGCTGTTGCCTGAAATTGGCCCCTCTGGGCAAGCACAGCCCCTACTCCCTGGCACTGGCTGGTGATGCTCTTCCTCCCTCCAGGCACTGCCCACCTGTGGGTGAGCTCTGAGATGCCTGGGTTCATCAGGTGTGGCAAGAAAGTGGGCAGGAGGGTCTGAGGGCAAGGAGACAGCTGGCACGGGCTCCCAAGAGTTGACAGGGTGGGATAGCAGGAGGGCAGGGGCTGTCTGGCCATGTCAGAGGCAATTTCAGCCCATGGGCCTGTAGGCCTTGCGCACTGGCTCCCAGAGCCCAGCAGGGGGCCTGTCAAGGGCAGGACTGAAACAACACAGGGGAGAGCACATTTCACGGACAAAGAACTTTGACCCACGAGCAGGCTTCCTTTCAAGTTAAGTGAATCCGCCGCTTCTCCCTCAGCCATTGGATTGAGCTCATTGTCTCCCAGCACCGAGTGAGCAGGGAAACCTACAGTCTCAGTACTGGTGCCAGGCCTGCCCATCACTGTCCTGGGTCCTCCCTTCCTGCCCCGGCTCTATGCTGCACCAGGAATGGCTCAGGCCTGCATGTCCCTGCTCTGCCCGTCCCTTCCCAGGCCCAGACCCGGTCCCCACTGGGTGAGGGTGTGGAGGAGGTGGGTGTGGAGGAGGGTGGGGGCACCCGCCTTGGTGCCCCCTGCAGGCTCTGGACGGAGGCTCAGGCTGACTGCACAGGATCCCAAGCTCCTGGCCCCCAGATGAGGTCTCGAGTGGGGAGGGCAGAGGCAGGTTCCAAGTGGGCATGTGCCCTGGGCCCATGGATTCTTCCCGCTACGGGGAGGGCTTTGGACGAAGGGGGCTGTGTGTGCCTGGGTCCTCGGGAGGCACTGAACGCTGTCCATGTGAGCAGGAGGCTGACGAGAGGTCTGTGGCTGGGTCTCTCTGCTAAGCAGCCCGGGTGCCTATCACAGGGCCTGGAACCTGGAGGAAGGTGGTGGAATGTCAGCTGACTTGGCTGTGAGTCCAGGCTCTGCCACTCGCTGGCTCTGGACGGGTGACCTCTGACACCTGGGTGTGAATTAGAAAAATGTGCTCCAATGAGAAAAACGTGGTGCAGTGAGCTGGGCGAGCTGACTTTAGCCTTCCCTGGTTCCTTGTACAAGGTGTAACTCCAGGGCCATACGCAGGGCCCTGCCTGTGGGGCTGAGCCAGTGGGTGGCCCATCCTGCCCTGCTTACCCCTAGGAGGACCCAGTGGGAGGGGAGTTATGCTTTACGATGATCTGACCTGCTTCCTGCTCCAGAGCTCATGGCGGCAGCCTGAGGTGAGCCGCACTTGTCAGCCAGCGGCAGGCACGGTCGCCCGGGCCAGATGGTTGTTCTCCTGGGAGCTGCCCGGCCCACTGGACAGTGTGTGGCTGCACTGACACCCACCAGGAGGGTGTCCCCGCTAATGCATGCACTCCAGGGCCTTGGGGATGTGCCTGACCCGTAGCTCCTCTCGAACCCGGCTGCACCTCCCTGCTGGCTCCACATTCATCCCCACTCTCCCTGCCCTGCCTCAGGACTCGGTATAGTACTCGGTACTCAGAGGCCAGCTCCCATCCTGCCACCGGAGCCTCCGTGCGGCGGCTGCCAGTCACCCCCAGGCCCCCGGTGCACTCCTGTGCCTCTGTGGTGTGGGGGGAAGAGATGTCGAGCCTGTGCCTGCCCCTCTGCCCTTTGCCTTACTCGGTCCAGCCTAACTTCTCTCGGAGTCTAGTTACTCCTGCACACGCTGGACAACGCTCCCGCGGGCGCACAGAGCCTGAGCACAGCCCGGCCTCTGCTCTCTCCCTGCCGCCTGCCTGGGTTCGCTGCCCCGGCCGCATCTGCGCTCCGCAGCCGTTAGCCGCCAACCTCAGCTCCCACAAGGCCCCCAAAGCCCTCCCTGAGCTGGAAGCTCCTGGCTGTGACCTCACTGCTGACACCCTTGAACCGATCTGACTGGCAGGCCTCACGCTGGTCCACTCCCGGGACCATGGACACTCTGACCCGTATCTTGTTCTGTCTTCGCAGGCCCCGTGCATGGGTGTGAGCCTACCCCTCCCCCCAGCTCCCCCTGTGCCGGGCCTGCCCCTGCTCTCAGGGCTGTCCCCGTCCTTCCAGAAGTGGCCGCCCAAGTCTTGGCCGGACAGAAAGCAGGATGCCCCCAGAGCCCTCGATAAGAATGATGCCGCTTCAAACGATGCCAAACTGGGCCCCAAACATGGGAGGAACCAGTTTGGTGAGCACAGAGTGGGACGCAGTCATCTCCCCCCTGTACCATTTACCAAAAGGGGTTTTCCTTTAATTCTGTAATGGAACAGTTTGAACTGGAAGTTGGATATTTCCTAAAACGAAATGTAGATCCAGAACGAAGCTGGGATGGCACAGCACTCAACCAAACCGGCGTTCCTGGAGGAGAGGCTCTGCAGGAAGCCTGCGGGGATGTTTCTCGCGGTGACACTTCAGAGGGACGAGGGACGAGGGGCCTCCGTCCGCCGCATGGGACAGGCCAAGCCCAGGTGCGGTTCTGTCACTGGGCCTGTGACACAGGGCAGCTCGGCACCAGCTGGCACCACCTTCAGGTAAGTAAGTTTCAAGAACTTTATACAACTGGACTTTGGAATTTCCCCATTGGACTGATTCTGCCACAAAGAAGGGAGCTTCGCTAAGCGTTCCTCCTCTGTCTCACTATTCTGCACGGTTAGAGAAGGACACCGAGCCGCCGTCAGAAAACCGAGGCAGGGTGTCCGGGCGGGTGGGGGGAGAGGCACAGCGTGGTCTCAGGGCAGCGAGGCAACAGGAGGAGAGGAGAATCGAGATGCTGCCAAAGTCAGTGGCGGGGAGAGCACAGCTGGAGGCTCCCCGCTTGACTGTGTGTGAGAGGATTACAGCGGCAGGCGAGGGAGGGCAGGGAGCTCAAAACCACCCAGGCCAACAGGAAGAGCTGGAGCAGCTGTTTAAGAGGCAATGACCTCAGGGCTCATTATTTTCTGGCAATTAACCACGGGCTGGAGGCAGCCAGGGCTCAGAGGTGCAGCTGCCTGGCCTGTTTGTGCAGAAAAGAGAGGATGTGGATTTGGGAGCCTCAAGCCATTCCTGCAGCAAGATGTCACTGTTGGAAGGATGAAGGTGACCTCCACCCGCTCCAGCCCCAGCCCAGGGCTCATAGCCTGGGCCCTCCAGCCTCAGCCATGCTGAAAGCTGGGGTTCAGCCACCCCTCCTGGGGCTGTTCTATGGGAAGACTTTATAGCAGTGATGGCGAACCTTTTGAGCTCGGCGTGTCAGCATTTTGAAAAACCCTAACTTAACTCTGGTGCTGTGTCACATAGAGAAATTTTTTGATATTTGCAACCATAGTAAAACAAAGACTTATATTTTTGATATTTATTTTATATATTTAAATGCCATTTAACAAAGAAAAATCAACCAAAAAAATGAGTTCGCGTGTCACCTCTAACACGCGTGTCATAGGTTCGCCATCACTGCTTTAGGGAGTGCTCTGGCTAATGGCTGATGCTAACATCCAGTTCTGGCCCAAAAGGTTGGGAGCAGAGAAGAGGACCAGGCTGGGCAAGGAAGGCTGGTTGACTGAGTGGGGCCATTGGAAGAGGGCAGGGGAGGAGCAAACCAGCCACAGAGAGGCAGGAGCTATTCAAGAGACATCAAGAGAATGCATCCGAGGCGGTCCAAAGTCCCAGCCAAAGGGTTGGGGTGCAAAGATCACACTCTGAGTGTTCGGGAGAGAACACAGTGTCAGAACTATATGCCAGAGACAGGTGTCCACTAGATATCACGCCGGGACTGCTAAGAGTCCAGACCAGGGGTCCTCAAACTATGGCCCACAGGCCACATGCGGCCTGCCGAAAACATTTATCCGGCCCGCCGGGTGTTTTTGCCGCTGCTGTGTGCATAGGAATTTGTTCATAGTTTTTTTTAAAACTATAGTCCGGCCCTCCAACGGTCTGAGGGACAGTGAACTGGCCCCCTGTTTAAAAAGTTTGAGGACCCCTGGTCCAGACTGACTGGGCTGAGAGAGCAGGTTCCAGAGTGGACAGCAGGGCCTGGCCAGCTGGCTGAGGGATGCTCACCAGACTCCCCAGGGGGCGCACAGCCCAGGGGCTTGGAGGATGCTACTGCCCAATGGGTGTGGGCATGGGGGGAGTGAGCGATTGCTGTCTCCTACGAGCCCCCTGGAAGGGCCTAGAGGTTCCTGCTGGCCTGTGGAGAGACGTGGTGCGGCCTGCAGGCACCTGTGCATGTGCCTGGAACAGAAGGGATGAGCATGGGCCAGGGTAGGACAAAGCACAGGGTAGGTAGCAGGGACACCAGGGTGGGTGCGGTGATGGTAATAGGTTGGTTATAGAAGTAAAGGGAAGGCTGGCAGGGGAAATCCCTGCCCTGCCTGAGGTTAGGAGAAGTCCTAGGGCTCAGAGAGGTAAGAGCTCTGACCAAGTTCAAACAGGAATTTAACCTCCACACGGTCCTTTATCTTTTAATACAGGCATTTTGTCTTCCTCTCTGCACTCCAAGCCAAAAACTGGTTTTAGTCCCTTCTGTGCCCAGCAGAGCAGAAAATTCTGGAAATGCTTGTGAAGGTCGATGAACTAGGCAGCCTCATCAATGTAACATGGTGTACGAGTTGCCAAAAATTGAAGAGGAGGAGGTGGTGGAAATTAACCAGCTGTAAAAACTGCTGGGTATAGAAAATTTGCTGCTACGGGTGGGCAATGATAAAGTACATTTCCTGCAGCCTGAGAAAGGTGGATCTTGAACCCAGAATGGTGCTGGTCAGAGAAAAGAGTAATGTCACTCAAGGCACCATGGCCTGGGAGTCTGGGCCCAGCTTTCCTCTCTGAAGATGCTGTGTGACCCTGGGCGAATCACTTACCCTCTCTGGGCCTTCTGCATAAAATGTGGGGCTTAGATGGGAAGAATGTCTTGTGCTGCTGCTCCATCTGTCTGTGCAGTGTCAGGACCAAGCCTCCTCTCACCGGGCCTCCTGCTTCCCAACAGGGACGCCTGGAGGAACACTCCTGCCTCTCCCCTTTCCTTGCTCGCTGCTCCTCTTATCTGTTTGGCAGGAGGCCTCCTGCCCTCCTCCGGGACAGCCTGTCCTCAGGATGCCCTATTCTCTGCTCGCGCCATGCACTGAGCTCAGGGAGGCAGTTCTCAGGGAGGTGCCGAGGCCTGTCCTTTATCAGCCAGCCCTTCGGGCTGCTGAGGCTTCTGCTGCAGCGGTAGAGCTGCATTAGTAATAACGATGACCTCTGGCCACCATCTCTGTGTCTCCCACGTCTCATTCTCCAATTGATCCTAAGCTCCCCTAAGAGAGTGTGACGTATGGTTTGATGGGGCAGGGCACTGAGCATCGGATGGAGGCACAGCTTCCCAGAGCCGGTGCCAGGACCTGGCACGAGAGGAGCCGTCCAGACAGCTGTCCAGCTACCACTCCTGTCCTGGTCCCACCGAAGTGGGGGGACGTGCAGCTCTGAGTGGGTCCTGCCCTCTCCGCTGCCCATGGCTCTCGGCAGGGAGTGCAGCGAGCGCCGGCACCCTGGTGGGGAGCACCACAGCAGGCAGGCAGCGAGTCTTTACATGAATGACTTGCCTCCACATGCCCCTTTCTCCCATCAGCCCGTGGGAGTAGAGCAGTAATACCGCCCGTCCTCAGCTACCTCCGAGCACCTACGTGGGCCTCGGCAGGTTTCCCACCCAGACCCATTTCCTCCTGCCAGCCACTGCCAGGCCATCCGTGTGTGTGTGTGTGTGTGTGTGTGTGTGTGTGTGTGCAATAAGGATCAATAAGGTTCGTTTTAACATCAACAGGATGAAATGTCACTGGGAAGGAAAGACATCTGCAGGGACCCGTGGGCTTCCCTGTAATTGGCTAAAGGACCACCCGCGTTTGGATCGGCTATTCTGAGGCTCCCTCTCTCAAGAGGCTCCGTGATGAGAGTACTGATCACTGTGCCTCGTTAGGCGACAGGGACTGGAGCTTGTCTCTTTCCAGTTACACGGCTGAACCCAGAATCTGCCAAGGAAAGGAAGCTGGAGGATGGAAAAGCAAACTCTAGGATTGGAGATGATTGGAGATGTAAGCCCACCCTTCCTGCAACACAGACACAGACACAGACACAGACACACACGCTCTCTGTCCCTCCTGGCTCAGCCCTGCTCTGAGACTTGCTCAGGACCCCGGTTGGGAGTGGGGAGACAGCAAGCCACACATACATTGAGCTGAACTTGGCCCCACTAGGTGCAAACACTCCGAGGCGCGTAGCAGAGCCGATTTCTGCCTCACTGCCAGCACCCGGAGGCTTGACCTCCCCTTCTGAGTGAATGTGGTGGCAGGCAGCCAGGGCACGGACCTCCAACTCTCACCTCAGTGCTTCAGTGTTCGGCTGGCAGGCAGACCATGGGTCCCAGGTCATGAGAAAGGTGAATCCCGTTCTCCATGTGGGAGGCACGGGGGGGCGGGGGGGGGACAGCCTGGGGCAGCAGAAAGCCTTGGAGCGAGCCTTGGGTGTCCACTGGCTCTGCCAGTCCCCGGCCACGAGCTTAGGCAAGTCTCTTTCTGTCTCTGGCTAAGGAGCTGTGAGGACCCAGGGAGTAAGAGCCTACAAATAGCTATTTGTTTAGGTTCCTTCTCAAAGAGGCTTGGTCATTGTGCTGGAGACGTAAATGTAATTATAGCCACATTTTATGATTTTTACATAATGTGGTGATTCGTTTCCTAAGACCTAAAGTCCTTCTTCCTTATCCTCACCCCTCACCCACATAAAGACGGGGATGCGAGGGGGCCGGGGGTGGCCGCGTGACTGCCCTGCGGTCCCAGAGCCCTAGTCCCTGAGTCAGGACCTTACTGCCCTGAACTAAGTCTGCACGTATTGGATGGAAGTATTGAAATTTGCGGTCCCCTCATTTTCAGAAATTGGTTCTAGAACTTCTTACTTCCTAATCCCTCCCATAAATATAAAAGAGCCCCTGACAAAGACCCAGGTTAGCCTGGGCCGTCGATCATGATCTTCATCTGGCTTCAGATACAACAGTTTTCGCAGCCCATATTCAAAATCCTAAAAATATCCCTTTCTTTTGATCAGGGCGGCATCTGTCCTGGTCATCGGCCTTAGGCGTAGCCAGCTTGACCTATCTGCTTTCTCACGCAGCCTTCCCTAAAAAAGAAGAGCTGGTGTGAATAATTTAAACCCCATTCCTGCTGCCCTTTGCCGGTTTCCGACGTCGAATGATCATCATTTAAGCACCAGCCAGGGTTGCATGTCCTTGGGAAAGTGACTTGGAGAGGCTGCAGATGTGCCAGGAGGACGGGCCTGGGCAGGACAGAGGTGTGCCTGTGTGAACTGGACGCCTTCTCTGGGGGGCCCTTGGGAACTTTTGATGCCAGGCCCCTCACTCCTTCTGGCTGAAGTTGGACGCACCTCAACATATGCCTCATCTTTCATCTTTCCCTCTTCTCTTGGGGGACCACTTTTTAAAGAACCCTCACCGAGGATATACTTACTGATTTGAGAGAGAGAGAGAGAGACATCGATGTGAGAGAGAATATTGATTGGTTGCCTTCGGTATTTGCCCTGACTGGGAATCAAACCTGAAACCTAGGCATGTACCCTGGCCAGGAATCGAACTTGCAACCTTTCAACGCATGGAATGATGATCACTTTGGATCGAGCTCACAGAGCTAGACTCATGGCACTTCTCCTCTGGAGTTCCCTCCAGCCTTTAGCTGATTAAAGATTTAAAAAGAAAGTTAAGACACACATTGAAGAAAGATGCAATGAGACCAGAAGGCACCTCCAGGAAGCACAGAATACTTTTAAGCTGCCTTAACCACAACACTCGCCTCTACATGGGAGCCTGGGTTTTAAAAGTCCTGCTGTGTTGGCCCAAGGAAGGTCTTATGACCACCTTCTTGCTTGAAACAATAAAGTGATCGATAATTCAGGGGCTGGGGGGCCAAGCCATGGATTCCTCAGGGTCCCCTGCTTCACCCGTGTCCTGTCCTTGGGCCAGTTCTGTCTTTGGGTCTCTCGGTGGGGGGTGGGAGGGGGCAAAGGAAGAGGACTCTGGGCTTGGAGTTTCCTGTGTGCCAGCAATGTCCCCACACTGCTGGGCTGAGCTGTGTGCATGTGTGTGCACGTGTGTGCATGTGTGTGCATGTGTGTGCCTACACCCACTTTTCTGGACCTCACTTGTGAGCTGGTGCCTCTCTGATGTGTTTGCTTAGTGATGTTGGACCAGAGAATCTTCAGTTCTGGGTGAGATGGAGGTGAACGCAGGCAGCGGTGAAGTGGCTCTGAAAAGGAAGGTATCCCCAGCCAGCAGCCCCTGTGCCCCCAGCCCTGCCAAGGCCTCCGTTGCTGACTCTCTGAGGCTGAGAGGTGCGCACCAGTCTGTAGGCAAGCCCGAGGCCCTGGCCCTCCTTAGGTCTCATTCTTCCCTGCACAGCCCTGGGCACAGGCTTAGGCCCCCAACACAGGCCTCAGACCGTGTGCCTGTTAGGCCGCAACTGGAAACTTCTGTTTTCTTACTGGCTCAGCCTAGATGGTGGACAGGTCCTGCAAACGGGTCACGTAAGAAGGGAGTGAAGAAGGGGAGGCGTGGTCACCGCGCAGAGAGCAGAGCGCTGTCAGTGACGGAGCCGCAGTCTTTGCCAAGGGGAGGAGCTCTTGCACGAGACTGTGGGCACGGGGAGGAAGGGTAGAGAGGGCACAACCTTCAGGGGTTCTTCCCGCTGTCTGACCCCTTCCCAGCTCGGCCTGATTCCTCGTGGAGACCTGGGTTGGTGCTGGCCCTGCCCTTCCTTGCTGATGTTTGGTAGCCTCCCCTGCCCACTCTGGTCTTGGCCTTAGGAGGAGATTGGGGGCGGGGGAGCGGGCTGTCCTGGCAGCAGGTGTACAGGAGTCAGAGGGTTGGTCTGGCAGGTCCTGAACTGGCCTCTGGCTTCTGCTCCCTGCGGTCGCCCCGGCCTCTCTCTGGACACCCTGAGCCAGGTGAGGAGAGCCAGCTTCCCCGGAGAAAGCCTGTCAAGGAGCCTGAGCTGCCCACACCGCCACCAGGAAATGCTCTTGCCCACACAATCCAACCTGAGTCCGATCAGGCTTCTAGAGTCAAGTGCCAGGAGAACGCGTTAAATAACATGACAGGAAAAGCCAGACTGGGAGAAACTATAGCACATATGACCTGGTTTCTTCAACAAATAAGTCACAAGGGAGAAAAAAGAGAGATTGATCAATGGGGGAGCTTAGAGACTAACAGAGACCTAGGAGACAAGCGGACCATTTTAATACATGGACTAATGTAGATTCTAATTCAAACAAACTTTGTTTCTTTAAAGAACAGTTCATGGGTCAGTTGGGGAAATTTGAAACTGTTTGGTTATTTCATGATATTAAGGAACAACTGTTAATCCTTTTTTTTTTTTAAAGAATAGTTTGTTGATTTTTAGAGAGAGAGGAAGGAAGAGGGAGAGAGAGAGAGAAACATTGCTATGAGAGCGCAATACTGATTGGCAGCCGCCTGCATGCACCCACCAGGGATGAAGCGGCACCGGATCAGGCGTGCACCCCTGACCTGGAATCTAACCGGCAACCGATTGTTGCATGGGCAACGCCCAACCAGCTGAGCCACACTGGCCAGGGCACTGCTAATTGTTTTAGGTGTGATAATAGTATTGTCATTATATTTTCTAAAAAAAGGACCATAGGTTTTCCAAGTACACCCTGAAATGTTTACAGATGACCGGATGCCTGGGGTGTCAGGGTGGGGGAGGCGCCAGGTACAGGTGGAACAGGACTGGCTCTGAGGTGAACGTTGCTGAATCTGAGTGATGGGATGTGGAGTTTCACTATGACATTCTTTTCAGTTTCGCACGGCTTTGAAAATCACCACGACCAACTCTGGAAGGAGAGGAGGCAGAGATGAAGAGGAGGAGGAGGAGGAGGAGGAGGAGGAGGAGGAGGAGGAGGAGAAGGGGAAGGGGGAGGGGGAGATGAGATGGAAGAGAAGGAGAAGGATGGGGAGGAAGAGGGGGAGAAGGGGGAGGGGAAGGGGAAGGGGGAGATGAGATGGAGGAGGAGGAGGAGGGGAAGGGAAAGGGGGAGATGAGATGGAGGAGGAGGAGAAGGATGGGGAGGAGGAGGAGAAGGAGAAGAGGAAGGGGGAGATGAGATGGAGGAGGAGGAGGAACAGAAGCTGTGCCAGGACGGAGACTGCCCTTCTCCCTAAGGCCCTGGAGACAAGGCAACAGCCAATCCAAGGGCAGCGCAGCCTCCAGCTTCCCGAGGCCTCGGACTCCAGGCTGGGCCACTCTCCCTGGTGGGGTTCTCAGTCCAGGAGCCTGGTTGGGGTACAGCTGGGCTCCCTGAGGCCCCCCCTCCCCCAGGTTTCCCTCCTCCCAGCAGCAGCGCTGGGTATGGGGCAGCTGCACTCACCGTGGAGAGGCAGCTCCTGTCCTCCCGGATGATGGCACCAAAGCCCAGGAAGCCGGTCACCATGACAAGGGCGCCCGCGAAGATGAGGATGTAGGCGGAGGCTGCGAAGGTGCTGGAGGCCA
>NW_005871215.1:2365440-2367993 GCF_000147115.1 Myotis lucifugus | reverse complement strand
GTGTGAGCCTCTTGCCTCCCAAGACAAGCCACTCTGTGCCCCTCCTCCCCCCCAGGTGCTCCTGCGCCTTAGTCAACATATCATCCCTCTATATGCCCTTGGAGTGGGGGGGGGGGGAGTTCCACCTCTGCACTACAGGGGGAGAAAGGAGGCTCCCAGAGGAAAGTGAATTGCCGGAGGGTCTGCCTCTGGTGAGGAGGGCAATTGGAGGAGGGGCTGGGACAAGACTCAGGATGCAGCCTCCGGGATTGAAGGGACCGGTACCCCACAGCTGGAGTCTCTCTGGGACTCGGAGGACTGAGCAGGAGATGTTTCTTCCTGCTAATTTTCTGATTCCCTTTCGGCCCTGAGAAGGGGCAGGGACAGGACAGTACTGACTGGCAGGTCAGGGTGCCTCCTTAGGAAGGGTCCCTGGAACAGAGCTGGGGGCCTCCTTTAGGGGTCAGTTCTCCTCCTCGGATGGATGAAGACCGCACGGCGTCCCATCAGCCCCAGGACTCTCTGCATGGCCCACCCTGTCATCTAGCAGCTCTCTTCTCAGGAGTCACAGGCATCAGCTGAGCCAATGGAAGGGCCTTCTTAGCAATTAATATGCACGAGGCACCTACATTACTCAGCTTACCATTTTACCTTCTGAGCGCTGCAATGGTTCTGTGAGGATATGGGGGGAGGAGGACACATTTTTGTTTGCAGAGGAAGAGATTGAGGCTTGGAGAGAATAGAACATGCTCAAGATGAAAACATTGGGAAGTTTCAGAATTGAGATTCAAACCCAGGTCTTCAGATGGCGGATCCAGGACTTTGTCCGTGGGTCCCATAGATTGGGCTGCGCCTGCTCTGCTACTAATTTCTGCTTTTTAAGTAATCGGTGTTCTTCAAAGTGCCGTTTCATCCCCCTTAGCACCTCCAGCAGGTAAGAAAACCAGGTGGAAGAGCCCACAGCCGTGCAGCTCTGAACAGAGCGGGAGAGGCTCATGTGAGACACTTCAGTTCCATTTTTTCTCACATTTTACATATCTAACATTGACATGCATCTTGGGATTAATGGCATCGTACAGCTATACTGGGCAGTACTTTTTCTTAGTGGTACAGGAAACAATGATGTCTTGCACAGTTGATGGTGTCTCAGCTTTGATGAGATCCCGGACTACACTAGGTTTGTAAATTCTCGGTGAGTGTACGCTGTCTCTGGCCCACACAACCCCATGGCCAGTGAGGCATTTCCCGAGTCCGGTCTATGGAATTGTGTTAAGTGCGAGTTTCCAGCAAAATGTCCTGCACCTTTCCTTTCTGCTCCTGCGGCATGCCTACGGGGAGGGCCCTAACTTTGCTGTGCGACCTAAAGCCAGTCCCATACCTCTCTGGGCCTAAGTTTCTTCATCTCTAGGGTATTATATTAGACCGGTAGTTGCCAACCTATAATCACCAAGGATCCCTTTGATTACTTTGTTCCGTGGATCTTACATTTTGAAGGTTTTTGCCTACCATACCCAGTGCATTAAGTAATAATTCATTTCTCATTTTTTATTAATCAAAGGCACATGCTAGTGCCAGGAAGAGGTTCTGAGCAGCATGAAACAGTCCACGTGACCACATCAGGTTGATCTAATTTGTAATCGCTGTAGGCTCTTTATAGAAGTCTGCTCACTATCCATTATCCATTAGGCTTGTCAGCCCCACAGCTGAACATTGGGCCTGGCACCTCCTTAGGGGGCACATTTGGGCTGGACTGGGGACACTTAATCGGTTCGGGGACATAGAGCCCACTGAGAATATGATAAAAAAAAAACTTTGGATGCTTTGCCCGGAGAAATGGCCATCCATTTAAAATAATGCATTCAGATTTGGGTGCTGGCGCCCAGTCTGTACCATGCAGCGAGGCCTCCTCCACCTCTAAGGCAGTGATTCTCAGCCTGGCTGCACAGTCACCTGGGAGCTCTGCAAAACCCCAGCCACACCCCGACCAGGTGAAATCGCTGGGAGTGGGACATGAATATTTTATTAAGTTTCCAGGTGGTTCCAGTTGAGAACCACTCACTGTGTAGATGTCAGATTTAATGGAGGGTCACAGTGTCCTGCCCCTCTCCCCCAGGAGGTGGTGCTGTGCTGAGTCTCACAGACCACATGGCTTCCAGGAAGCTTTGGGCCCCTTAGCCTGGGGGCAGGTGTTGGGAGAGCTTCTGACATTTGTCCAGGACTTGAGCTCCAGCCTGTTCTGGCTGTGTTAGGGCGTTTGCTTTGGTAGGAGCTTTGGTGTAGAAGGTGAAAATATGAGCAGCAGAATTTTCAGTCCAAAGGGATGAAAAGCAAATTATGCAAGAAAGGAAAAAATCCGTGGCTCCCCAGGAAGGAGTGGGGGACTCCGAGACACGCAGCCCCGGGAGAGGAGCAGGGCTGATCGCACTGTGGGAGGGCCGCTCTCGCCCACAGCTTGCCAGTCGCAGAGAGGGCTGGAGCCTGCAGGTCAGCCAGGGGGCAGCAGGGTCAGAAGAAATTAGGAAGTGAGTGAGTCACTGGGGATCCCTCCCTCGCTGGGGCATCACTCTGGCGAAG
>NW_005871215.1:2360473-2365124 GCF_000147115.1 Myotis lucifugus | reverse complement strand
ATGTCCCTATTACTTACCAGGGGAACAACCTTCTGCCAATACACCCCCAGCAAGATGCTTCTGGGCCAGGGGCTCATGGCTTTCACCCACTGTGTGGAGAGGGCCCCGTCAGCAGAACGAGCAAGGCGGGGGGTGGGGGGGGGGGACTGAGAGGAGGACAGAGTGGGAGGGGAGAGACCTGACCCCAAAGAGCTATTTCAACAGCTATTTGCAGAGTTGATCCAACAGTATCAGACTCTACAGAAACTGGGTTGATTTTCTGTGGAATATTAGCTACATTTTCAAAACCAGAGCCCATAGCCGATTAGCTAGGATACGCTGCAGAGGGTGAGGCTGGCCTTCTTACCAAAGAGACACAGGCAGGCCAGGGAGGCAGGCAGGTCACCATGCCATGTCATTTCAGAAACCTCCCATTTATAGAAAAGGAACTTTGCCAAAAAGTTGCTCACGTCATCCGGGAGAAGGATTAGCCAGAGTCCTGACAGACAGCAGGCAGCAGACAGGAGAAAAGCAGGCGGGGAGTGTAGAGTAACTGCAGGACGTTTCTTTGTCAGGATACCGAAAAGTTTCTGTGCTGGGACCGGGGAAAGGACCAGTGGGTGGTGCAGGGGTCAGGAGCCCCTGGGAGGAGAGTTCTCTGCCTTCATGCGAGGGGAGGCACAGGGGGGCCGCGCAGCTCGCTCATGGCAGCATCTGCTGGGCACCTTCTTGGTGCAAGCACCACACTGGGCTGGCAGGGGTTCTGGCAGGATGTGTGTTCACCATTTCACCACCACACTTTGTCATCTACGCTCCTCCTCCCCTGGGCAGTCTCACTGACAGCACCACTGCCCACCCAGACCAGAGCCCCTGGGTCCCTACGGACTTCCTCCTCTGCAGGGATGGTCAGGTGCTAACCACACCCCTCCACTGAGCCCCGCCATGTCCTGCACTGCCCAGTTTGGCATGCACCCACCCCAACCCCCACCCCACACCTGCCTCCTGGCCGCTGCTCCACCCAGGGGCCAGCTTGTTGTGCTGAACCAGCAGGCATCCCGGTGACAAAGCACTTGAGGTCCCAGACCGTGAGCACGAGCACGAAGCCCAAAGCCCAGAATGGCCCCGAGGCCCTTAGATCCAGCTTAGCCTGATTTTTGGCTCCGTCTTCTGCTACTTCCCTTCCTCCTCACCTGGGCTTTAGTTACTATGAATGAGTATTTGCTTTCCTGGAAGCACTGCAGGTGCCCACTGACTGTGATAACAGAGTAGAGTGGGGACGAGGCCAACCACCGGTGCCCGAGTCCCAGCTCCCCCATTGGCTGTGTGAATCTGGACAAGTTACACGGCTTCTCTGGGCCTGGGCTCTCTCATCTCTCCTCGAGTTCCAGCCTTTCTCTTTTGTCTGCCCTTTCTCTCCTGCCTCTGGCCCTGGGCCGGGGAGTTCCTCAGCCTCCAGTGTAGCTCTCAGCATGGGAGGGAGCCGCACCACGCTCCCCTCAGGATCCCCAGCCCCGCACAGGGCCGGCACACAGGAGCCACCCCAGTGGGGTGGACTCGCGGATGGGACTTGTGCAGAGGGCCAGGGACATAACGCCGTGTGCTGCCCCCACTGCCTCTTCAGGCTGAGTTCTGGGGCAACGTTATTAATTCTCTTCCTTGCTTTCTGGCCATTTTTAATTTCATGGGGAGTCTGAGTCTCAGAGAGGAGTGGGCTTTTCTGCCGGTCGCTAGGAAGCGCTTGGAATGGCTGGGCAGCACCCATGAGTTCTTAATGCAGCTGAACGCCCCTACTTTCTCTTTCATCAGGCACCCACTGCGCACCTACTCCTACCAGGCAGCGTGCCAGTGTGGGGCCCACGCTGACACTGTCCTGCCCCATGCTGCTTGCCGGTGACTGGGTGGGAAGACCCTACCTAAGCATGAGGTGATTCCCATTGTGTGGGGCTGGGGAGGGGCCTGGCGCCAGGGCTGAGCAAGGCTCCTCATTCCCAAGTCCGGTCAGCTGAGGCCAGGGCTGCAGCCCTGAGGTGTATGCTGAGCCCTCGCTGGCAGGGCGGGGGTGGGGGTGGGGGACCGCACTCCAACCACCCCGACTCCTTCCCTGGGACCGTGGGTGAGCTCGTGTTAGGGACGGCTCTCCACCTCATTAATGAGCAACACCTGCCGGCACCTGGCAAGCTCTTCTCCCAGCTGCCCCGTGTTCCCGTGGCCTTGGCACCAGCTCTGTTTGCGCTGAATCTTCAAGGATAAGCTTTCCACGCAAGGCATTCTTTTCTTGGCTCTTGGACTTTAAAGAGCCCCTGATGAAATACATCAGTACTACGCCCCCCTCTCCCCCATAAGCATCCACCTTTATAATAAGAGCAGATCTCTTGGGACTTGCTGAGCTGGGAAATAGCTCAAGATTGCCTGTTCCTCTTTCAAAGCCCGTTCTGAACCTGCCGGGTGCCATTGCTGGCCCCACTCCCAGCGAGCGAATCATTCTGTCCTCCCTACTAGCTCCATGCCTGGGGCAGGTTTCTATGGTTACACTCATCACAGCGTATTTGCTGTATTTGCTACTTTATCTTCTCTCCTTTTAGCCTCTTGGTTAAATCTCATTCATTTAGCATCCCCAGCAGCGTGCTACACATGGTAGATAGATGCCCAGTAACTCCCTATGGGAGGAGGCAGGAAGGAGGGAAGAATAGAGGAAA
Organism: Myotis lucifugus; assembly: GCF_000147115.1. NCBI lineage: Eukaryota > Metazoa > Chordata > Mammalia > Chiroptera > Vespertilionidae > Myotis > Myotis lucifugus. Next base: position 2,362,449 of record NW_005871215.1, on the reverse strand, counting down.
AGAATCACGTCTAACCCCTTTTATATTCTGGATGAAGAAACCAAGGCCCAGAGAGAGGGTGACGCTCCAAGCTGCCAATACTAGCGAGAGGAAGAGAGGGGACTAGAACTCAGAACCTCACGTCCGATTTAGTGCCTGCTTTGCCAGCTGGGCTGCTGACCCACACAGAGCTCCTTTGCATGAAGCAAGCCACCTGGTGTCTGGGCCAAGCCAGGCCTGGAGTCCCTGAGAACAGCAGGGCAGCTCAGAGCTGTTCCCACAGGCTTCATCCTTGACTGGTCTCATCGGCAATGGCCTGTGCGGACCAAATGTGCGTCCTCCTCCAGTATGGGCCTGTCCTCCAGTGTGGGCCTGTCCCCCAGCAGCCTGACGGCCAGAGGCAGAGATGCCCTGAACACCTTGGGGGGCTTGTGACTTCAGCACCCTAAGAAGGAGCACAGCAGAAACACCAAGCCCGGGCCCTCACCCGGTCTTTCTCTGATGACATGCCTGGGAGGCAGGCAGGGCCCTGCTCCATGGGAGGAGGCTGGACCAAGTGAAGGTCTATGTAGCCTCTGTAAAAAGCGGGCAGAGGCTCTTTCCTACCAGTGGCCCCTAGGGGTCCTGGGGGGCTGTGTGGATGCTCTCCAGCCCCCTCACTCCCCTGGCCAGGAATGAGTCCCCCAGCACCTCTGCTTCCTGTCCTGACCCATGTCCCCCTTAAGGGAGCCCACAGGTTTCCTGGAGGCGGAGCCCCCACAGGAAGCACAGTGGCCTCTGCCAATGCCCGGGCAGGACTTCAGAGCAGAGGAGCCGCCCCAGGCCAGGGAGCCGCAGGGTCCCCAGCTCTCTCACAGCCTGGCACAGCTCCTGGGAGGTTGGAAAAGTTTTGATGGTTAACACAGCCAGGCAGCTAATTAAAATAATAAATTAGAGAACAACATTGCAGGGAGCTGTGCAGAGCTGAGTAGGAAATGGGAGGGGGAAGAAAAGCCACATAGGAAAGCGTGGGTCACACTTCTGTCTCGGGCCATGAAGGAGGCACGAGAGTTGGCATTTTGGTTTCTGATGCAGAGCTGTAGCCAAGGAGCCTCTCCTGCTCAATGAAATGGTCATGATCAACACGGGGTTAATTGAAGTGCAAGGCGGTGGGTGGGAGTCAGGGACAGGGGATGGTGAAGGGTGGGGGCTCAAGCATGGGTTGAATGTGGGGGGTAGGGGTCCAGAGGTGGGGTGGAGCTTAGGTGCAGGAAATAGGTGTCCACTGTGACGCTGCTTAAGTCTTGCTTATATTATTTATACTCTGCATGTCTGAATGCCCCTACCGTCCTTGATTGCTCCATCAACCTTGAACTTTGGGGACATTTTTAAATTCCACACAAGCATCACAGCAGTGGGACTAAGGCTGTGATTGTGGGTCAGTGGTCTGTGGAGATGGGAAGAGTACCGGACTTAGAGTCAAAAACCCAGAATTGACATAGAACTTTGCCAATCATCCGAGCCTCAGTTTTATAATCTACAGAATGGGAATGAAGATAGTTATAGAGTGGTTGTGAGAACAATTCGGTTGTATAAAATTATTTGTAACCTTCAAATTATGCTACAATGGCAGCTGGTGGAGACTTGGTTTAAAGTCTCATCAAGACCCCCTGCCTGGTGCATGGTCCCTGGCACCTGAGTCGTGCCTCATCCAGGTGGAGGTGATGGCTGCTCCCACCATCCCACTGCTCTGCGTTTCTCAAACTTTGGAACGCTAATCCCTGTGTGCCCCCAAAAGACACGGCAGGAAAGTGTAGGACTTGGAGCTGGAGGCAACAGAGCCTGGAGGCCAAGCACACAGGCCTAGGGGGTCAGGGCTGTGAAATAACTGTGGTGGGTTGTAACCTGCCCTAAAAAACAAACCCCCAAAACAAACCAAGCACCACAAAATAGAAGAGAACATATCAGAGTGCAGTAGGTCAGTAAGGGTAAGCTTAGTGCGTTTCTTTGCTCCAATA
>NW_005871215.1:2213731-2360373 GCF_000147115.1 Myotis lucifugus | reverse complement strand
CAAAGTCTTAAACCGTAGGATGAGGCACGCTCCTTAGTCTAATTGTAACAATTGGGCATATAGTTAGCACCAAGTATGTACCAGAAACTGGGCTAATTGTTTTTCTAAATATTAATCTTTGATTCTTACAGGTATTGACATTCCTATTAAATTTATGAAAAAGGTGAGGCTCAAATTAAGTGATTTGCCAAATGTTTTATAGTCCACCAGGTTGCCATAATAAAATACCATAACTGGGTGGCTTAAGCAAGGAATTTATTTCTAATATTCAAGTTTCAGATAGAGCTGGGGTCCAGCTCTGGGACTTTGGGCAAAGGGCTTTCCACTCTGTGGAATGGGGCTCTAACAGAGCTGCTCACAGCGTCGAGGTGCTGGGAGGGTAAATGGGATGATGCAAGTGGAAAGACAAGCACAGAGGAAGCCTACAACAGTGAGCCGTGACAGCTGGACTCTCTCCACTGATGTTTCCCCGTGCCTAGAACAGTGCTGGCACTTAGTACACGCTTAGTAAACATTGCAGAAAGGACTTTTAAATTGTCATTATTAGTGACCAGAACACCTGGTTGTCAGCACTAGCTCTGCTTAGCACCACGATGGTACCCTGGGCAAGTTCTGAACTGGGTGAGCCTGCTCCCTGCCTGTGAAATGAGGATAATAGTGACCCCGACTCTCAGGGTTGATGTGAGCATCACATGAGACAGCCATGGGAGGTCTTTTCCAGCAGAGCCTCACAAATGCTGGGCATCAACCACGGAAGAAAACCCAGGGCTTCCTAGCCCCATGGTCGGCAAACTGCGGCTCGTGAGCCACATGCGGCTCTTTGGCCCCTTGAGTGTGGCTCTTCCACAAAATACCACGTGCGGGTGTGCATGTACAGTGCGATTGAAACTTTGTGGCCCATGCGCAGAAGTCAGTATTTTGTGGAAGAGCCACATTCAAGGGGCCAAAGAGCCGCATGTGGCTCGAGAGCCGCAGTTTGCCGAGCCACAGTTTGCCGACCACTGTCCTAGCCTCTCAGTGCTGGGTTTTCATAGAGTGGGCAAGGTCATATTCGGCAAATGAACATTGTGCTGGGGGAGAAAGGAAGTTGGAGGGTTCACCCCTATCATAGGAGCCAGGAGAACTGGCCTCCGCTGTTCAGGCTCACATGCATCTGTGCAGAGGCGGTGGTGGGCAGGGCGCTGGTGAACAGTGGAGGGGCGCTATCTGTGACCCTGCCTGTTGAGGTGCATTACGATTATATGAAGAAGGCAGAAGGGTGGGAACCATGCGGGGCTAGGGCAGCACCCGCAGATGTAGAAGCTAGCATTGCTATGTGTCTTTGAGGGGCTCAGTCGGGAGGACCGGCAGCTGGACTCTGGGAGGGAGCCTTCTCCTGTGGGAGGGATGCAGGGTCCTCATGGACAAGGCCCATCCTGGGGAATTCTTGTAAAACCCCAGGGACTTTGTGCGCTGCAGAACGTGGGCCAGCAGTCTGCCCATATCTACTTCTGAGAAGATCACAGCAGGTCCAGGGCACAGATGCCAGGAACCCAGGACGGGAGACTGAGGACTGGACGTTCAGAAACCATCCATCCCCCAGAAGGAAAATGAGACTTGGCTGAATGAGTCCCTGGGAAGCTGGTCCACGTCCACCCAGGCCCCAGGCAGGGGTATTTTTGACTCGAAGCAGGGAGAGCTGTATGGGGGAAGCTGCCCTCACTGGTAGCTGCCCTGGAAACATGCCTGCTACCCATCTGCCTGAGCTCCACCCACACGTCCTTCTCCTCACCAGTCCCAAAGGAGTGAAACACCAACAGGCAGACTCTGAGTCCCTATGGCTGGAAGGGACCCTGAGGATGGTCACTGCGTTTACTGCCTGTTCCCTCCTACAGGGACCCAGCACAGGCAGGACGTTGGCTGAGCACCTCACAATAGGTCTTGGGCCCCTTAAGCTACAGCCCTCCCTTCTCCTCGTGCCCAATGGTGTTGTCTACACTGAGTGTCCACCTCCTTGACCTCCGCCTGAGAGTGTTCTTACCACTTTCCTGAGCGTGTTGTCACTAGTCACCAATATACTCTGTGTGGCCAAACCCATTAGCTACTTTCTAGGTCTTAACATGCTTGATGTGTCCCTTGCCTTTAACATAGTTGACCCTCCCTGATCTCCAGCTTCTATGACACTCTTTCTCCTGGTTTTCTTCTCACCTCTCAGACTGCTCCTCCTCCAGCTCCTCTAGTTATGGCTTGCATGAGCTCTCCTGGTTTTAGTGCCAGAAGTCCCACAGCTGGGAGCCCCTCAGTTCAGGGCAAATGGGGATCATTGCCAACCCTAGACTCACCCCGCCTAGTTGGGATGCTCCATGTCTCACTCTTACCTCTGCTGTCTTCTCAGAATCCATGCTCTCCCAGGGGCTGCTCACTCATTTCCATGGCTGCAACCACTGTCTGGGTGGGGATGATCCCCATCTGAGATCCAGAGTCGTGAGCTAACTGCCCAATGAGCATCTCTGTTCAGATGTCCCCTGGCAACTCAAACTCACCAAGCCTACATCTGGCCTGCCATTTGGTCTCCATTGCAAGGAAGAGCTCCACTATCAACCCAAGAGTTATAAACATCTATAATATAACCCATTTTCTAAACATCTCTTGCCTCTTAACCCCATCCAATTAATGACCTCACCTTGTCATTGTCCCTTGACTCTCTTCAGGTGTTCCTATCCCACTGTGCCTCCCATAGTGCAGGTTACCCACCACCTCTTGTCCTCATCAGGACAAAGTCTAGAGGGAATGTCAACAATGGTCATTCCTGGGATGGTGAGTATTATGGGTTGATTTGTGTCCCTCCAAAATTTGTTGAAGTCCTAACCCTACTATCTATGAATGTGACCTTTGGAAATAGAAAGTTGGCAGACTTATGATGAAGTCATTAGGGTGGTCCTAATGAAGAAGACAATGCCATGTGAAGACAAAGACACAGGAACAACATGTAAGAACAGAGCAGAGATAAGAAGAGTGATGTAGCTGCAAGTCAAGGAGTACCAAGGAACACCAAGGACTGCCAGCCACCACCAGAAGCCAGGAAGAGTCAAGGAGACATTCTACCCAGTGTCTCAGAGGGAGCACAGCCCTGCTGACATCTTGATTTTGGACTTCTGGCCTCCAGAGCTGTGAGAGTGTAAATTTCTGTTGTCTAAAGTCACCTGGCTTATGGTACTTCATTATGAAAGCCCTAGCATAGTGAGATATGGACAATTTTGATTTTCTTATTTATACTTTGCAGTATTTTAGAGATTATTTGTATGGGATACATAAGACTTTTATGATCAGGAAAAACATACTTATTCTTTAAAAATAATTCTCATTCATCGAGAATCCTAACCACCCCTATTGGATTTATCTCTGAGAATTGAACCTATCTGCACCCACACAGCTTACTGATCACATCAACATGGCTCTATTATTCCACTGTTTTCATCAACACAACTTCACTATTCCAGGAAACACTTGCCTAGGAAGATAAAAGTTGCAAATAAAATAAGTTTATTTCAGGAACTTTTCATAATAAACTATTTAAACAAAGATCAAGTTGTTTGACTTTTTAAGAGCATCAAATGACTGTCTACTCTCCAAGACTTTCAGAACCCTTGCCTTGCTGTATCCACCAATCCTAAACCAGCGATCCTTCCCAATCTTAACCAATTTTAGTAATCTTAATGGAAGAACCTAAAAATGGAGACATATCCCATCTCTGCCTTTGCATTTCTGAGATTTTCTAGGACTTTGTCAAGGGGGTGTACCCCTTCCCATGTGAGCAGGCATCTCAGCCCTGCCTCATCGGCAGGTTGATTTGGTAGAGTTTTTAGGCCTTCTACACCTAATATATCTGAAATATTGAGTTTATCAAATGCCTTCTATGTGCAGAGACTGAGCTAAGTACTTAATACATACCATTTCAGGGTATCTGCTAAATGAACTATTAAAAGATAAACTGAGGCATATTAAACTTTTTGAGTTTATTTGAGCAAAAATAAATTCAAATCAGGCAGCATATAGAAAGGAGCTCCAAGTCTATAAGATGAAAGACTTTTATAGGCAGAAGGGAGCCAGAACAAGGAAGTTATACCAGACAAAAACGCAGGTTAGTCATTTCAAGGTTACTTTCTTTGAGGGGATGGCAGGGGTCCATCAGGAAGATTATCTAACTAGTGCTGATCAGGTGGTTTCTGGTTGACTGGTTTAAGATTCCATTTCTGGGAGGACCAGCACTGTAATTAAGTCTCAGTTTGGTGATGTGGAGCTTAGCGTAAGTGACTTCATTTTGGAATTGTTGTCTTGATTTTGACAAACGCTCAAAGGTTAGAAATGATCCCTGTTTTGTAGCTGGGGAGTCTCAGGCAACGTAAGTGGCATGCCTAAGGCCACACCATTAGTAACAGGGGAGCCTAGGTCCGTCTGATGGCAAAGCCTGCACTCTGAGTACTCTGCCTCTACAAATTTAGTGAGACTGTAACACAAAAGGTATCTATTCCATGCCTGACTATTTTTGGGAACTAACAGTACTCTGCTTCTGACTTTCCTGATAATTGCTTCAAGTGGACAGACTCCCCTCCTAGAAGACCTCACTGGTGGGTTTCCTGAGAGGAGTCGCTATAGAGACCATTCCCATCTCACACAGAGGCAGCCCCTGACCCCCAGGACTTCTGTTTCTCTGCTCAGGCCCGAGACTGTGAGCCACGGAAGGCAAATGGGCTTCGATGGAAAACAGGCAATTATTTCAGGCAGTCACATTTCCCACAAGGCACTGGTACAAGCTAGCAGGGAAGAAAGAGCTGGACCCTTTGTACAGCCAGCAGGAACACAAAGCTCATTGTTATGTTTATGCTTCCTTTATTCAGATGGCATGTGGTACAGACTCCATGCCAACCTGCAGACCGGATTCTTTCTTCCCCCTCAGTAGCAAATGTACATATTTGCTTTCAAGTAGGCAGAATTTGCCCATGGGTGGTCTTTGATTTGGAGGAAATCAACCCCAGAGTGGTGACTCACACACAAAAAAGGTAGCTTAAGTCATCCGGTGCCAGGAGGGGTATGTGTGTGCAGAATTCACTTACCCAGAAGAAGAAGTTGAAGATAAAGAGTAAATACTTCAGGTAGACAACCAGCCAGTCATCTTGCTCAGCCTTGTAATGGGCCATGGTAGCTGGGCCTGCAAAGAAGACACACGTGCTGGGCTGGGGGTGCACAGGGCACCATCTTGTCCTTCCCAGAGCCAGAGCTCCTTGGCAAGGTGCCCCTCAAAGGGCTGACTAGCCTGTCTGGTCAGGGGAGTCTGAGGCTATGGGTGTTAGGCCCGGAGCAAAGAGGAGGGAAATGCAAAGGCTACTGACACATGGAGGTGAGTTGGGCAGAATTGTCAAGATTTTGGTTTTGTCCTTTTGACACAGGTCTAATCTATGAGTCTTCCTAAAGACTTTGTGCTGGCCTTGTTGTGTTCTTATTCTCTCCCCTGTCTCATCAGGTTTGCAGGACACAAGCTTACTTGTCTTACACACACACACACACACACACACACACACACACACACACACAGCCTATACCTGCTTTGCATCAGAATCCTGCACTCTGCATCATTTGAGTAGGATCTCTGCATGCACGGGTGAGGCATGAGCCCCAAACCACAGCATCTGTGCTGGAAAGGACTTTAACAATTACCCAGTCCACCCCATCGTCCCCTGACAATTACCCAGTCCACCCCATCTTCCCCTGACAATTACCCAGTCCACCCCATCGTCCCCTGACAATTACCCAGTCCACCCCATCGTCCCCTGCACCTCGACTTTCCAAATGAGGAAGCAGGTGGGCAGGCTTAGTGTTTTGGCAGGAAGAGTACAAGGGCTCTGGAGTCTGACTCCCTGAGATCACACCTGCGTCTGCCATAAGGTGTGTGACTTTGGATAATTCCCATTCCTCGGTGTCCTCATCTGTAAATGGGCATAGTAATGACACCTACATTGCAGGGTTGTTTTGAAGATTAAGTGGGATAATCTATGAGAGGAGTTTAGCATATCTGTTAGCTATTATTATTACATGTAGCAGGGATCAGAACCCAGGACTCCAGCACTAAAATTCCTAGTCTTTGCCCCGGAACCATGCTTCCTTTCCTTGCCCTCATGCCCACTGATGGACTCTCTGGAAGCTGTGACGTCAACCGGTGACAGAGGTGGAGAAGATTCATTGTGCCCGGGAATCCCGTTTGCTTCTCAGTAAGTCTGAACCACAGCCTGAGTGGCTTGCTCTTCTCCTCAGGCCCCTCTCCCAGCACCTGCACACCCACGCTCACACCCACAGAGAAGTGCCCCCTTAGGAAACCATCTCCCTTTGGGGAACCTCTTTTATTCTAGAACCAACGGGCATGGGTTTGGCCCATTCCCATCTCTTTTCCCTCATTCCCCACCTCTGTCGGGCCCTCCTTGCCACCACCCTGCTCCTGCTCCTTGGCTGGTGCTGGCTAAGCCCAGATCACTTCCTCCTGAGCCAGCGCTCTGCCTCTTATTTCAAGCTCCAGGGCTCCTGGGACAGGGAGAGGGGAAGGGAGAAACGAAAAGGTGGCTGTCTTATTTGGTCTTTCTATTTGCAGACCTTGAAGAGGTAATTTAAGACCTTTAGTCTTCTTGTTAAAAAAAGACAAAACCCATTTTTCTCTAATTTAGTCTGAGACGCAGGCTGGTGGAAAAAAACACAAAAGGAGAAAAAAGAAGCCTATAAAAAAGTCTAAAAAAAAATGGTGATAGATGGGGTCAGCCAGGCGACTGGAATGGGAGCTATTATAAGGTCCTTCTGCGGAGGCCTAGCAGAGCTCCTCTGGGCCGCTGGGGCCATTAGTGAAGTGACTGTTTGGGGCCCAGCCTCTCCCCTTTGCATTCTCCCCTCCATTTGCCTGCCCCTCCCCTCCAACCAGGGCCCACTGGGCTCATGCCATGGAGCATTCTCTAGACCTGCAAGCCAAGGGGTCAGGGCCCGCTCAAGGAAAACTGTATTTTTTGAAAAGGAGTTCAGACAAGATGTAACACAAAGAAACACATTTCTAATGGTAAAACCCCAGCCATTAGTGGTAGAGAAGATAGAACCACAGAGTGTCAGGGTGAGGGGAAACCGCCGGGCTCACTTTACTTCAGCCTCTGCCGAGGGAACGAGAAGTAAACACGTCTGAGTTAAGACATACATTTTTAAACGACCTCCCTGAAGTCACAGGCTAACGGTTGGTAGCAGTGTCCTACCCCCATTGTTCAGCGCTCTTTCCCCCCTGCGCCCCACGGTATGCGGGGCCCTGTGCTGGGTGGCAGAGGTTCCACAGAAGTGTCAGTGTCAGTGCCAGCGTGGAGCCTGGTGCTTGGGTCTGAAAGCTGGCCTTGAGGTGTGACCTGGGCCAAGGTACTCAATCTCCCAGTGGCTGCACTCTTGGCTTTTCTTGTCATCTCAGCTCTTTTGCTGGTGCCCTTTTTCTTGGTGGGTATGGGTAATAGTACAAACGTGGGCTTTGGGGGACCTTTAACTGTCTTTTTTCATTTATAAACACACCATTGGATTCCAGAGAACCAAAAATCGCACCTTCCCATGGACACTGCTAAGGGGCATGTTTGCTACTCCACACCTCTTCTGTTTCTCTTTCTCTCTTTAATGCTTTTAAAAACAAATGAGTATTTTTTAAAATACAAATAACATTTTTAGGTGTGAAAAAATTATCTGGAGGGCTTGTTAAAACACAGATCACTCAGCCCCAGCCTCAAGGTTTCAGATTCTAGGCTTGAGGTGGGAGCCTGGGAAGTCATTCCTAGGCAGGGTCTGAACTGCCCGTCTGATTTGCCCAGGACGGAGGGATTTCTCTGAGTAAAAGACCTTCAACGTTAAGCCTGCATAATCTTGGGCACACTGGGTGGCTGGTCAGCCTAGTCCCAAAGGCGGCTGATGCGGGGGTCTGGGGACCACACTCTGAACCAGTGTTCTTCAAAGCCCCTTCTGCTTCTGCTCGTGCAGGACCTCGCATGTAATTATCCTCTGCCTCTGAGCAGGCATAACTGAGCCGGGTAGGGGTGGAGCATCACATTTAGGACAGTTCCCGATGAAATGCCAAAGATTTCCCACACAGCCTGGTAATGCAGCCTCAGGGCGCCGGCCCCTCAGGCCAAGGCTCTGACTGCTGAACAAAGCTGGGATTCAGGGCAGCCAGCAGGCTGGGGGCTGGGAACGGCAGTCGGGACCCACACCATAGGCCATCTCAGAAAAGCAACTGCAGATGCCTTCATGGTGAAGTGATGGATTTGCGGGACTTTCATCAGGGCCGGACATGTAGCGTCATGGGCTGTGAGCCTTGGACATTATCATCTCCTCTACGGCCCCAACCTCAAGTGAACTGAATGAGCCTCACAGTGCAGAGAGGATGAGGGACATACAGAAAGAGCCCAGCTGGCCAGATGTGTTGTTGAGCAGAGCAGGCTGAGTCCTTTCATGGTGATGGGTGGCCCGAGTTGGGGGGTGGGTGGGGCAGGCGGGGAGTGCTTGGGAACTGACTGCATACATTGCACATGAATACAAAGCACTGTTGGCATGTGGGCCACTCTCATCCTTTACTCATTCAACAAGCATGCACTGAGGCCCCAGCTTGTGCCAGGAGCTGTGCTTAGAAGGTTGGAGTTCATCCTTAAGGAGCTCATAGCCGCGTGGTAACACAGAGGAAGTGGCATAAATTCTGCCGGGTTGGGAGGGGGTGGAGGGGCAGAGAGGGGCATTTAATCTGATCCTTGTGGACAGGCAGAAAAGGAGGGAGGGATGCTCAGGCAGAGGGAACAGTGTGAGAAAAGGTCTGGAGGTATGGCTGGGCCCAGTGGCCTGGGCTGCAGAAAGACCAAAAAATTAGGGTGGGGGTCCAGGGCAATCTTCTTGGCCATGTTAGTTCAGGTTGAGGGTGCCCTGACTCTCCATTCCCTAAGCGGAGACCACCCCTTACCAGGGGAGGCTCCTGGGGAGCTTAGTGATTCTAAAACAAAAGCAAAACCACGCCCCACACCAGCCCCACCACTTCAGGTAAAGAAGTGGCAGTTTCCACCTCTGGAAACCATCATTCAGCAAGAGGCCCTGCTGAATGATGCAAGCCTAAGTGGTTTAATGTGTAACTTAATTTTCGCTTTTAATGGAACCTGGTTGCAGTCCTGCAAGGTGTGGTTCCTTCCCCAGGCAGACAGCCTCGTCCTTCTTTGTCCTGATCTCCCTCTTATTTAATTTCCACTCTTCTGGCCCATTCCTGGTGGGGGATGGTCTATCTGAAATAGTCACAAAAGTGGAGCTTCCTCAGACCCTCCAAATGGGATAGTTGGAAGGAGCCAAAGGATCTCTAGCTCGGCCCCTTGGAGAACTGAGGGAGCCGAGTCCAGGGGCAAGGCCTACAGGGGAGTCTCACTGCCCATTAGCGGCAAGGCAGGGACCTGGTCTCCTGTCACTATAACCACCAACAAGATTTTGATTGGCTAATGTATCATTAATAATAATAATAATGATTTATTAAGTGTAACTAGACACTGAGCTATATCCATTAATTTAATACTTAACTCTTTTAGACCAAACTTAGGGTTTGATTGCTAACTACAGCATCATGTGGATGAGACTGTAGGCAGATCTTGAATTAAATTCCAGAACTAAGACTTCCAGTCCTTATGCTCTGAGATATGTTTTTCTAAGTACATGACTCTATTTTTCACTTTATTTGTGAGTGCCCACATGCATTATCTGGATCAGTCAGGGCTCCCTCATAACCCTAGACAGGTGGTTTGGCTTCTCCTTATTCTCTGCATTTATACATGTACAGAGTCTTGGGAGGTTCTGCCTGTAGATGGGTATCACCCTTCGCTGTTTTTCCTGGGTCCTTGTTTTTAAATCGCAGTCTGACCCATGAAATGAGGATTCCCCAGTGTTATGACAAGAATCAGTGAACAAACAAAACATCACTAGGCAGCAGGTTAGAAGATCTGGGTGTGAATACCAGCTGTCACCTACAACAGTGTGACCCTGGGCAAGTCGCGTGACCTCTCAGGCTCCAGCTTCCTCCTCTGTGTAAAGGAGCTGATGTTGGTCCAGCTTTGTATCCCTTGTAGGGTGGTTGTGAGAATCAAATGGGATGGAGAATTTATAAGAACTGTGTGGAATGCAATTTTACAGCTTCAGTGTCACACAAGGGTGAAGGGATTATTACAACCAAGTCCTTAAGAATGAAGGGCAACGTGTGGGTAACCCTATAGAATACATAAGTCAGAGGCCACATATCTGATAGCTGGGGACACAATCTCAAGGCCTCTGCACCTAAGCCCACCTCCTGCTAGTAGACTGCACTTAGATGGCCACCACAGGAGACCCTATCCTCAGGTGACCATGATGAATCCAGATGAAGAAAATCAAGACCTTACTTTAACAAAGTAGGTTGGTTCAAACAGGAAAGTCATTTTGAAAGAGAAGGATATAAATATGAATACTATTTAATTAAGGTTAGTATTAAGATGAACTTCAAAATCATGAGAACCTATAGAGAATTATATTTTCTATAAAATTATAGAGAAATAAATTTGAGATTACATATTAAAAAGCAACTGAGAGTTGAAGGGGATCTTTTCCAAGGTCATTCTGGAAACAGTGCAGGAGACCCCAGTAAAGAGCTCCCTGGGTTTCTACTCACCATGTTTAAGTCTGAACCTATGAAAATATATTCGAACATTATTTTTCCTAGTCTACTCTTTCTTTTCCATTCATCATCATCTTACTTTCTAGGCTCTATTTCACCTAAAGTGTCCCCCAAAATGTAATGTTTTGATAGGTTGGCTCAAGGTCCATTTGAAAGGCTTCTAAACTCTCATGCATTGACTACCTGGAATTTTCCAGTTTTTAATGGCATTTTGCTTGAAAGTGTGACAAAAATCACTTCAGTTAGATAAATCTTTCTTGAAAGGTAGACATAACTGAATGTTATCACTCATTTGTATTTTAGTGTGATTTAAATCAGATAATTTCCTGATTTCCTAACCTTTCAAAATTTAATAACCACACAGTAAAGTATAGAAATCTTAAGTGTACAGCTTGATGATCTCTTTCAAAGTTAATATATGTATTTTAAGGCTATATATTTCCCTCTGAGTACTGCTTTGGCTGCTTTGTAAACATTTTGTTTTGTTGTATTTTCACTATTCATTTCAAAGTATTTTCTAATTCCGATTGCAATTTATTTTTTGATCTAAGATTATATGTGAATTGTCTAATTTTCAAACATTTTGGAAATGTTTCAGTTGTCTTTTTCTTGCTGATTTCTGGCTTGATTCTACTATTGCTGAAGAATATGCTCTATATGATTTCAGTCATTTGAAATTTGTTGACACTTGCTTTATGCCCCAGAAAATAGTTTCTTCTAGTGACTATGTCCTGTGAATTGAAAAGAATGTTTGTTCTCCAGTTTTATTAATCATGTTATTAAAACATATATTCCTACTGAAGAAAAATAGATTTAAAAAGAAGTTAAAGGCAAGAGTTATAGTGAACATTAAGCACCTCATCTCAGTTCTCAACACAGCAAGGCATTGCAAAAGGAGCAGTGGGGCTGGGAGGAGCTGCTCAACGACAGGGCTGCAGCCTGGGAACCCATGGGGGGGTAGGTGGGGCTCCCCGGGGCTGCATCTGAGGGCCTCTGCCATCAAAGTTGGGCTCAGGTGGCCATTAAGCCCAGACGATGTTAGATGTCAGCCTTACCCACTCCTTTCCCCCACTTTGACTCAAGGAGGACTGGGCTTGCACCCAGACACCTGGGTCCCAGTCCCACTTCTGTTTCTAACTTGCTCTGTGACTTTGGACCTCAGTTTCTCTCATCTACAAAACTGGAATAACTCTATCTCCCTTGCTGGGTTGGGTAAAGACATGGCTCCCTTTTAGGACTTAGAGCTGGCATAGTAATTTCTGACAACTTCTGCATCATCTAAGGCTCTGTGTACATTATCATGTGCCTAGGAATAACAATGGCTAATACTTATCGATCATGTGCCTTGTGTCAGGTATATATGGTTCTAAACACTTTGTAAGCATTATTACCCCTTTAATCCTTACAATAACCCATGAACAGGCATGGCCACTCCCCCCCCCCCCCCCCACATTACAGATGAGGAAAGGGAGACAGTTTATAGAGTTTGCTGCAGCCACGCTGTTAGTAAGCCAGGGAGGATTCTGAGTCAGGCAGTCTAGTCTGGTTTCAAAGTGGACTCTCCGCAGGGGACCATGTGTTGCAGTTTGGCCACAATGCCCGTTTCTCCAGGACAGTCCCAATGTAAACCTACTGTCTTGGCATGATTATTGTGGTGACCCTTTCACTTAAAAAATATCCTGGTTTGGGTGTCCCATCCTGGCTCTTCACCACTATGTTACGCTGCTTGTCACGATATTCAGTATTCCTCCAGCCTCTGAATCTTTCTGCCCCACCTCCCTCTATACCAGGGGTGGGCAAACTTTTTGACTCGAGGGCCACAATGGGTTCTTAAACTGGACCGGAGGGCCGGAACAAAAGCATGGATGGAGTGTTCGTGTGAACTAATATAAATTCAAAGTAAACATCATTACATAAAAGGGTACGGTCTTTTTTTTTTTTTTAGTTTTATTCATTTCAAACAGGCCGGATCCGGCCCGCGGGCCATAGTTTGCTCATGGCTGCTCTATACGCTGTAGGTTTCTGCAACCCACTTCCTGCTCTTACACAGCGGGTCACCGACACCCCCATTAATTAAGCCTAAAGCATTTGCCTGAACTATATTACTTGCTAAAATATGAGCTCAGTTCTGTAAAGTGGACATCCACCACAGCTTCGGGTGCCTGGGTGTCAGATGTTGAGTGAATGAATGAACTGATGAACGCGTGCACTAACGAGCCATGTGAAAGCACCTGCCTCTTTAAGAGTTGTCCCTAGGACACCCAAGTTAAAGGTGATCAAAAGGAGACAAGCCAAGCTTATCACTTCTGCAGCTGAATTTAGGGAAGGTGAATTCAGGGTTCTGTGTGGACGGTTTGGCAGGGGCACCAGCAGTGCCACCAGCAGGCCCTCCAGGAAGTCTGGCACAGGCAGCCCAGGATGCTCCTCTCATCGTTTTCTCCCAGAGCTTTCTCTGCCTCATCCACTCATTTTCTTTGTCTTTCAATTCCGGCCTCAGGGGAGAGACACGGACCTATGTCCCTAGTACACCAAAGTCGGAAATCCTTGTGGACATAAACAATGAGGCACAAATGGGAACAGGACAGTCAGGTGCTTCCTAGAGTCAGACCTCCGAAGAAACCACCCGGGGGCAGCTTGGACAGGCATTGACAATGAACATGCATCTGCCCCGTCTCCAAGCCCCACACCCTCTTTGTCCACCTTGGCTCCAGCCCTTAAAGATGGCTCCCAGCAGAGGCCGGGAAAGCCAGGAGCCACCCCAGCGGATCTCAGCGCTGAGAAACGCAGTGGCCTCCTCCCCCTCCTCCTGCAGATGCTCAGCATGACGGGCTGCAGAGCTGTGAGAGACGGAGTGTGTGTGCGCGCTGGATCTGAAAATAGCTAATTGAATAAACAAACGCCGGATCCAAGGGAGGCAGGTCATTCTGCCTCTGTTCCAGAAACATTTGATTTCCCTGTTTTAGGGTCCTGAGAATCCATCTCTGGCCCCAGTGCCTCTCTCAGATTCTGGCTGGCAGCTGGACACCCCATCACCCTGCAGCTTCAGCCAGCGAATAGAGGTGGGCCCTCATCGGGCCAGGTCTCTCAGTTAGTGTCTCAGTGACTCAGTGAGGCAGGTGCTTTCACCTCTATTTTATACTTGAGGAGTCTGAGCCCCTCTGGCAGACCCAGGGATGAAGCCCTGGTGTCCCAGAGTCCTAGTCAACGCCTCCCCGGCCTGTCGTTTAGCAGGATTTGAGGAGAGAAGTCATTTCCATCTAGAGTTGATTTCGCTGCCCAGGGAGGTTCTTAGAGCACTGACTGCCTCCTGAGAAACCTCTCATAGCAAAGATGGAGGCTTCAGTGGTGGCCCAGTCAGGCTGAGCTCAGGATCTGGAAGGCGAGGAGCAGCAGCTGCAGGAAAGTCCCAGAGCCCAGGTGTTCCGGTTCAGCAGAGGGGTGGCACGTGGGGATGAGACAAGGATGGTGTTGTCACATCACTCAACTCCAGGGGGTGCTGTACACTCCGATGTGATTGGCTGCCCTTGGAATTGTGCACAGCTGCGCCCAGAATTGTGCAGGGCATGGTCTATAGAGGTGTGCACAGCTGCTAACTTAACTAGCTGTTTTCCTTCTCATTCTCTCTCATTTCCAGTAAACCAGAACCCTTACCACAGTGGTTCTCAACCTTGGCTGCACATTAGAATCACCTGGGAATCTTTTTAAAAATCCTGATTTCTGGGCCTCATCTCCAGAAATTCTGTTTCTTTGTTACAGTGGGGCCTTGACTTGCAAGTTTAATTCGTTCCGAGACTGAGCTTGTTAAGGAGCTCGTTAACTCAAATTACTCTATCAACTCAATGCAAAAAATCGGCCGAGAGACAGCTGGTATCTCAAAAAACTCGTTATTCAGGACACTCTTAAGTCAAGGCCCCACTGTACTAATGTTGTGACCCCACCCCATAACAAAGAAACAGAATTTCCGGAGATGAGGCCCAGAAATCAGGATTTTAAAAAGATTCCCAGGTGATTCTAATGTGCAGCCAAGGTTGAGAACCACTGCCTTACCACCTATCCTCCCTACTGGGCCTGGGTGCCTTTCTTCTGATGGGGTAGGCTGGATGAAACTCTGGCATTTTTTGGAAGTTGCCAAGCAGGGACTGGGCAGCACAATATGCAGTGATGAGCAGGTAAGGAGGTTGTTCACAGGTTGGGCTGCCCAAACCCAGTGAGGGTGGGCAGATATTTGGGGGCTGGTACACTTGATAAAAAAAGCCCATGGATTATTTTAAATAATAAGCCTTAACTGTGATCTGTAGGTAGATATCCTCCCCATTTTTCTAGAGGATGGGAGGTGCGTTAAAACTTAAGTTTGACTCATAAGGTATAGCCAAGACTGCTAGTGACTTACCAAAAGTTGTTCTTCCCTTTCTCCATTATAATGAGGTTGTAGTTGGGCACATGGCCACCTAGCAAGTAGCTAAGAGCATGGGGTTTTCATTTTGACAAACTGGGTCTCAAAAACATCTTTAAAAAAGAATGCATTGCCTAATATACTTAACTGCTCCCGCTAAAACCAGCATAATTATAGAGAAGAATACAGTCTATAATCTTTCCCACACTCAGAGATGGCTCTGTGTGATAATTTCCCCCATCTTCTTGAATGAATGGATCTATGATTTCCTCCGAGGAAGAGCTGCTCTTTTCATCACTCACGTGGAGACACGTGCACAAGGCCCTGTCCAGGCGGGGGCTGCTTGGTCATCACCCCAAGGGGAGGGGGGCACTTGTGTGCTCCTGGGATCCAGCTGAGGGAAAACCACCAAGGGCCGTCTTCCCTTCCATGGTTCCCAAGGAGAGGAATTGCCAACGTGATGCTGAGGAAGCCCACCAACAGACAGCGTGCATCGGCAGGTGGACGGTGGGACAGGCAGAGGCCCAGGGGCCAGGGGATCTGATTCAGGATTTCCCTCTCTACTGGCCAGCACCTTGGGCAAGTCACTGCCCCTCTCTGAGCCTCCGTTTATTTATCGACACAATGAGAAAGCGATATTCTACCAGTATATTCTTTCATATACAGTGGGGCCTTGACTTAAGAGTGTCCCGACTAACGAGTTTTTTGAGATACCAGCTGTCTCTCGGCCGATTTTTTGCATTGAGTTGATAGAGTAATTTGAGTTAAGGAGCTCCTTAACGAGCTCCTTAATGAGCTCAGTCTCGGAACAAATTAAACTCGTAAGTCAAGGCCCCACTGTACAGTTTTTGATGCTCACATGAGGATATGTTTATTGACTTAAGAGAGGGATGGGAGAGGGGGATGAAGTGGGGGAGAGATTTGTTGTTCACTTATTTGTGCATTCATTGGTTATTTCTTGTATGTGCCCTGACTCGGCATTGAACCTGCAACCTTGGCATATCAGGACGATGCTCTAGTCTAACCAACTGAGCTACCCAGCCAAGGACCGACTCATTTTTTGAACATGGCACCTGCCCTGGGCAACTGGGCAGAGCCGTGCCCCTCCCATCGCCCGGGAATGGCAGCAGCCCCTGCACGCTGACACGTGCTTTGCTATTTCTGTCCTCTCCAGGCTTTAGCTCACTGGTTATTTGCACCAATGATGAGAATAATAATGAGAATAATTAAAATAATGATGATAGAATTATTATAGTGGTTCTGACAATAACTAAGAGGTGGGTACTCTTAGGATCCCGTCACAGATAAGGAAACTTATTCAAGGACACGCAGCCTGTCTGGAATGCAAGTCCACCCACAGCCACTCCCCGTGCTGCTCCAGAGGAGCCTCCCCGGGCTTCAGACTGTCTGGCAGACCGTCCTGCCCGGGTTCCTGGTGCCCGTCTGCCTCCTAGGAACATGTCCAGTTTGGCTGCTGCCAGGCCAGTGCAGGAGGCTGGGCTGCCCGCCAGGTTCTGTCATTGCATCAGGCTTCACTGGTCAGTGCCCAGCTCCCAGTTCACGATGAGAACCACCTCTGGCACAGCTGAGCCTGCTCTGTGCCCTTGGCCAGGGCCAGGGAACACGGGGGCATGTGGTCTGGTCCTGGCTCCCATCTTCCTCCCATGGCAGCTCCTAGCATGTTCGACTCACACTGTGGACAACAGCTTTCCAGACCCCGTGCTCAGCCAGGGAAACCTGGGCTGTGGAAGCTGCACAGGACCTCAGGGTCTGAGTGCACGTGACCACACCAAGGCAAAAAGGCTGCTCACTGCACACAGGCCCTGAGGAGGAGGCCAGTCGGGGGCACCCTTCCAGGCGGTTCTGCTCCCACCCTCTCTGGTGCAGTTAGGGTGGAAGAAGGTCTTCCCTGTCACTCTGCCCCCCCCCCCCCCCCCGCCCCGACCCTCCCCCCCTTCCGCCACGGGTAGTCAGCCAACAACTGCCTGCTATGCAGAAATTACAGAAGGTCGGGAGGCTGAGTGCCCATGACCCTGAGAGTGGAGGGAAAGGCTCCACACACCACAGTCCCCCAGTGAGCCAGGCAGATGCAGGAGATGCTCTGGGCCCAGGCCTCCCCCGCCCCCGCCGCCCCCCCAAGCTTGGATTCAGGACTCAGGCCGGGGCTGGGGCCCAAGGGTCAGCTGTTCTGAGGGGCCAGAATGTGTGGTCACTGGTGTGTACATGTGAGACGGGAAGGCTCCTCAAAACAGTCCAGAGGATGTGGGAGGCACTCCAGGCCCCAGATCAACAATGATCCCAGCTCTCAGGCTCAACAAGGACTCACCATGAACTTGACCCAGGGGGCCCAGGTCCTCAGATACAGGAGCCCAACCACACTACCCCCACTCCCAGGGCGGGATCCCAGCTGAGTACAAACTCCTCAGAGCAGCCACTCCCCAGGTCCACAGCTATAGCAACTGTCTGCTTGACACAGCCATTTCTGGGAGCTGCCTGGGCAATGGAAATGCTGGAGCGTAGAGGACAGCCATGAGCTTAGGGTGGCTGATGCACAATCCTGAGTGCAGGCTGGGGAGAGCTTTTCTCCTGCCACCATCCCTGCAAGGAGGATGGGGCAGGGGAAGAGGAGGAGTCAGAGCGACCTGGGAGTGAACATGTATGAGGGAAAGATTGTCACCCTTACCAGCTGTGTGACTTTGGGTGAGACAGCTAACATAAGAGGGCAAGGACTCCCGGAAAGTGACCGTGAAGGCCAGTAAGTGCTGGCTGACCACGCAGTCTGCGTGCCCAGCACACCAGCAGCAGCAGGCTCCGTGGGGGATGAGGGCAGGCACCAGCCAGGCGGGGTGCTTCGGGTGGGAGCCCGCCCCCGCAGGGGCCTTCATTAAGGTGTACATTACTTTGTGCTTAAGCACATTCACAACCTGCTTGCTGGGAACCAGACAGGCACGGCCACTCCTCAGGCAGCAGGAAATGAAAACATGTGTACAAGTTCTCATTTGCTTTCAAAATAGTGCCTGTCTTGTCCCTGGAGCAGGACACCTCAGCAGTGAGCCTAAAAGACCATTCCCTTTGAAAGGCTTAAAGCTTGGGACCCCTGAAAATGTATGAAAAATGTTACCATTTCTGTGCTGGGGCTCCATAGGTTTTCACAGATGCCCACAGGGGTTGAAACTCCCCAGGCTCCTTTTTGGCTGGTACAGACAAGGCCCAGACCATCACCTCCCAAGAGAAGGGCCATGTCGTGGGCTCGGGCTCAGAGGCAGAGCGGGACTGGAGGCCAGGTGTCCGGGTGTGCAGACCCCTGGCTCGGCTTGCTTCCTACCTCAGTACACGGGCGACAGTCCTGTGCGCCTGTGTGAGCGTGAGGGAGAGGACACTCAGGCATCCGAATTTAAATTCCAATTTTCACTTTGGGACTTGGATGTAAATCTGTTAGGTCTTAAGTCCAGGAGGGGATGCAATTCATTGAACAGAGTTTGGAAGCTGCTCAGATAAAAAAAAAACACACGTGTTTCTTCTCCTCAGGTTTGTGAAAACACATTTGCTGGGGACTCAGAAACCCCCTTGGAAAGTATGAGCATCTTCTCCCTGCTGCAGAGCCAAACACACAGATAATTGTATTTTTAAAGATACTTGACCTTCTGGGCAAAGAAATAACGTGCTCACATGGCAACTAACCAATAACCCTGCACTATTACCTTAATTATTTCCAAACAAGGAACAACTTTAGTTCCATGAGTTATAGGGGAAGGACATTATAGAAAGAGTCTTGGCGTCAGGACATTGCAGATGCTGCCCCAGTGGCTCCCTAACCATGTACTAATTACATCATCAGCATGAACATCACTACCCATTGTTTCTTTGAGAAGCCGTCTATATGTTCCAGGATTTAAAGAAACAGATGGAACGTTTGGAATCAGTCCACTCCCATATGTTGGCTGGAGAGACCCAGAGGGTGAATGTCATTTCTCTGTTCTCACGGAGCAAGGCTGAGAAGAGCTGTGACTCAAACCCTTATCTCTGGCCCCAGCTCCCACCTTCTGGGCTTGGGGGGACTGCAGACTCACAGCGCTGCTGGCAGTCATGATCTCAGAGCTCCCACTGCCTCGGTTTGTAACCAAGGCCAACAACATGAGGACATCGGGAGCTAATGAGTTTATGGAGCTTTGGAGATGTAAAGAGCTCTAAAAGGATGCCTTGTTATTGCTGATGGTGATGATAATGTGTAATATTTATACCACTTTGGCTGCTAATTTCCAAAATGAGAAGGGATGAATTTAAAGGCCCAGGCAGCTCTGAGGGTAGCAACTGTTCTTGGCAACTCAGATGGAATCTTTACCTCTGGTTGCTCCATGCCTCTGGTGCCTCTGGTCTTTGAATTTGTTCTAAGATGGTGCACAGAATTCCAGCCTTTGGATGGTGTGGCTCACACCCTGCTAAGGACACACAGGACACTGGGCAAGCCTTGGGAGAGCTGGGGATCACTGCGTTCCCTGTTCACAAGGTCAGCCAGTTTAGATTTATTGAACTGATCGTGAGGAAGCTTCCCCACCCCCACCTCCACCCCCACCAGTTTTGAAGCCAGACCTCCTTGGGTTTGAATCTCAACTCTGCTGTTTGTTAGCTGTGGGATCTGGGAAAGGTCTTTAACCTCTCTGTGCCTCAACATCCACAACTGTAAAATGGGGATAATAGCACTGATTTCATAGGGTTGTGATTATTATAGGAGATAATGTATGTTAAAACCTCACAAAATGTCCAGCACATAGTAGGCCATCAGTAGGTCTTAAATCCTCTTACATTCTTACAAATGCTGCACATGCTATGTTATTAGAAGGCAGGCAATTGGGTTGAAGTACCCTGTGGGAATCTGTTCTTCCTGGGGTGAAGGGGACGATGGTTGGAGAACAGAATTCACCCATCAGTTATGAGGTGAAGGTCAGCAGCACAGCTTTCCTACTTCCCAGGCACGTATGATGTTTACTTACATTATGTCAGGCTAGTTCAGAAGTTGTACTTAAACCCTGTGTTTAGCAATAGTTACCTTCTATAAGTTAACTCACTAAAGATAAACATATATGTAGTAATGAAAAGAAGAGTCCAAAGCTAAAATTTTTATTAATGGTAACTCTTACTAGAGAAGAGTTCATGACTGTTGGTGGTGGTGCTGTTCTAGTCCCAAGTCCTGCAGCTCATTTCATCTCCCAGGGCCTCGGCTGAGTGTAAAATAACAATGAAGGTGCCAGGCCTTCTGGTCCCCTTGCCAACTTTCCCCTTTGCACCTGCGAAGAGCAGGTTTAGGTTTGAAAGGCCAAGCCTCAGAGTACTGTTCTCACACTTGAAGTGCAGCAGAATCCTGGAATGTTTGTTAAAATACAGATGCTGCCCAGCTGGTGTGGCTCAGTTGTTTAGCGTCTACCTATGAACTGGGTAAACCAGGAATTAGGCTAAGTGATTCCTGATCAAGGCACATGCCAGGGTTTGGGCTCAATCTCCAGTAGGAGGTGTGCAGGAGGCAGTGGATCAATGATTCTCTCTCATCATTGATGTTTCTATCCCTCTCTCCCTTCCTCTCTGAAATACACAAAACAAAACAAAACAAAACAAAACCAAATAAACCAAGAGCTGCCCCCCATCCCAGCCACATTGGAGTTTCTGAGTTAGCAGGTGGGGGTGGGCCTGAGATCTAACCAGCTGGGGTGGTTGAACCTGCAGGACCTCACTCAGAACTACTGCTTTAGGGCAGTGCTTCTCAACCTTAGCTGCACTGGGTCCAGGGGGGGGGGGGCGGGGCGGGGGGGGGCGGGTAGCAGGGGGGCCCCAGGGCTGCACCCCAGGCGAATTCAATCGGGCTGTAGTGAGAGGCGCCAGAGAGAGACCCTGGCTGGAGGCTGAGCTTCCCTCTGACCACTGTGCCCTGTTCAGGACCGTGGGGTTGCTGAGCTGTCATCAGCGACAACCACAGGCTGACCCTGGATGGATTAGGGCTCAGCCTACTTTCTATAAAAGACTAGTTGGCAAATACTTCAGGCTTGCAGCCCATGTGGTCTTTGCTGCATATTCTTTCTTTCTTTCTTTTTTTAAATATATTTTATTGATTTTTTACAGAGAGGAAGGGAGAGAGATAGAGAGCCAGGAACATCGATGAGAGAGAAACATCGATCAGCTGCCTCCTGCACATCCCCCACTGGGGATGTGCCCGCAACCCAGGTACATGCCCTTGACCGGAACCGAACCCGGGACCCCTCAGTCCGCAGGCTGACGCTCTATCCACTGTTCCAAACCGGCTTCGGCATATTCTTCTTTCTTTATTTGTTTCAACCTTTTAAATGTGTAATATTAGCTTGCAAATCACAGAAAAACAGTTGTTGAACCCCTGGAGAATAGCCAGTCATGAATTATTAAATTTAATAATGAAAATAGCTATCCACAATTAGCATTATTTGAACGATAATTGAAACCAAGGTAGAATGTAGATTACTTTAGAGGAATTGAAGTAATGGTGGCTTCTTCTAACAGTTTTCCTTCGTACGTTAAAAAACGACCAGGGGCTTCCTTCCACCCCTTTCCGAGCCCACGTACAAACAACATTTCACTCAACGTTCGTTATGAAGTGGATGAGACGCCATAGGAACTTCTCTCCCGTTTATAACCATTAGCCGGTGGTAAGATTGATTTCACTCTGAGTCGTTTGGCTTACAGTCTCGGAACTTACCGAGGACTTGCTGTACTTGTTTCCTAATATTTGCTTGAAACTGAGAAGTTAAAAGCCCTTAGTATCTGCTCAGTGTGATCAGAAAGTGGTAGCTGCCTTCTGAGTGGCTAACTGGGATCCGAGGGCACTTGAATGGCCCACCCGCTTAAAGGACTTGTTCTGCCCTAACTGGGCTTCTATCCAAAAATGTGACTAAAACCAGAGGCCAAGGCTGAGGCCCTGCTGGCTTCATGGGCCAGCAGCCTGTGCGGTTGCAGGGGGCCCACGCTGAGAAGGGCCTTGGTGGGTTAATGCCCTGCTGAGGGCATCTCGGTGGGCACGGGTGCGAGAGAGGGAGAGGCACAGTGTGCTGCCCCTGTTCTGTGCTGCCTTATTTATTTGTGTTCAGGATGCCCCATGAGCACAGAATCCCATTTAAAACTGTAAGTGATAGAAAGCAGAAAGTGAACAGCAAACAGTGAATTCACGATCAGTGACATGGTCTTCGATTAATTTTTTTTCAACTGGATAAATAACTTTTCATTTACATTAAAGTTTGGCTGACAAAAATGTTTCAAAACATGAGGTCAGTGTTAAAAAATAAAGAATCCCTAAGTCAGGACAAGCTGAGAGCCACTGCTGATTACTCCCTCTACCATCAAAGAGGAGCAGGGAACTACTTCAAACCGACCGGAGCCAGCAGGGCAATTTCCCTCACCAGTTCCTGAACCCCTGTAACTGCCTCAGTTCTTGAGTTCAGGCATTTTAGAGTAAAGCTCCCTAAGCCTTGAAGAAGGGCCATACGCATATCCAGGGGCAGTGAAAGCAGGAGGGAGAAGTTGTTCACATACAGTTGCATTCCTCCCCTAAGCTGTGCACTGGAAGGCACCCCAAAAAGAAAAGGGGTGCCTGGCTGGCTTGGGGGCAGAACCAGCAGGAGACCATGCACCCCTGACCACCTGTGTTTAGACACAATTGCACAGCGGTTACCACCATAAGCCCTTCTCCAAACTGTTCACTGTCGTCATCAGAAGCTTCGGTGCTCCATGCCCTCGACTAAGTTGCGCTTTGTAGGCCTAACTCAGGCTTCTGTACACCAGGCTAGGAGTCATGGATCATTTCCTCTGTTTACAGGATGAGGAACTGGGGCTCAGTGAGGTCACACGGGAGGAAGGGGCAGAGCAGGGCTCCAGGCTGGGCTGCGTGCCCTGGGCTGGCACTTGTTTTCCTCGCCGTCTCTGAGCGCCAGCCGTGTTCCCATCTCTTCCTGGGAGTGAGTTTAATCTCCCAACAATAGGTGCTCGAGGTCAGGGACCGGGTCCTTATGTATTTTTGAGGCCTGAAGAGTCAGGCTCTTAGCAGGCAAGTGGTGACTCCATGTAGATGAATACCCCTGCCCAGGTCTGCTCTGGGGTGTGTTGTCTTGTAAGTATAAGCGTCAGCCAGAGCAGGGACATGTACAAGCAGTAGAGTCAGGGTCCAAAGGAGTGAACGAGATTCTGATCTGTACCCGTCTCTTCTCTGCACTTCTCTCCAAAGGCCCCTCCTCACCAACCACCTAAACAACCCAGCCAGACCTCCTTCCCGCCCGTGGGCATACTGCTAATATAGGCATCATGTAACTAATAAATAATGTGCTGTGCCATATAACTCTACATTATAGTATACATGGGATATACTAACTCCCGTGGGTTTAGTAAAGGTGGCGGTAAGTGCATATTGTGCCCCAAACCCGGGTACAGTGCTGGACACAGGAGCCGCACTGCCGCCTGTAAATGTATTTATAGGAAGAGACACATGACAGATGTTTCACATGGAGCTGACGTGGCTGCTGTAAATGTGGGTCAGGGCGAGCCGTTGCGCTGCTGCCCTCAGAAATCGCTCAGAGTGGAGGGCTCCTCTCCACTGCCAACTATTCAAGAAAAATGATGCCAAGTGGACACCTCCTGGGCAGGAGGCACATCCAGGCAGTTTGCCTGGGAACACACCCAAGGGCGGGCGATGACAGACATCAGCCGGCATAGGCAGCCCCGGTCCATCCGCGTGGGGCTTAGCCACGTTGTGGATATTCAGGGTGTCCTCTCGGTCTAGTGCTTGTCTCACACAGGCTCCAGAGTTTCCCACATACCCCTCACTGCTGTGCTGTGTGCAAAATAATTTTCATATTAACCTTGACCAAAAATCCAGGGAATTCCGCCAGTTAAAAAAAACCACCCATACGATGAATTCCGTGGCTGAGCAGAAATGGTCTGTGGGATAACCACGTCCAGTCTGAATCGCTGCCTTTGGTCCTCCTCGAGGGCCCCGTGTGCATTACTATTATTTCAACTTGGCGTTGAAAAGGCCCCTATGAGTCTTCTGATACAACGGTTTTCTAGTTTATAGTGGGAGGGTGCTTTCGTCAAAGGAAATCCTACCTGGAAGTCAACCCACAATTCAGATGAACCCTGAGCAGTTGGTGCCCCCAGGGCGGGGCCTATGGGGCTTGCTCCTTCCTCAGAAGCGCCTAACAGGGGTGGGCAAACTTTTTGACTCGAGGGCCACAATGGGTTCTTAAACTGGACCGGAGGGCCGGAACAAAAGCATGGATGGAGTGTTTGTGTGAACTAATATAAATTCAAAGTAAACATCATTACATAAAAGGGTACGGTCTTTTTTTTTTTTTTTAATTTTATTCATTTCAAACGGCCGGATCCGGCCCGCAGGCCGTAGTTTGCCCACGGCTGGTAGGAGCACAATTTGCAAACCATGCAGCCATTCCCCCATACTAAGTTATTCCCTCACTTGCTAACCCAACCTTTCTCGAGTGCCTACTGTGTGCTGGGTGCTGGTGAGCCAGCAGGTAACAGGAGAGGGAGGGCCTCTCTGCAGAAGCGCACAGTGCGGTGTGATGGGCAGACAGGAGTTCAGATGGTGGTAAGTGCTGCGAAGCAAGTAGATCAGGCGCTGTGACTGGGCCAGGAGGTGGCTGCTTCAGACTGGGGATCAGGAATGGCTCTCGGGGGATGTGAGACATGAGCTGAGAACAGAAGGACGACCTGGAAGGAGGGCCTGATTCTGACCAGTGGGGAAGCGGCCTCAAAGAGGCGAGTGACTTTCCCAGGTCACACGCGGGGAGGAGGCCGAGCTGGGACTTGACCCCGGGTCTCCCGGCTTCCTGCCAGGGCTCTTTCCTTTCACAATGTTTACCAAATAGCTGCTGCACTCAAAGAAGTCGAGGTGACTGGTGACATCCAAGGGCTGACCAACCCCAACCACATCCTGGTGTTTGGGGCTGTCTGTCATGACTCTTGACCCCCTCCCTGTTACAGCTGGGGGTCTGTAACCCAGAAGACAGCGCCCTGCAGCTGTCCTCCCTGACCCCTGCCTGGCTGGGAAAGTGTCCTCTCCTGTCCCTCTGGCTGCAAACTGGGAAATGCTCCTGCTGCTTCCATTGCTGGCAGATGGTACAAGCGAGACGGAGGGTCCAAAGCCTCCCACTCACCGGGAGGAAGGGTGCCTGGAAGTCATGCTGCTCCAGGGCTCTGACTCCAAGGCCACCCACTCCAGGGTGGGCCTGCGCTGCGGGGACATCCACCCAAACCACCGCACCACCGGCCGCACAGGTGTCACAGTCAGAGTGCTGCGAGGCAGACAGCCCTGTGCCGCTGAATATCACAGGGAGCAGCATGCAAATGGCGCCCTCTTTGACCCACAAACCAAACAGCTCCAGGCCCCCAAGTGTTGCCCACACCTCCCAGGTGGCACCTGTGGGCCCAGCATTCGCCCTTTGCCCTGAGAGCCTTCCTGCTGTCAGAGCACTTCCCAGGCATCAGCTAACTGGCGCCTCATGAGGTAGGAAGGGCAGTGGATACTAGTTTTGCACACGAAGCCGAAGCCACAGAACCCCAGAGTGAGCTGTGCAGGGAACACTGCACTGACCAAGTAACAACCACTGACTTCTGATTCAGACCCAGGTCTCCAGACTCCACCTGCAGATTCTTTCCACCAGAACCCAGCTGCCCACGAGGTAAACACAGACCATCCGCTGGCCTAACACCACCTTTGTTCTCTTTACGCTCTGCCCCAGAGTATGCACAGGGGCTTTTCCAGAGCTGCCTCTCCTCTCCAGCCACGCCTGCCTCACCACGTGCCACCCTGCCGGAGGCTCTGGGGCACCTACTTCTGCACTTGGCCACTCTGACCCAGCAGAGATGCTCTTCTGTCCAACCCAGCTGAGCCCTCCTCCCTTTTATATTCTCCAGCCTATTTATGCATGTGAACACTGCACATATCACGTGAAAACAACGGTTCTCAACCTGTGGGTCACAACCTGTGGGTCGCGACCCCTTTGGGGGTCGAACGACCCTTTCACAGGGGTCGCCTAAGACCATCGGAAAACACATATATAATTACATATTGTTTTTGTGATTAATCACTATGCTTTAATTATGTTCAATTTGTAACAATGAAATTGGGGGTCACCACAACATGAGGAACTGTATTAAAGGGTCGTGGCATTAGGAAGGTTGAGAACCACTGCTCTAGAACCTTCCACACCTTCCTTCTTTCCATACCAAACTAATCAACTACCCAGGCAGGCAAACATAGGCGACAGGGTCTGCTGCACCATGTTCCCCAGTACATCTCTGCGCCCATGGGACGGTGCACAGCCTGCACGGGCAGGCAGATGCTGAGAACAGTCCTGAACACACAGGAGGCGCAACAGCTGCTGACATGAACCCTGCTCTGCATGGGGGACAGAGCCAAGGACTGTGAAATTTTAGTTAGGATCACGCTGGACCTGTCACCTCATGCTTACGAGTCAGCGACTGGAATTCAGGGTGGACAAAGAGAATGGCAATTTGAAGAGGAGCAGCCATGCACTGAGCAAGCTGGCAGCACAGGGCACTGACGGGCCCAGAGCCTCTCCCAAGACCCGCGTGAAGGAATCAGGAGCACAGTTTTGGGCACAAAGGCTGGGACCCTGTACGGACACCAGTGCTTACACACATCCATCCTGAATGTCCCAGGATTCCTGCCCGACTCCTAACCAGAAGTCAGCTAGCCCTTGCCCACCAAGGCCCTCTGCGGTCCAGCTCTGGGGGTAGAGGGAGAGCGGGGGACAAGACAGAGAAAGTGGGCGCTTCCTCCCCGCGACCTGCAGGCCTCCCGGGGACGCCCTCCTCCCGTGCGCCCCAGCCCAGCGGGCCCTCCGGAGCCCGGCGCACTGCACTTACCGGCCATGGGGCACAGGGCTCGGTTCGCAGCCAGGGGAGTGGAGCCTGGAGGTGGAGTGGAGGCTCGGAGGGCCGCCCCTTGCCCGCCCGCCGCGCTCCTGACTTCCCACCCGGAGAGGGTCTGGGTGAAGGCGGTGCGCTCCCTTGGCCCTTCCTGCCGCCCGCGCCTCTCTGCCCGCCCTGCCCCGCCCCGCTTCCCGGCGCCCACCCTCCCCTCCGCGCCCCCTCTGTTCCCAGGCTCGCTCTCTCCCAGCGCCGCGGGCTGGGCTCCCCAGAAGCCCTGTGCGGCAGCGTCTTTGTTTGGGACTTGGCCTTTCTTCAATTCACAGCACACAGAGCGAATTCAGTTGGAGTTCGGGGCGGCTGTGCGGTTGCCTGGGGGATTCTTGTTAGGAGGTGTTGGGGTGGACTGGGGTCCCGCGGCTTCCAGATGCCCGTCTGCCCTTAGCCCCCTCCGCGCCCCAGGCTTCTCTCTGGCCTTGCTGCCCCCGAGGTCGGCCCTGGTGGAGCAGGAAATGAGCAGGGTCCTGGGGGAAGCTGGCCGCGAGGGCTCCCGACTCTAGGGACTAGCATGTGTGACCGCAAAGGGCCTTCCATCTCCCGCTTCTTCCCCCACAGCCAGCACAGGGAAGACTACCATCACTGCCCTGTCCCTCGGACAGTCCCACTGGCCATCAGCTTCCCATTCCCTGGGCAGGGAGAACCAAGATCTCTTCCTAGACTGGGGGACAAGGAAGGCCAGGCAGAGAGCCCACCTGCCTGTGCCCTGGCCGAGGGCAGGGCAACGCTGCCTGTGACGGGCTCTGACCTATCAGGGGCAGGCATGTGTTATTTCCCAGAGCAACAGACCTGTGCTTATCCAACCATGTCCTTTTGAAACTTGACTGCAGTGAGCAAGGTTACCCATTTACCCAGTTGCTGGGTCAGGGAAGCCAGGGGAGGCAGGGAGAGCTGACAGGCAAGGCATGGGAAACACCAGCCTTCTAAATGCCCAGGCTGACGAGAAAGGATTAGCAGAGGGGACGTAAATTGGGGGTCTTGAAAGGAGATGATTGCAAGTGTCCCTGTGAGAGGAAGACCTGCAGTGGGGCGGGGGGGGGGGTTTCGGCGCGCGGAATATGGAAGGAGCAGCAGAAGGCTGTAGAGGGAGGGTGGAGAGGAGGTCTCAAGGAGGAGGACCGTGGTGGTGGTGTGGGGGTGGGAGTCGGAGGAGGACCTGGAGAGATGTGAAGCTGAGAGAAGATAAGATGGGGGAGAGTGTAGACAAGGGAGAGAGGGCTGGTTTGAGGACAGAACTGTGGTCTGAGCAGGCAAAGCAGCCAATGAAAGGAACTGAGACCATCCAGGAGGGTCAGCGCTATGCAGGGCACCGGGGCTCCAGGGAAGAGGCTGTGTCCAATAGGGACCCACACTGCAGGGATACCAAAGAGCAGGGTCTGTGGGGACTTCTGAGAGAATTATTTTGGTGGCGGGGAGTAGGAGCCGATCGCCCCTCCTTGGGGACATCTGGACATGCGGGGACCCAAAGGCACAGCCCTTCACTCCCGCTCCAGAGGCTCCTGGCGGCCATTACCCCAGTGCCAGTGCTTCCCAAGGAGTTAGCGGAGGCTTCTGTGGACACTGCACCTCAGTTCCAGTCCACTCTCTGCCCAGTCCCATGTCCTCGCCCTCTCACAGGTGTGTTCCCAAGCAGCTCCCAGTAGGCCTCCTGCATGCTGATCCCCACCTCCATTTCCATGCAGAGTCTGTTTCCCAGAAATCCAACCTGAGCTACTCGGTCACTGAGAAAGGGAGAGTGAAAGAAAGAAAAGGTGGCATGGTTACTAGACTTGCTGTGGTGATCGCTCTGTAAGGTCTATAAATATGGAATCACTATGTTGTACACCTAAAACTAATGTAATATCGTATGTGGACTATAATGAAAAACAATTTTTAAAAAGAACATAAAGAAAAAAGAAAAGAATAGGTAGATGGTGATAAACGGCATGAACAGCCACACGAGCGTTACGGAGACCAGACAGGAGAGAGGCCTGCGCAAGCACAGAACATAGCCTTGCCCTCTGACCTTCCTACAAGACCTCTAATGAAGCAGACCCCCAATGCAGACCCTGACCTCTCATTAAGCAGTTTTAAGAGACAGAGATTGTCAGAAAAAGCGAGGTGGTGTTAAAGGAAAAGACAGAAATGGGGAGCGAGAGGAGAGCTATTCATAGTAGAATATGATTGCTATAGTCCTGTGAAGGGGAGACCGTAGGTTTGCAGAAGACAGTAGGAGAGAGAAGGGTGGGGCAGGCCTTCGGAGGGAGAAGAATGCTGTAGGTGGGGAAGGCTGAGGGGGAGTGAGTGTTCACTAAAGTTAGTAATATTAAAGCAGGAATTAGGGAAGAGAGGGTTGGAAAATGTTCTGAAGGACCTTATGCAGTATGAGAGGGCAAGTAAGAATTGAACCTGTGGACCAGGATGTCCTGTCTCCAGCACTGTCCCTACTAACATTAAACATCTAGAATGGTGAATCAATAGAAATATAGTTTGTAATTAAAAATTTCCCCGTAGCCATGTTTAAAAATTGTAAAAAAGTAACAGGTGAAATTAATTTTAATGATAGTTTATTTAACACAATATATCTAAAATATTATTTCAACATGCATCAGTATAAAAATTATTAATGAGACATTTTATATTTCTACCTATTAAATTTTCCAGCTCTGGTGTGCATTTTACGCTCCCAGCACATCTGACTTTTCATTGAAACACCTGATCTGTATTTAGATTTGATAACATTCATGGTTGAAAAAATAGATTTACAACCAAAGACATTGTATGCATATATGCATAACCCATGGACACAGACAATACGGTGCTGAAGACCTGGGCGGAGGGGAGGGGGGGGGGAGACGCAAGGGCTGGCTTGAGGGGTCAATGAGGGGGGGGGAAGAAAAGTAGATTTACAAACCTAAGTTGCTGCATACATACTTATGCTTTCCAACTGACTCAAATGATAAGGAAGTTAATATTAATTAAACCTAATTGAAATAAAAATATTTAATCTTTCAGTTGCACTTAACAGATCTCAAATCCTCAATAGCCACATGTGACTAGCAGCTGCCGCATCAGACCACAGGTCTGGAATATGGATTCCTAGACTTCTGGATTTGTGTCTTTGTTTTGTCCTCACTGTCTGTGAAAAAAATGGACCCCCAACCACCCACCAAGTGCTGCTCCACTAACAAGATCCTAATCTGTTCCATCTTATTTCACAGAATGCTCTGAAGATGAGGGAGAAGGTTGAGAATCCAACATCTGTGGAAGGGAAATGGGGGTTTGGCTTGGACTAGACGAGGAGTGCGGAAAATGAGATATGAGTTGGAAGTATTCCATCCTGATTGTTACTCCGTGTTCACACGAGGAGCCTGTGGTTTCCTTCCAAGCCGGGTGCGCCGGAGACTGCACGGATGGCGCACAGCACAGCTCTTGATGGCGCCATCTCCCATTTTAGCAGTTCCCCTTGAGCTCTGAGCACTGACTGAGTCCAAAACACTTGGGTGTGGCTGCTAGGTCTGGTCCTCATTTCCTGCATTGCAAAATGGGGAAGTAATCCCTTATTCGGGGGAACAATGGGAGGGAATGGGTGAAATCCCAACTGTGAAGCTACAGGGAAGGCGGAGTGTCCGTCCCAGACTTGGAGACCGTGCCCGCCTCTGCCTGTGGCTCATCTTCTGCTCCCAGCTGGGTGCTGGCAGCTGTGCTTTCAGGCCACACTCAGGCACTGATTGCCTGCCTTGCATCTGACAGATCCGTCATGGGGTGCTGGGGTGATGGAGGTTCTAGAGCCTCCTTTAGAGATGTAGAAAGAATTCCCTCCTTTGCTCTGAAGGGTCCTACATCTATTACTTGGAGGTCCAGGTGAGATCTGGTGGGATCCCCACGCCAGCACAAGGCCTGATCACCTTGCTTCCTGGCAACAGTATCTACCAGTATAGCCATTTCTAGAAATGGAGTCACACAAATGGATGATCACTCACACATACACACACACACACACACACACACACACACACACACGACACTGATGAATATGATATGGTATTGCTGTATTGCTGGCATCCCCAGACTATATGACACATTAGCTTAATATTCAGGTTGTACCTTAACCCCTCACAGGACAAGAAATGTAAAACTTAGATTTCTCCATCCCCTGTGTACAAGCCTGTCTTTCAAACCAATGTCCAGTCACTACCCAGGAGGGCTGCACGGAAATGAATGTTCCCTTGACATCCTCTGCTCCTGCCTCCTTGACACTCTCGCTTGGTGAAGCTGCCATCTTGATGTCCCTGATGAGGTCTCTGTGTACACTCGGAGCCTCCCCAGGAAAGACAGTGTGTTCTGGGAGGTAGAAACACGCAGGTAGAAAGCACTCCCCTCCGCACACACAGCACACAGCTGTCTGACTCAGCCTGTTTCCCCATCTTTAAATTAGGGAGAAACTCATGAGATTTTTTTTCTTCCATCTTAGTGGAAACTGGCCATACCTTCTTCATCCCTGTGAAAATCAGAGCTACACAGGCTCTGGCCAGCCTCTTTCCCTCTTCCAGTTAAATATCGACCAGTTAACATTCGCTTGAATTCAAACTGCATTTAACTATGAACTTAATGACTGAATTTACTAATTTCTGCAACAATACCTGGTACTTAGTAGGAGGTGGCAAAGAAATGGTTGTTCAATTGAACCTCATGGTCTCAGGTATAATTCCCATGAAAGAGACATGACATCAGAAGTGCTAGTTTTTCAGTTGCGAGGCATACGTCCAACGACTCCAAGAACATTAGTTGTGCTTGAAATAATTATTGATCTTCATTAACAGTGTTAAAAGCATTGCTCCGATGTCCAATTGCTCGTCATGCTCCCTTGGCATGCTGCACAAAGGACTTACAGCGTGGTTCTTTCCCAGGAGAGCATTATTCAAAGCAAGACATAGAAAACACATTTGGGTACAGAAAAGCTAAGTACAGACAGCTGAGCAAATAAATCAACAGTATGCACAACGACACAGGACTCACAGCGGACTGTTTTGGGATGTGCAGCGGACCTGCCCCCCCCCCCGCCCCTTCTCCTCGGAGTTCTCCAGATCCTTCTCTGTAACTGGGCACAGGCCCTCCCAGGGTCCCGGGCACATGCCAGGGAGGAAGAGAGCCTTTGGGTTTTCTGAAGCATCTATGTTAAGATTTATATCTTGCGAATAAGGTTTTTAGTATTTAAAAATGTGTAACATCTGTATATCTCATTGTAGAAGATTCTATCACTAACATATTAAAGAAGAAAGTAAAATTACCTGAAATCTTAGCTATCAGAGAAAATCATTGTATTTTCTTCTCTGTGTACATGTGTATGTGTGTATAACCTGATTTATTCCACTTTTGCATATATTCTAATCATCTTTTTATGTCAATATATTTAAGAAAATTTAATTATTTTTATATTGGGTATGCTACAACTTATTTAACTAACCCCCTATTCATGGATATTTAGAATGTTTTCAATTTAAAAAATATTTTACAATGTGGTCATGAAACATTTTTTCACATATATCCTTGCCTACTTATTCAACCATTTTTTTTTTGTTAGTCCTCACTGAAGGATATTTTTTCCATTGATTTTTTTTTTTTTAGAGAGAGAGTGGAAGGGAAGGAGGGAGGGTGAGAGAGAGAGAGAAAAAGAAAGAGAGAGAAACATCCATGAGATAATAGACACATCAATTGGTTGCCTCCCACACGTGCCCCGACTGGGGCCAGGGATGAATCTAGCAACCCAGGTATGAGCCCTTGATGGGAATCAAATCTTTGACCCCTAGTGAGCTGGCCGACGCTCTAACCACTGAACACACAGTCCAGGGCTCAACTATTTCTTTATGATTCCATTCTCGAAATGGAAGTACAAAAAATACCCTATATATGTTTATAAATGCCATATATATGTATCTAAAATATGCTTACAAAAAGTTGGAAGAATATGTTTCAAACTTAATACAGTTGTTACCTCTTGAGAGGGAACTGAGATTGGGGATGTCCTCAAAGAGGAAATTCACCAAATCTATAATGTTTTAGTTTTCACAAGAAGAAAATATCTGTGTAACTTATAATTAGTTAAAATTAAAGGTAACACCAGCCAAAAAGGAGAAGATAAAGTAATTGATAATCGATAATCACACATTATTGGAGATAAAACTGTCCACTTTTTCCTGCTGGAAAAGGTTAAAGAATAGGAACAGGAAAGTATTAGACTTGTAAACTGCTAAGAGAAAAAAAAAAAAGGAAGCAAAACACCTAAAAGCTTGGTTAGTCCAACAAAAGTAAGGAATGGAAAAAAAGAAAAATAACAAGAAAGCATAGTAAATACAAAGTACAAATATGTGGAGAAGGTAAGTCCAGCTATACCAATGTCATGATTACTGTAATTTGGTAAAGTCCCCATTAAATGTAGCGACTCTCATATCAGGTAACAAACAAAAGCCAGTTATGTGTTGTTTAAATGGACACATAAAAATACATGACGCAGAAAGCTGCAAAATAGAGGAATGGAAAAGACGCATTAACCAGGAAATGCTAATACCAAGAAACAGATGTGCCAATATTAATATAAGAAAATGGATTGCAAAGCCCAAAGAATTAATGGTCCAAGAAGAGTCTTGTTTGTTTGTTTGTTTAGTTCTTGTCCATTCCTGAATCTTTGTGCACTTTTAAAAGGTATAAAGAAAAATAGCCCTGGCCAGTGTGCGCAGCGGTTAGAGCATTGGCCTGTGCACCAAAGGGTTGCAGGTTCGATTCCCAGTCAAGGGCACATACCTTGGTTGCGGGTTCCATCCCCACCCCTGGTCTGGGCTCCTGCGGGAGGCGACCAGTTGATGTGTCTCACATTGATGTTTCTCTCTTTTCCCTTCCTCCCTTCCACTCACTCTGAAAAGCAATGGAAAAAATATCCTTAGGTGAGGATTAACAAAACAAAACAAAACAAAAAAGAGAAAGAAAGAAAAATGACCACTCAAGTAAAAAAAATCAAGGATTTACCACTGCACTGTCTAATATAGTAGCCGCTAGCCACAGAGTATAGCCAATAGCTGCTAGGCTACTGAACACAAAATATGGCTAAGCCAACATGAGATGTGCTGTATGTGCAAAAACATACATTGGATTTCAAAAACTTGGTATGAAAAATCATGCAAAATATCTCATTAATATTTTTAAAATATTGATTACATGTTGAAAAGATCATATTTTAGATTTACTAAGTTAAATAGAACCTATTAAAATTAATCTCACCAGTTTCTTTTTTTAAACGTGGCTATGGAAAATTTTAAATAATATACATATCTCACATTGATTTCTATTGGACAGTTCTGAAGAGGATTAGACTAATACAATTAATAAGTATAAACTAACAGATATACAGGGAGAATTTTGATCTCAGAGATTTTACACTCATGTCAAACATTCATGCAACCTTGAATAGAATGATGTTTCTATCTCTCCCTCTCTCTTCTTCTCTGAAATCACCTTAAATTGATCAATTACCTGGTAGTCACATGAAGATATCAAAAATGTCTAAATAGGCTAATAGCTAAGCACAATGCTTTTTCACAATCTCAGGAAATCCTTGCTGCCTCGTCCAAATTCTGTTGCTCTCCCCAGTGAGTGTGGGGAGGTGTCAGTGCAGGGTGAGCCTGTGGGTAGTCAGTCCTCAGGGTGGAGAGTGTTCATGTCAGGAGCCCAAGTTACCTGAGGTCCCACTCTGCCTCCTGGCCCCAGCTCACAAGATTTGTTGAGTCTGGACTCCCCTGTCAGAGAGCAATGATGACAGCTTTACCCTGGGGGCTATGCCTATCTGCGAACTGGGAAGGGCAGGCCTGACTGGCCAGCTATTCTGAGTGATTTAGCCTGTAACCCTGAGGAGGGCCCAGGCTCTCTCCTCCACATGGATTTTATCACTCAGCACTTGGAGAACAGACTCTTATCTCAAGTAGCTTATCTCACTCATGTTTGGCTTGAAGATTTAAAAATTCTTATTTCTTCATCAATCCAATTTTTAAAAAAATAATCACCCTCAATATTTTTAGTGTACAGGTAGCACCCTCCCTTGATTTTCAGCAACATTATAGATCAAATTATTTCTGTTATTTCATAGGATTTTGAGTAGGTGGGGATGCAGAGGCTGGTATCCAGTCTGTATTATTTGTCTCATAACCAGTCACCTTACTAAATGCATTTTTCATATTAAAATAAACACTGATATATCATTAAGAATAATGCAAAATATGCATGCATTTTTCAATGACACAGAAACCATCAAACAAATGATATGATTGTGGAGGATTGCTAGGGATATTTTGAGGACAAAATTTGAAGTTCAACTAAAAAATGAATTTTGGCTACCTTGAAATTTCTCTCTCTCTCTCTCTCTCTCTCTCTCTCTCTCTCTCTCTCTCTCTTTCTCTCTCTCCCTCTCTCCCTTTACCTCTCTTATCCAAAGAAATAAATCCACATTCCAATAAAGACAAAAATGTACTAGTAAGCCTTTCTGGTCTCCCACAACTGCAGGGCCGGCTTTATGGGTGTGCACTCAAGGCCCAGTGCTTAAAAGGGGCTGGACTTCATTTAAGGCTCTGCTATTGCTATCCTAAAATTCTTAATTCGCACAACTGGGTGACTGATCCTGAAGATAGGCTTTACTTAGCAAAGCCTGGTCATAGATATTTCTGCAAAAATACTTAGCCAGTATTATGCATTTTTCGCCCAAATTAAAAGAGTAAGGGTGGTGACATTTTGCTAACTCCAAAGAGAACTCCATCATGTGTATCTTCAGAATAATCTCACCTTTCTGCAGGGGTGGGGTGAGGGGTTGAATTTGGGGAAAAGAGTATGAACAGAATCCGTTCCGTTAGTATCCTTTTGTGAGGTTGCCTCACCTTCACTTGACACTCTTTTATTCTCACTTTTCTCTCCAGCCATATTCCAGCTTGCAGTTCAGTACACAAACTTATTCTTTCTCCCACACATTCGCACAAGTGTCCCCATTGCTTCAAATACCCTGCCCAACCTATGCATGTGTTGAGCTCCTAGTTGATCTTCAGCCTTTGCTTGGTTATAACCCCCTTTAGGACCCTCTCCTCGGCCTCTCCAGGCTGAGCTAAGTGCCTTGCTCTATTGACCTCATGTCTCCAGTGAGGACTTCATGGAGCTGTAATTCTTATGCACCTCTTTTCCACTAGATTAGTGGTTTCCAACATTTTTGTGTGTATTCACTAATTTTTTTGTGTGTGGCACACTTGAAAGTATTAAAACACTGAAACACATTAAACAAGTCAAGAATAATTACAAGGCAATTACTGCTGCAGTGTAACTGGGCCTCGCAGCTGCTATAACAGCATCGCTGTTACTGCACTATCACTTGGTCTCCCTTTAATGCTAGTTTGCTGTTCTGAGTACATGCTCTTGCATATCTTACATGTTACATTTTCTTATGTTCCAATAAACACCAAGTTGGATAGATTTTACATCTCTCACCTTTGGGTCTGTGTCCTATTTGACAGACTTTGCTGACATACATATTTCATTAGAGCAAAAATATGTGTTAGACACTGATTGAAATCCGACAGCCCATCATGATCACCAGGATCAGTTACACAGATTGCTCACTGTACCTGGGCGCTCAGCCAAAGGGGCCAAGGGAGACCAATGGCCAGCCGTAACCTGTCAACAGATGATGTGCCCACCAGACTGCACCTGCCCAGAAGGGGTCCCTTTTCCTGATTTGTGCAAAGGTGCCATTTGGATGAGGGGTGCTCTGGCTCAGGACACCCCAGGCTGCTACAGAGATCAGCTGGGAACAGCTGGAGAGCAAGGATTCTATTCATCTTTACATCTCCAACATTTACCACTGTGCTGGATAATAACAGACATGAATAAATGTGGAATAAATTATAAAACAATCAAGAGGCCCTGCTGATAGCATGTAACACAATTTGGGCCTAGTCTAAAACATTATTAACATGAATTTCCCAAATCTGGTCTGCTGGGGCTCTGCTTTTTAAATGTGTTGGATACACTGATGTGATGTGGTAAAGTTACTGCCCCCCTCACCCCCCCATCCCTCAGGCATCATACGGAGCCCTGGATCCTTCCCATTTGTGCTGGAAGTGTTGCAAGCCCTTAGTCATTGTTCATCAAGTGTACTAATGTTGAAATAAAGGAGGTGAGAACATACAGTGGGGTAAAGACAGTCTATTCAATAAATGGTGTTGGGAAACTTGGACAGATACAAAAGAAAATGAAACTGTACCACATTCTTACACCATACATAAGAATAAACTCAAAATGGATTAAAGGCTTAAGTGTAACACTCAAAACCATAAAACTTCTGGAAGAAAACATAGGCAGTAAAATCTCAAACATTTTTCTTAGTAATATTTTTTTCTGATGTATCTCCTCTGGCAAGGGAAACAAAAGAATACATAAACCAATGGGATTACATCAAATGAGAAGTTTTTGCACAGCAAAGGAAACCATCAACAAAATGCAAAGACAACCTACTGAATGGAAGAACATATTCGCCAATGATGCATCTGATAAGGGGTTAACACAAAATTTATAAAGAACTTTTACAACTCAACACCAAAAATCAAACAATCCCATTAAAAATGGGCAAAGGACCTGAATAGATATTTCTCCAAATAGGACATACAGATGGCAAATAGACATATGAAAAAGTGCTCAACATCACTAATCATCAGAGAATTACAAGTTAAAACCACAATGAAATATCACTTCACATCTGTCAGAATGGCTACCATCAACAAATCAACAAACAAACAGTTGGCAAGGATGTAGAAAAAAGGGAACCTTCATGCACTGTTGGGTGGGAATGGAGATTGGTGCAGCCACTATGGAAAACAGTATGGAGGGTCCTCAAAACTTAAAAATGGAACTGCCTTATGACTAGTGATTCTACTTCTGGATATGTATTCCAAGAAGAAACCCAAAACACAAATTCAGAAGTACATATGCACCCCTATGTTCATTGCAGTGTTATTTACAATAGCCAAGATATGGAAGGAACTCAATAGATGAGTGGATTAAAAAGCAGGGGTACATATATACAATGGAATATTACATGGCAGTAAGAAAGAATGAAGTTTTACCTTTTGCAACAGTATGGATAGACCTAGAGAGTATTATGCTAAGTGAAATAAGTAAGTCAGAGAAAGACAAATACCATATGATTTCACTTATATGTGGAATCTAAAGAACAAATAAAACAGAAACAGATTCATAGATACAGAGAACAAACAGGCTGATGTTTCCAGAGGGAAAGGGGTTTGGGGAACTGGGTGAAAAAGGTGAAGGGATTAAGCACTACAACTTGGTAGTTATAAAATAGTCACCGAATGTAAAGTATAGCATAGGGAATATAGTTAATAATATTGTAATCACTATCTATGGTGCCAGGTGGGCACTGGAAATATCAGAGGGACCACTTTGTAAAGTGTATGATTATCTAATAACTATGCTGCACACCTAAATCTAATACAAAATAATATTGAATGTAGTAAACTGTAATTGAAAAAAATAAATTAAAAAAGAGAACGAAAGAAAGGCTGAGAGCTGCTGTGCCAACACACTTCCTTCTTACAAATAGGAAGCCGGCAGTCTCTCTCCCCGCCCGAGTTCCTGCATAGTATGTGTGTGATGAGCAAGCAGAAATGAGCACTCACTGAGAATTTTAGTCCTAGAGCTGGAAGAAGGCTTAGAGGTCACCCAGTTCATTCTTATTCACAATCATGAGACTGAGACCTAGAGAGGAATGTGCTGTCACACAATTGTTGGTAGAACAGCAACTAGAACCCAGGTTAAGAGTACCCTCCTCTTGCAAGCCGTGTGTATGCCTTCCCATCCTTCCTTTTATTCAGGTCTATAGCAGTTCTCTCCTCCCCCAGTCCATGAGCCGATTGCCTTGGTCATCCCCTAATCCTACTCTAAGAGATGACAGAGCCAAGCCCAAGGAAGGGTGGGAATAGAAAATGGCCTAAAGGGTAATCTTGTCTTGAAAGTGCAAGAAGCTGACCTGGGCCTCTGACTGGAGACATCACATTGACACTGCCAGGTTTTATGCTAATAAAGAGTGCTGCCCAGCCACTGTGGCTCAGTGGTTGAGCGTCTACCCATGAAACAGGAGGTCACCGTTTGATTCCCAGTCAGGTCAATGTGCCTGGGTTGTGGGCTCAATCCCCAGAGGGGAGCATGCAGGAGGCAGCCGATCAACGATTCTCTCTCATCATTGATGTTTCTATCTCTCCCTCTCTCTTCCTCTCTGAAATCAATAATATATATATTATTATTATATATATTATTGCCAGGGTCTCACAGGACAGGGGCGGGGCAGGAGTGGTGAGGAGAAAGTTGGCTGAGTGAAGGGAGAAGTTTATTGTGGTGAGTGACTTGCTAACATCTGGCTTTATGTCAAGTGCAACATCTAGAAATAAAGTCCACACACCTTTAATCACATTTCTCATTTTATCTCAGTGTTTGTTTCTGAAGCCTTGAGGGGAATCGTATAGCTGGTAGGCTTTGCCAAGAAGACTTTCTAGGACTGTGCATGGGGTTTGGCCCTGCTCAAGGCTGAGGTCCAATAGGGGATTGGGCAGGGGGTAGGGCTTCTCCATCCTTTTCTCTGCCACTCCAGTCCCAGTTTGGCATGGGGTCTGAAGCCTGCTGTGGGACCCTCCGAAGATGTCTGGGCAGCAGAGTCAATCTCTGGGGGCTCACCTGGGCAAGGCCTACATGCTTCATTCCATTTGACAGATGGGGGA
This sequence comes from Myotis lucifugus, assembly GCF_000147115.1. Lineage (NCBI taxonomy): Eukaryota > Metazoa > Chordata > Mammalia > Chiroptera > Vespertilionidae > Myotis > Myotis lucifugus. Next base: position 2,320,499 of record NW_005871215.1, on the reverse strand, counting down.
CACTGACACTTCAGGAGAGAGGAGGCAACTCTTAAAGATCATAAAAGGAGACCCTTTGTGAGAACCAGACCAATGGCTTACACGCTGCCCTCTGTCAGGTGCCCAGGACTTCCCTTGCTTAGAGATGCTGGCTCTGAGGGTCATCTGCTTGCACCTGGGGGCCCCAGGGCTTGGAGGACACGGGGTTGGGAGAGAGGGCCAACACGGTAAGAGAGTGAGTCCCTGGGCAAGTATCTGTCTGAAGAGAAATAGAGAGGAGAATGAGGCCGAGAGCAATGGAAGTCTGTCAACTGCATGGGCCCTTGGCCATCTTAAAGGTCCACCTGAGATGCGTTCCCTGAGCCTCGTGATCTAAGTGAGGCGATCTCTGTTCTCTTCCACCATAACCCAACTACAAGTTATAACGGTGTGTTTCTTTGTGTGTCTTCCTTGTTCAGTGTCCAGGTCATCGGAAGGCAGGCCCATGAAGGCAGGGAGCGTGTGGTTTGTTGGCTCCCAGACCCAGCAGGGCCTGGCGTGTAGCAGGCACACAACAAATATTTGATGAGACAATGAATAAAGATTTGTTTTCGGCTTTGTTTTTTAAACATTGGTGATTCAGTTTGGACAATGTCATGAACTGAAATACCACTGACGGTTTCATGGCTGCAACTTGAGCACTTGGCATTAGGTGTGTATTTAAACCAGATATAAATTATATAAATGGTTTTTTGCATCATCCATGACTCTTTTTATAAGCGATGGAGCAGACAACCAGGGGAGTAATATATTTTCCAATGGACACGGGTTTCCTAAAGGTATAACATTACTATAGATTCTATTATACCTCATATTTGCTTCACTGCATAATTCACAATTCCGTCTTAGACATAGTGATTTATAGTTTGTCTTACTTTTGTGTAGAGAAATGTTTTGAAGGAGTTTTTATTTTGCTCCTTTGACATGAGTATACAAGGTCATAAGTGTTAATAAAACTAGGCCCGCTCTGCCCAACTCCAGAGGATGTTCGTACTGGAGTGAAGTGAAGGCAGCCCTGGGGGTGGGCGTGTTCTTTTTAGGGCATCCAGAAGGATCTTTTCAAAACTGAAATGAGAGCATGGCATTCATGTGCTTAACACCCTCCAGTGATGACCTCTCATTGCACCGAGACCAAAAACAAATCCCTCCCACCGGCCTACAGGGCCCGAGAGGATGTGCCCTTGGCCTGTCTCCTACCCGGTCACTTCTCTCCCTGCCTGGCTCAGTGGACTCAGGCCCCAAGGACCTCCTTTCTGTTCCTCGTGCAGCCAAGCCCATTTCCTCTCGGAGGCTGGCACCTCTGCGTTGTCTGCCCAGACGTTTCTTCCTCTCCATCCTTGTCCAGCTGCGCTCTCTCATTATTCAGTTCCTGGCTTACATGTCACCCCCAGGAGGTCTTTTTCCCAACCCCAGTTCTAAAGTACACCCCTGATCAGTCTCCGTAACATCTTTCTGTTTGTCTTTCCATAGAACTCATTGTTATCTGTTATCTGATAGTTTCTTGTTCCTCTCCATTTATTTCCGTATCCTCTGCCCGCCCCACTAGAATATAAACTCCATGAGAACTGGGTCATTATTTTTATTGTTCTTTGCTGCATTTCCAGCTCAGAACAGTGCGGGCCCATAGTAAATGCTCTAGAAATATTTGTAGATGAAGGAATGAAAGCCCACAGGGCAGATTGCTGGTGTGGTTTCCCAGCCTGGCCCAAGGTTGACCTGGAGAGTCCGGCTGAGAACTTGGGAAACAGTAGGAGCCTGTTATGCTGGAGAAAGCAAGTGGCCTAGAAGTTACGCGGTCTGACGCCTAGACCCTTTTCTTATTCTCAGCACTAGCTTCTTTCCCAGGGCCTCCGTTTCCTCATCTGCCCTGTGAGGGAATGGATGGGGCGATTTCTGAGGTCACACCTGGTGGACTTTGTACCCCTGCGCTCCACCCTTCAAGCACAGAGGCCAGCTGCCTGGGGGCAGAGCCTCGGGGTCGCCGCAGCTGCAACACCTCCACTTTTCAGAGGCTCCTGATATTGGAGAAGATGCCTGACTTATTTTGGCCTAAAACTGAGAGTTAAAAAGCAAACAGCACTTCTGGAGGCAGTGAGGTGTACTGGGAAGGTTACTGGCACCAGATGGACCTGGGTTTGGGCCTCAGCTCCTTGTTTACCTGCTGGATGACCTTGAACATTTTCCTAACAGGAATGCTTATACCCTGCTTGCCGTGAAGTTTACAGAGAAACTGAACAGAGGTCAACTCCCTTCCCATCACCTTAGGAAGTGTAGCGTGACCACGGGAATGCCCAGTCTGGGTTACAGAAGCCAGCCTGCAGGCTGTCCGCACCGACGTCAGCAGGGGCTGCAGGGCGGTGGCAGCCAGAGCGAAAAGGGAAGATGGGCTTAGCTCCGAGAAAGAAAACCAAAATCACTCATTTGTGAGAACTGCAAAATAGCTTATTTATTTGCTTTGCACCAGAGCAAATAAAGAGATGGCTGGCAGAACTGGAAAGAAGAGAAGTGTGTTTATCACACGTTCCTGGGCAAACCTCATTTGCATTCCTAGAGAGTGTTGATGCAGTGTTCTAAGAAATGAAGTTGTGCCCTGGCTGGTGTTACTCAGTGGTTAGGGCGTCGGCCCACTGACCAAAAGGTTGCATGTTCCATCCCTGGCCCAGGTTGCGAGGCAACCAATCTCTCTCTCTCTCTCTCTCTCTCTCTCTCTCTCTCTCTCTCTCTCTCTTTCTCTCTCTCTCTCTCTCTCTCTCTCTCTCTCTCTCTCTCTCTCTCCTTCCCTTCCACTTCCTCTAAAAATCAATGGAAAAAATATCCTTGGGTGAGGATCAACTAAAAAATATAAACAGGAAGAAGACATGAAGTTGTTTGGTAGGCCGGCTTATCTCAACACAAATCACTTGGGTTTTTTCTCGTGTGGTGGTCAAGAACTGCTATTTGGTGAGCTTGACTACATGCCTGAGACTGGGCTAAGTCTTTTACAAATGATGGCAGACACAACAGGTTGCCTCACTCAGTACCCAGCCACCTTCTGTCTCCCCTGCCTTCCTCTTTCATAGAACCTGGGAACCTGAAACTCTGCAGATGGCCATGTAACATAGTTCTGGCCAATAATATGTAAGTGGAAATTTCTTGGAGAGAAAATACTTTATCTTCTTCCCACTCCTCCTTTGTTCTTGCCTGTAATATGGATGTGATGCCCGAGGGTGCAGCAGCCTTCTTGCAACCATGAGGCTGAAAGCCACCAGGCTAAGAGTCTAGTCCCTGATAACATAATGTCTTTCATTAGAAACACAATCAATATTGTAGAACACGCCATTATTGGTACCATTAGGAAAGATACAATTAATGCTGCTCATTAAACTACAGCCTGTTTGAAAAGCACAGCCAGATTCCCAAGACATTAAAATGTGGAGGAAAAAAACACACACAAAACAACATGGGTCTTAGAATCAATGAGAATTGAACAAGTATCTGGAACTTGGACTATCTATCTCTAGACTTAAGTAAAAACAACAGACTCCTTTTAGGCATGGTTGTTGGGCTTTTGTTACTGATGGGGAACATGTTTCTAATGTTGGTTCCTCACAATCACCTCCAGAGATGGGTATTAATATCTCGAGTTTATTAATAAGGAAATGAAGCAGAGAAGGGAGATGGACTATAACGCATAGAATCACACACATTGGAAATGAGAGCTGAGCCCACTTAGGGTCTCCGAGTCCGCTATACTTGACCCTGTACCCCACCTGTGCCGTTGCTCTTCCTGCCTTGCACGTGGCCTTCGTGGCTCAGCTAAGAGGGCCGGTCAGCAGCTCCACAACTACACCCTCACCCCTGCTCCCGAGGACACTGCCCATAGCCTTGTAGCTCTCCAGCACACGAAATTCGATCCTGGGAGCTGGGTGCCAGGACCACAGAATTTAGCAATCACTCCGCATAAGGTTTCTTAGTCATTTAGGCAGTTTGTTTGCTGTCCTGTTGCTTGCACTCCTTCCTCATCCCTTATTGAATAAAAGCCTAGGATGAGAGAAAGCTCAGTGTGTCTCTGGAAGAATTCCATATTCATACTCTCCCTGGCTTGCTGCTGATTTCCTGTTAGCCTACAGGCTTCTAGTCTGTGGGCCCAGGAGGCCTCATGTGAAAGAAGTTTGCAGAAGAGGAATCCCTGGCCAAGAGCCTCTTGCAAATCAGTCTGTCAGCTTTCCTTGGCCTCGTGAACCTGGCCTTGAGGACAACCTCCTGGAGACCGACGGAAGGGGAAGGGAAGGGGAGGCTGAGCACTGGGCCGAAGGTCACAGCCCAGGCAGTGGCTTACAACTTAAGGAAATGTTCCCTCCAAACGCTGATGTTTTCTAAAGCGGGAGGAGAAGCAGTTGTTGAAGGATGTTAGTTTAAGTAAAAGAATGTGCTTTTCCAGATCGCTGCTATCTGATTGGTAGAAGAAGTTGAGAACACAGGGGCAAATTAAATGGGATATCAACTGAACTAATACATTAGGACATTTTTTTTTAGTGTGTTGTTTATGGAATCACTGGAAATGCTTAAGGAGCACATTAAGAAGAGGACTGCTCCTTTGGGAGCAATTCCCTGTGAAAAGGGCCCCACGCAAAAGCCAGGGTGAGGGGTGCAGCAGCCCCAGGGCAGGATCAGGAGGGGAGGCGGCTTTGCTCCTTGTGTGGCCCTGCTAGCGTTTCCCTCAGGGCAGGGGGAGCGCTAGGGGCGGGGCAGGAGGGGCTTCCTGCCATCTCCTCTGGCTTCCAGCAGAGGCAGGAGTGGAGAAGTGGGAAAATCCTGTGGGGTTTTTTCTTCTGACATGAGGGAAAAACACTCAAAGGATCATTTTCTGAAAAAAACCATTGAGAGCTGCTGCTCCGCCCCCACTCCCACCCCAAGATCCACACAGCCCAGGCTGTGGGCTGGAAAACTGACCTTTCCAGCCCTGGTTTATTCATAACCATACCTTCAGTCCAACTCCAGCGTGGCCTGGCACCCCACACCACACTCTTCCCGAAAGAGATGTTATTAAAGGCCTGCGTACCTCACAGGAAGCCTTAGATTGCAAGCATATGTCCAAACTGCTGACTTTGTGTAAATGGATCGAGTCACCGAGTCTGAGTTGGAGGGGCCGATGTTTGCACGGGGAGTGGTGAGGACTTGCCATTTGAATGTGCGCCAGGCTGAATGGGGCTTCTGGCTTCAGATGGAGTCAGGCTGAGAGAGGTTTCGTTTGTAAATCAGCCATATGGTAATTCTTCTCCTCTCTTCTTTCTGCAAGTGAAGCATCAGCACACATTTATCCTGACCCCATGTGGGGCTCATTGGCTTTTTCCTCTCATTCATCAGCTGTGCCGATGATTCTCTCCCATCATTGATGTTTCTCTTTCTCCCTCTCCCTTCCACTCTGAAATCAATAAAAGTATATATATTTTTTAAAAATTAAACTTCTGCTTCACAAAAGATCCTGTTAAGAGGATGAGAAAACAACCCACAAACAGGGAGAAAATTGTTCCCAATTTTCTCTCTCTGTTTCCAATCTCCACCACACTTGCTATGGGCTTCCTGGATCAACAGATCTGTTGACTGCATGCTGGTGCAATTTTTAAAGATTAAATGTTTTATTTTGAGCTAATTGTGAATTCACACACATGCAGTTATAAGAAACAATGCAGAGAGATTTCATGTATCTTTTCCCCAGTTTCCTCCAATGGTAACATCTTACAAAAGTATAGTGCAGTATCATAGCCAGAATGTTGACATTGAGACATTCAAGATATAAGACTTATCCTTCAATATTGCCCTTTTATAGCCACACCCACACGCCTCCCTCCTATGATTCCCCTCCTTTACCCATGGCAAACACTAATCTCTTATTTGTTTCTATAATTTTGTCATTTAAAGAAAGCTATATAAATGGAATCATATAGTATGTAACCTATTGCTGTTAGATCTTAGAATTTCACTCAGCATAATTCTCTGGAGATTCATCCAAGTTGTGGCATATATCAATCATTCTTTTTTATTGCTGAGTAGTATGCCTGGTATAGATGTATCACAGATTGTTCATCCATTCACTCATTGAAGGATATCTGATTTGCTTCTAGTTTTGGGCTATTGTGAATAAAGCTGTCATGAACAGTGATGTGCAGGTTTTTATGTGAATTAAGTTTTCATTTCTCTGGGATAAATGCCATTCCTTTGGGTCATATGGCAGCTGCATAGTTAGCTTTTTAAAAAACTGCCAAACTGCCTTCCAGAGTGATTGTACCATTTTGCATGACCGATGGCAATGTATGAGAGATCCTTTCTCTACATCCTCACCTGCATTGATGTTGCCACTACTTTCTATTATCGTCATTCTGATGAGTGTGTATGATGTCGTAACATGATTTATATTTGCACTTTCCTAATTGCTGGTGATGTTAAATGTCTTTTCATGTGCTTATTTGCCATCTGTATATCCTCTGTTGAAATGTTTGTTTGTATCTTTGGCCTATTTTCCAATAGGATAATTTGTGTTTTGTTATTTAGTTTTAAGAGTTCTTATATACTTAGATACTAGTTCTTTGTCAGATATGTGGTTTGCAATTTTCTCCATGTTTGTGAGTTATTTTCTCATCATCTTAGCAGGGACTTTTGTGAAGCAGAAGTTTAAATTTTTAAAAAATATATTTTTATTGATTTCAGAGAGGAAAGGAGAGGAAGAGAGATAGAAACATCAATGATGAGAGAGACTCATTGATCAGCTGTCTTTTGCACACCCTCTACTGGGAATGGAGCCTGCAATCCGGGCATGTGCCCTGACTGGGAATCAAACTGTGACCTGGTTCATAGGTTAACACTCAACCACTGAGCCATGCTGGTAGGGCAGAAGTTTAAATTTTGATGAAGTCTAATTTATTAACTTTTCCTTTATGAATTATGCTTTTGGTGTCAATTCAAAGAACTCTTAACTTTACCCCAAAGATTTTCTCCTATGCTTTTTTCTAAAAGATTTATAGTTTTATATTCATTTAAGGCTGTAATACATTTTTTCTTTTTAATTTTTGGTGTTTATATTTTTATTTTTGTGTGTGCTTTTATATTGATTTATTTATTTTTACAATACACAAAATAAATCAATCTATTATCAGATTGTAGATAAAAAATAATTATCCATTTATATGCAATAAACATTAATATTTCAAGCAAAACAATTTTAAATTAATAATACATTTTGAATTAATTTTTGTATGCTGTGTAGGACTTAGGGCAAGGTCCTTTTTTTTTTTTTTTTTTTTTTTTTTGCCTGTAAATGTCCAATTGCTCCAGCACCATTTGTTAAAAAGGCTGTCTGTCCTCCACTGAATTACTGTTGCACATTTGTCAAGAATCCCTTGGGCATATTTGTGCAGGTCTATTTCTGGGTTCTCTATTCTGCTCCAGTGCTCTCTGTGTCTATCCCTCTACCAATACCATCCAGTCTTGATCACTGTAGCTATATATTATGATACAACATCTTGAAATTGAGTAGACTGGTTGTTCTTAATTTACGTTTCTATTTCAAATACTGTTTTAGCTATTTTAGATCTTTTGCCTTTCCAAATAAATTTTAAAGTAATTTTGTCTATAGTTCTAAAAGATCTTGCTGGAATTTTGATAGGAATTGTGTTAAACCTGTATAAAAATTTGAAGGACAATTGACACATTTATTATGTTGAGTCTTCCAAACTATGAACACAGTATTTAGATCTTTGATTTTTTTTCAACAGTGTTTTGTAGCTTTCAGCATAAAAGTCCTGTACATATTTTACTATATTTAAACCAAAATATTTCATTCTTTTAAAGCTACTGTAAACAGTAATGCATTTTAAATTTTGGTGTATATGTCTTCATTACCAGTATATAGAAATAGAATTGATTTGTGTGTGTGTTTATTGTGTATCTTGCAATATTGCCCAACACAGTTTGAGTGTTTTGGTTTTGTTTGTTTTTTTTGTAGATTTTTTGAAATTTTCTACCTAGAAAATCATGTCATATGCAATATGGAGAGTTTTCTTCTTTCCAATCTGTATTCCATCCATCCCCCTGCCCCTTAAAAATTGTTAAAAACACACACCATAAAATTGACTATCCATACCAGTGTACGTTTCCGTGGTGTTGAGTACATTCACACCTGTGCAGCCATCATCACCATCCATCCCATAACTATTTTAATCCTGCAAAACCGAAACTCTATACCTATTAACACCCCATTCTTTCCTCTCCCTACACCAGTGATGGCGAATCTGTCACCTCTGACACGCGAACTCATTTTTTTGGTTGATTTTTCTTTGTTAAATGGCATTTAAATATATAAAATAAATATCAAAAATATAAGTCTTTGTTTTACTATGGTTGCAAATATCAAAAAATTTCTATATGTGACACGGCACCAGAGTTAAGTTAGGGTTTTTCAAATTGCTGACACGCCGAGCTCAAAAGGTTCGCCATCACTGTCCTAGACCCTAGTAACCACCATTATACTTTCTGTCCTTATAATTTTGACTACTGTAAGTACCTCATATAAGCAGAATCATACAGTATTTGTTCTTTCGTGCCTGGCTTATTTTACTTAGCATAATATCCTCAAGGTTCATCCATGTTATAGCATATTACAGAATCTTCTTCCTTTTCAAAGGTGAATAACACTCCATTATATGTATATACCACATGTTGCTTATCTATTCTTCTAGTTGATGGAAACTTGGGTTGCTTCCACATTTTAGCTACTGTGAATAATGAACGGATATACAAAAATCTCTTAGGAATCTGCTTTCAATTATTTTATGTATGTATGTATGTATGTATGTATGTATGTATGTATTTATTTTTATTGTTTAAAGCAGGGGTCCTCAAACTACGGCCCGCAGGCCACATGCAAATACAAATATTGTATTTGTTCCCGTTTTGTTTTTTTACTTCAAAATAAGATATGTGCAGTGTGCATAGGAATTTGTTCATAGTTTTTTTTAAACTATAGTCCGGCCTTCCAACGGTCTGAGGGACAGTGAACTGGCCCCCTGTTTAAAAAGTTTGAGGACCCCTGGTTTAAAGTATTACATGTCTCCTTACCCCCCCCCCCCACCCCACAATTAACACCTCCCGGCCACTCCCATCCCCAAGGGCAAGCCTCCACCACCCCAGTGTCTGTGTCCATTAGTCATGCTAATATGCATGCATACAAGTCCTTTGGTTGATCTCTAACCACTCACCTACCCTGCCTGCTCCCTGAGGTTGGACAGTATGCTCAGAGCCACCTTGTCTCTGGATCCATTTTTGTTCATCAGTTTATGTTGTTCATCATATCCCACACATGAGTGAGATCATGTGATATTTATATTTCTCCAACTGGCTTATTTCACTTAGCATAATGCTCTTCAGTTCCATCCAGGCTGTGGCAAATGGTAAAAGTTCCTTCTTTTTTTATAGCGGCGTAGTATTCAATTGTGTAGATGTACCACCTTTTTTTAATCCACTCATCTGCTGATAGGCACTTAGGCTGTTTCCAAATCTTAGCTCTTGTAAATTGTGCTGCTATAAACATAGGGATGCATATATACTTTCTGGTAAGTGTTTCTGATATCTTGGGATATATTCCTAGAAGTGGGGTTACTGGGTGAAATGGGAGTTCCATTTTTAACTTTTTGAGGAAACTCCATACTGTTTGCCACAGTGTCTACACCAGTCTGCATTCCCACCAGCAGTGCAGGAGGGTTCCTTTTTCACCACATCCTCACCAGTACTTGTCATTTGCTGATTTGTTGATGATAGCCATTCTGACAGGTGTGAGATGGTACCTCATTGTTGTTTTGATTTGCATCTCTCAGATGATTAGTGACTTTGAACATGCTTTCATATGTCTCTCGGCCTTCTGTATGTCCTCTTTTGAAAAGTGTCTATTTAGGTCCTTTGCCCATTTTTTGATTAGATTGTTTATCTTCCTTTTGTTAAGTTGTATGAGTTCTCTGTAAATGTTGGAGATTAAACCCTTATTGGAGATAGCATTGGCAAATATGTTCTCCCATGCAGTGGGCTTTCTTGTTGTTTTGTTGATGGTTTCTTTTGCTGTGCAGAAGCTTTTTATTTTGATGTAGTCCCATTTATTTATTTTCTTCTTCGTCTCCATTGCCCTAGGAGCTGTGTCGGTAAATATATTGCTACGACATACGTCTGATATTTTGCCGCCTATGGATTCTTCTAAGATTTTTAGGGTTTCCCATCTTACATTTAAGTTCTTTAGCCATTTTGAATTTGTTTTTGTATATGGTGTAAATTGGTGGTCTAGTTTCATTTTTTTGCATGTATCTGACCAGTTTTCCCAGCACCATTTATTGAAGAGACTGTCATGACTCCATTTTATGCTCTTGCCTCCTTTGTCAAATATTAATTGGGTATAATGGATTGGATCTATTTCTTGGTTCTCTGTTCTGTTCCATTTGTCCAAATGTCTGTTCTTGTGCCAGTACCAGGCAGTTTTGAGAAAAGGGGCTTTGTAATATAGCTTGACATCTGGTATTGTGATCCCTCTAACTTTGTTCTTCTTTCTCAGGATTGCTGTGGCTATTCAGGGTCCTTTTTTATTCCAGATGAATTTTTGGAGAGTTTGTTCTAAGTCTGTGAAATATGCTGTTGGTATTTTAATGGGGATTGTATTGAATCTATAGATTGCTTTGGGTAGTATGGACATTTTAATGATATTGATTCTACCAATCCATGAACACGGTATGTTCTTCCATTTGTTTATGTCTTCCTCTATCTCTATTTTCAATGTCCCGTCATTTTCTGAGTACAGGTCTTTTACCTCCTTAGTTAAGTTTATTCCTAGATATCTTAATTTTTTTTGGCACACTGGTAAATGAGATTTTTTTTTAGTTTCTCTTTCTGTGAGTTCATTGTTGGTGTATAAAAAAGCCATAGATTTTTGGGTGCTGATTTTGTATCCTGCTACATTGCCAAATTCATTTAGTAAGTCTAGTAGTTTTTTTGATGGAGTCTTTGGGGTTTCCTATGTACAGTATCATGTATCTGTGAATAATGACAGTTTTACTTCTTCTTTTCCAATTTGGATGCCTTTTATTTCTTCTTCTTGTCTGATCGCTATGGCTAGCTTTTCCAGTACTATGTCGAACAGGAGTGGTGAAAGTGGGCATCTGTGTCTTGTTCCTGTTCTTAGGGGAAATGAATTTAGTTTTTGCCTGTTGAGTATGATGTTGGCTGTAGGTTTGTCATATAAGGCTTTTATTATGTTGAGGTATGATCTCTCTATTCCCACTTTTCTGAGAGTTTTTATCAAGAAAGGGTGTTGGATTTTGTCAAATGCTTTTTCGGCATTGTTTGATATGATTATGTGATTTTTGTCTCTCTGCTTTTAATTCTTTTGAGTATATGCCCAGAGGCGGAATTGCTGAGTCATATGGTAACTATTTTTTAATTTTTTGAGGAAATTCCATACTGTTTTACATAGTGGCTGTACCATTTTACATTCCCCTCAGCAATGTGCAAGGGTTCTACTTTCGCCATAACCTCACCAACACTTGTTGTTTTATGTTTTTTGTTTGTTTGTTTTTATAGTAGCCATTCTAATAGATGTGAGGTGGTATCTCATTGTAGTTTCAATTTGCATTTCCCTAATGATTAGTGATGTTGAGCATCTTTTTATGTACTTTTTGGTCATTTGTATATCTTCTTTGGATAAATGTCTATTCAAATCTTTTGTCTATATTTGTATGGAGTTGTATGTTTTTGTTAAGTGTTAGGAATTCTTTATCTATTCTGAATATTAGTTCCTTATCAGAAACGTGATTTATAAATATTTTCGCCTATTCTGTGGGATGCCTTTTTACTCTGTGGATAGCATCTTTGATGTTCAAAATTTTAAAAATGGTCATGAAATCCAATTTTTCTATTTTTTTTTGTTACCTATGCCTTCAGTGTCATCCAAGACACCATTACCAAATCCAATGTTGTGAAGCTTTTGTCTTGTGTTTTCTCCTAAGAGTTTTATGTCTTACATTTAGGTCCTTACTCCATTTTGAATTAATTTTTGTATAGGGTGTTAGTTAAGGGTCCAACCTCATTCTTTTATTTTCTATTCTTGTCCTATTGCCTTGATTAGGGAGGAAGCATTTCATCTGTCACCACTAAGTTTCATGGGAGCTGTAGATATTTTTGCGGGTGATTTTCATCAGTTTAAGGAAGTTTCCCTGTATTTCTATTCTTGAGAGTTCCTTTAAAAAATCATGAATAGCCCTAACTGGTTTGGCTCAGTGAATAGAGCCTTGGCCTGCGGACTGAAGGGTCCCAGGTTCGATTTCGGTCAAGGGCATATACCTTGGTTGTGGGTACATCCCCAGTAGAGAGTGTGCAGGAGGCAGCTAAATTGATGTTTCTCTCTCATCAATGTTTTTAACTCTCTATCCCTCTCCCTTTCTCTCTATAAAAAATCAATAAAATATATTTTTAAAAAAATCATGAATAGGGTTGATTTTTGTCAAATGCTTTTCTGTATCAATTGATATGATTATGTGACTTCTTTAAACTTTTTTAGGCCAAACAAAGAATAATTCAGGATGCTTTGGGCTGCAAATAGCATATTAAACCAGATTAAAATGTGATTAAAGTAAAAATAAATGTATTCTTTCTCTGAACAGGATGTCTGAAAATTGACAGTTCCAAGGTTGGCTAATTTGGCAAGTCAGAAAAGTCGGGATGCTGTGTGTTTTCCGTTACTCCTCTGTCTCTTTTTAAATTTATTTTTTATTGCTGACAATATATGCCCCATTCTGCCTTCACCCCCCTCCACCCAGCCCCTGACTGTCCCCTCATAGTTGCAAGTTGGCTACTGAGGCTTTGAGTGTCACAAGGTAGGCCGGAAGTAGGGGATGCACTCCTCTTTTTATCATGAGGAAAGTCTTTCCTTGAAAATAATAGGCTTTTATGTCTTTTGACCAAAATATTTAACCCTAAACCAATCTGGCAAAAGGAATGGAAAGGAAATGAAATTCCCATGAATAGTTTAATTCTATATTTTTCAGTGTGGATACTTTTGGCATTTTGGTTGACAATTTGTTGTTGTGCTGGACTGTTCTGCTCACTGCAGGACATTGAGCGAATCTGGCCCTCACTTATTAAGTGCCAATAAAGCCCTTGAGTAACTGTGAGAACTTTCAAACTTCCTCTGGTGGGCAATACCACATCCCATTGAGATCCATTGTTTACTAGTAGATCAATGTGATTCACTCCCAGGGGCTGGGTCCATTTTTACTTTATAATATAGCATAGAAGGAGGAAATGACTCGAGTATATTGTCAGCAGTGTCAGCCATTGGGAGGAGGGGGGCGGGTAAAGCATCTTCAAGTGGAACCAGAAACATGATTGGATACAGAGAGACGCTGACACCTTTCCCAGAGCCTCCAAATCCAGGGGGAGTTACTCTTTCTGCCATAAGTACCTCTATGGTAGCAGCATGAGCCTATACTTCTCACCAACTCTGGCCATATGGTGAAAGACTGCAATGGGAGAGGGGACTTGTTCTTACCAAGTTTATTTCTTTTCTCCCTGTGATCTTGTTCTAATAGTAAACAATCTCAACCAGGCAAGGACCTTGGAGATCATGAAAATTATTGTAAAGATGCAGACACTGAAGCCCAGAATGGTGAAGTGATATTTTCAAGGCCAGTCAGAGAGTGAACAAGTCAGGACTGGTTAGCTGATCATATATACATATGAACATGCCCCGACTGGGGCTGGGGATCAAACCTGCAACCCAGGTGTGTGCTCTTGATGGAGATTCGAACCCGTGACCCTTTGGTGCATGGGCTGACACCCTAACAACTTAGGCGCACTGGCCAGGGCATAGTAAGATTTTTTGTTTGTTTGTTTTTGTTTTTATCCCAGATGAGATTTTCCTGATTCTTTAATATCCACTTCAAATATCAACAAACTAGTGGCTTTTCCCAAAACTGCTAAAATCTTCATGTAGAATTAGTCTTTCTTTCTCTTTGTTCTCATATTCTCTCCATTCTTTTGTCTGCCCATTTATCTATCCATCCACTCAACTATTTTTTCACTCAACAACAATTTAATGAATGCCTACTTACTATAACTGTACTATGTTTTATATGCCTTACAGTGTTCATATGGCTTGTCTAGTTCTTGAATATGTGTTTTTTCCTTCTGCAGATTATGAGCTCTTCAAAGTAGAATATTGGGAACCAGCTATAATTGCAAGAAATATTAATTATATTCTGTTAACTGTGATTGTTTTGCTCTGATTAAAGAAGGCATATTCTAACCTGGCTTGGAGTTGCACATGGGACCTGGGAGCTCACCTGGAAATGCAGATTATCATGGAAAGATTAACAACCTTGTTGCAGAAACCAGAATCGCCAGCCCTTTGAAGACCCTTAAACCCTTTGCATATCTCTAAACCCTTTGAAAATACTCAGCCCTTTGTGAATATCACTAGCCCTTTGAAGACCCCCAGCCTTTGCATGCCTGCAGGCCTTTGCAAATCTTCAGCCCGTATTACCTGTAAACTGCCCATTTGGCATACCCTTTTGCCTACTTCCCCATGTAATCTTTGTCCTTCTACCCAATATAAACAGCTGGATTATGGGAAGAGGCAGAGCAGATTTTTGTGGATGACCTGCTGCTCTCCCGTACTGCCAGCAATATTGAAATAAATGCTCATATATGATTCAACCCTCTTTGCTTAATTGGCTCAAGTAGTGACAGGCAGGCTGGACCTGTCCAGTTACACAAGTAGGACAAGAATAAGGCTTATGACTCTGTTTGTACCAAGTGCCTGACACAGAGGAAGGTATTCAGCCAATGTTTGTAGAACTGTATTATCCATCTAACAGCACCTTCTCTTCAAGCTTTGCCGGGGTGTTTCTCAGTATCTAGAAGGGTTCAGGAATCTGGAGAAGGGGCTGTGTGTAAATTAATAAAGAGACTAGACATGAAATATAAATTTGGAATGCATGGGGGAGCCAGAGGAGACCTAGCTTCAGTAATCAAGTTCTCTGAATCTCTGGACCCCTAGCTTTTTATTAACACAAATTGCCCTAAAGCAAAGCAGATATACATATCAAAGGTTAAGGTTTGGTATACTGTAGGCATTGTCAGGTTGGGGGAACTGCCCTTGGCTGTTCAGCTGTTTGGCCAGCAGCAGGTAATATTATATGCAAATCTTTAGGTTTGGGGAAATGCTTTCAGCTATTCCAGCAGCAATAACATGATTCAGCCCTGCTGAATATAGAAGCCCATCAACCTTTTTGATGAACTTTTTGCATTATATTATGCATTGCTGGAATTAGCTTCCAGCAAAGCTTATTGAAATAGGCATTTATTTTCCTTTTTCAAGTTTCATAGGACATTTAAAAAGCACAGAGACAATAATTTCATCAGTCTGAAATCTGCAGAAAGAGAAAAATAAACCAGGACAGAGTTCATATAAATTATCAGAGCATCATCATCATGACTGCAGTGACATGGATGGATTTATCCCAATCTGAGAAGAATTTGATTGCTTCATTATATGTATAATCTTTATCATCCTTTCAGCATCTCTTCTCTTTGGGATTCCACATATGGATCAACTATCCCTCCTGCTTTATAGATGGAAAACTGAATGCTAAAATGGCCTACTGGCTTAAGCCATCTAGCCATGGCAAGTCAGGAACTGAGATGTAGGGATAAAATAGACATTTTTGGATGTCAATAGTGTCAATAAAATCAAGATCTTTTTATCAACTGCATATCATATTTACTATTTATTAAGCTCTTAAGTGCCAAGAACTTTATGTGCATTGTCCTGTCCCAAAATTTTTATTTAGAAAAAATTCCCAAACCTACAAAAAGTTGTGAGAGTCCTATATAATAAAAGAGTAGTATGCAAATTAACCATCACTCCAACACAAAGATAGCGACACCCATAGCTACAAGATGGCAGTGTCCAGTCCTCTCAGCCACGCTGGAGTCCTCCAGTCCCAGGTGGTGGCCGCTGAGAGCAGGGCCTGCTTGGCCATTGCCATGGTGACCTGGGAGCAGCCAAGTGGGGCCCTGTAGACATCGCACAACACAACCCACTTGGCCATCACCCATGGCGACCCTGGAGCGACCAAGCGGGACCCCACAGACAGCAGAGAACCATGGGGAGTGGGCCTAAGCCATCAGTAGGACATCCCCTGAGGGCTCCCAGATTGGAGAGGGTGCAGGTTGGGCTAAGGGACCAACCCCCCCACCCCTGTGCATGAATTTCATGCACCAGGCCTCTAGTATACAATAAAACATCATTTCACTATTTGCTTTACTTCTTACACCTGGTTTCTTAGGACTAATTTTAATTTTTTGCTTATCTCCCCCCCGCAACCCCTTAAACCATTTGAGTTACACACAGAAGGTGTGACTCTTTACTCCTAAACATTTCAGCATATATCTCCTCAGAACAAGAGCATTCTACATAACTAAAACACAACTATCACACTGAGGACATTTAACATGAAAACGATTCTGTTATCTAACATATCATCATTATTCAAGTTTTCCCAACTTTTCCAATAAACCTGCTTTCCTTTCTTCTTTCTTTCAATCCAGGATCTCATCAGGATTACTGATTATATTTACTTTTTGTACTTCTTTAATCTCCTTTAATTTAGGACAGTTTCTCAGCCTTTTTTCTCCTTAATGTCATTGACTGTTGTGAGGACTCCAAGCTAGTTATTGTGCAAAGTGGCTTTCTATTTTGTATTTGTTTGATGTTTCCTCATGGAAAGATTTGGGGTAAATATCGACCAGAATGATTACATAGGTGATGCTCTGTGTTTTCCACTTTATCACATCACAGAGCATGAAATAGTCTGTCCTGTCATCCATGACATTGCGAACGCTTGGTTAAGGCAGCATTTGCCCAAGTTCTACAACACAGAGATACCATTTTCCTTGGCAATTACTAAGTAACCTGTAGGGTGACATGATGAGGTTGTGTGAATATCCTCCCATCAGCCTTTCACCCAGTGGTTTTAACATTTTGATGACAATTGTACATTATCTTTTAAAACCTGCATGATAACCCTGTGAGGGAGATACTACTGCCAGTAATTTTGCAGTGGGGGAGCTGACAACAAATACATATCTATCAACAATTGAATCTAAAAATCAAAAGAAGGAAAAATCTGATGAACAGAATAAACTGGTGAATGGAATAGAATCAGGGTCAGGGAAATGGAACAGACTGATGATTCTCAGAGGGAAGGGTGTGTGTGTAGGGGGGTAGGGAAGAGATTAGACAAAGATCTTATATGCATGTATGCATTACCTACTGACACAGACAATAAGGTGGCGAGGGCCTAGGGCAGGGTGGAACAGGGTGGAGGGGAGCTATGGGGGGGAAAATGAGAGACATCTGTAATAATCTCAATAATAAAGACTTAAAAAAAAGAAGAGAGAAACTTGCTCAAGGCCCCACAGCTAGTAAGGGACAGAGCTGAGCTTTCAACCCCCGCAGCTGTCTCTAAATGCCTCTGCTCTCATGACTTACTGCGATACTTCCTGAAGGTACATCTCTCTTCTTTTTTACTCCAGGCAAGAGAAGAAAAAGTGATATTTAAGATCATAGATGACACCAATTTTTTTTTTTTTAGCTCTTGAGTCTTTTCCTTTTATTCCCTGAACACTATTTTTTTGTTGAAGCTTGATGCTCCTCAATTCACCTTGCTCTGATTATTACCTAAATGTGGTGAATAAATTACACTTTTGTCCAATGGTCCCTAGACTATGAATTTCTACTTTGATTTGATCCCAGGGTGCTGGGGACCCTGATGCTTGCCAGCACCACACTGTGACTGATGCGATTACCTTTGGTAATGGTCTATGGGAGTGTAAGAAAGACCATGACATCAACCCATAGGGATGATCACAGTGAACTTCTCTCTGGGTTCTTTCATAAAGGGGGGAACTTGTGGGGTCTTGGGGTGAGGGCAGGGAATATATTTTTCCATTGGGATCAAATTTTCCAGCCAAGAATTGGATTAAAAAATCATAATATATTAAAACTAGAAGAGATTACCTGGCCCAAATCCCTTCTTTGTGGATGAAGAAAGTGAGCCCTAGAGTGGGAAGTGGACTGCCCAAGTTCATAGCAGGTGACCCACAGATTTGGGGCTAGAACCAGGGACTCCATGCAGTTATGTTCCAAAATCACTAAGTTATGCTCTATATTCACCCTTGCCTGGGGCCAACTCAGCCAGCTTGCCTGGTCCTTGGTCTTCCTGCTGCCCTTTTCCAGCCTTCCCCTCTCAGATTTGCCCTTTGAAGGCATTTGGTCATTCTTTCCTTCGTTCTTCCATTGTTTCATTCATTTCTAACCAACGTTTATTATCTTCCTGCTGTATGCCAGATCCTGTGCTGGGCACAGGGGGTACAAAGCAAAAAGAAACAGTGTCAGCCTGGAAGGAGGTCACAGTTTAGGTGGGGGCGGGGGAATACAATCCAACAACCATAACATTATGTGCTATGTCTGCACTAGAGTAACACTGCTCACCCAGTGCCCTTGGGAAACAGTTGCTGGGGAACGTGGGACCCGTGGAAAGGGAAGAAAGTACTATGGGGGAAAAAGAAGGGCAGGGCAGAGCTTGCTAGATGGGTGATGAGAGGATTTGAAAAGGGACCCTGAACACACCCTCTCACAAACCCAGGAGTAATGGTGTGGCTGGGGTGGCTGTAACTGCTGCTGGTGATTAGAAGCCTAGAGCTGGTTATTGGCTCAGTTCAGTTCAAAGGTTTAGACAAGAGCTCCATCGTCCTGCATGGCTACTGGGTGTCCGGAACCCTTTGTGCCTGTAGGAGGAGGAGGCCTGGGGAGGAGGCCAAGGGAGGAGGGCAGGAGAGGAGGCCAGGGAAGGAGGCCTGGGGAGGAGGCCAGGGAAGGAGGCCTGGGGAGGAGGCTAGGGAAGGAGGCCTGGGGAGGAGGCCAGAGGAAGAAATGGCGAGGACGCTGAGAAGCAGGAACAGAGGAAGAAATGGCGAGGACGCTGAGAAGCAGGAACACAGCTGCCATAAGGGCACTAATTGCAGTGTCAGCTGCAGGAGGCCCTATGATCTTGCTGCCTGCTGCCCCGTACACTGCGTCATGGACACTTAGTTATGAGGTCTAAACTGAGGCCCAATCTTATTCTGCACAAGGGAATAATCACATCACAAGCAGGAAGGAAGGCGTTAAGAGCTGATTACACCAAGGCATTTGTAGGCTGTGAAAAGTTTTGGCTGCTTTTTCCGTTCTTGCTGCTGACCGATTGCACAATCCAGACCAATTAGGAACAGCTGCTTACATATATCAGCGACTTGATATAATGACTTCATACAGCATGGCTTGGGCTCTGTCGGACTTCTCAAGTGAGCCCTTCTTCCCTTAACAACAGTCAACACACTAGTGACAACTGGAAAACATTTACTATGCCAGACTGTGTGTTATTTCTATGAATTAGCTGCTTAGTCCTCATAGCAACCCAAATCATTAGGCAGTACTGAGAATCCAATTTTGCATAGGAAGAAACTGAAGCTCAGATATGTTAAGTAACTCGCCCAAGCTAATAAACAGTGCCACTAGGACTGAATGAGACAGTGCGGCTTTTGAGCCTGCGCTCCTGCTCACTAGGCATATTGCCTCTTAGTCCCAGGAGAATGTGACAGGGCAGGTGCTCTAGAGATGGTTAAAATGTTTAATTATGTTGTTCATTCACTTGTGGTTCATTAATGATAAACTACATGAGGGCAGTGAATAGGCCATGTTCACCACTGGGCCCCCCAGTGGTACATCTTTTGGGCTGAAGGAATAGCTATGGCTCAGGTGACATAGCCTATTTTATATTTTGCTAATTATCCTAGCAGGAGAAACCAATGAATATAGTCTTTTTGTGCATCTGTATTTCTCACTTGTGTGAGCTGTCTGGGTTCTGGGTCTTTGAAGAGTTACCAGGGCTGCTCCTTTCTTTGCCCTCACCCTCACCTCTAGTCTCAGGCACTCATTCTTTAATGAATTTGTTTAGCAGATATTTGAAGAATACCTGTGTCAGATATGGTTCCAGGTATAGCAGTGAATAAGACAGATAAAAATTCCTTTTCACATGGGCTTGCACTCCCCTAGAGGAGGCAAACAGTAACAAGAATTAAGTAAAATACACAATATGTACAATGGAATACATGTTTAGGAAGGGGGCTATGAAGTCTCAGGAAGAGAGTGAAAATTTTAGATAGGTGGCCAATGAAGGCCTCATGGAGAATGTGACATTTGACAAAAGATTGGAGGGAAGTTAGGAGGCAGGTCATGCAGATACCACAGGGAGGAGCTATCCAGGCAGCGGGAATAGCAAGCACAAATGTCTTGGGGCAAAACTATGTGGTTATTAGGTGAACAATGGGGAGTCGGAAGTCACTGGAGTGAGAGGGGAAAGTGATGGGAGAGAGTAACCGGAGCCAGGCTGCGTAAGGGCTTCCAGACCAGGGTGAGATGGGAACCACTGGAGCATCTGGGCAGAGGAGGGCCATAATCGGACTTTCCATGTTATTCCGCAATGTGGCTGTGTGCATGCCTATCTCCCCTCTAGACTGTGAGCTTCTCAAACAGCGACCATCTGTATGTTCCCATGGCTGAGCACAGGGCCTGGCACCTGGCAGATGTTTCAATACACATGTAACCAACGAATATACACAATAAGCTTGTGAAACAAGCTAAATTGGAGTGCAAGCGGAGGCCCAGAGGGAGGACAAATACATTCTGACCTGAGGAAGGAGGGATGTTTTATGGAGCAGATGCTTGAATCTAGGCCCTAGACCAGTGATGGCGAACCTTTTGAGCTCGGCGTGTCAGCATTTTGAAAAACCCTAACTTAACTCTGGTGCCGTGTCACATATAGAAATTTTTTGATATTTGCAACCATAGTAAAACAAAGACATATTTTTGATATTTATTTTATATATTTAAATGCCATTTAACAAAGAAAAATCAACAAAAAAATGAGTTCACATGTCACCTCTGACATGCGTGTCATAGGTTCTCCATCACTGGTCTAGACAGATGAGAAGGCTCTCTGAGATTGAGCAAGGAACAGGAGCAAAGGTTTGGGAGCAAAGGCACAGGCCAAACTGAGACAACTTGGAAGAGACAAGTGTTCCTGGCGCGCAGGGAGAGAGGTGGCGCAGTGGGTGGGAGGCCAGAGTCACAGAAGAGGCCCGATCATGTCACCAGGTGCAGGCCATGCTAGCGCGCTTGGGCTTCCCAGGGCAGGCAATGGGGAGCCACTGCAGGATTTACAGGTGTGTGCATCCATTTTGGAGGATAAGATTCAGCCATTAGGTTTTGGCTGTTAACTCAGTCATGGCTTGTCTGTCGCCAAAGGGGGCAGCTGGCCGTGCAAGAAGGATGTACGGCAGGCGGTGCCTCACATCGTGGCCGCAGCCTCTCCCTCTAGACCAGTGGTTCTCAACCTTCCTAATGCCACGACCCTTTATACAGTTCCTCATGTTGTGGTGACCCACAACCATAAAATTATTTTCGTTGCTACTTCATAACTGTAATGTTGCTACTGTTATGAATCGTAATGTAAATATCTGATATGCAGGATGTATTTAGGCGACTCCTGTGAAAGGGTCGTTCGACCCCCAAAGGGGTCGTGAGCCACAGGTTGAGAACCGCTGCTCTAGACTGTGCAGACTGTGTAGAAATACTGTCGGTACAGAAGGAAGAGCCCGCCTGTGGAGCCCTCTGACACTGCACAATGAAGGACTTAGCAGTGCAGTCAGGTGTGTTCCAACAGGCGCCTGTGTTCAGCGCGGGAGCAGCTATGATTTCATTACGCTGCTCATGCAGCCCATCCGTCCTCTGTAGAATCAGTCAGTCACAGGCTCCAGGGCTATTGAATTTCTCCTGCACGGGAGGGGGCTGGGGGGAGGCTGGGAGGAAGCTGGCTGAAAGCCCCCACAGCCTGCTCTGCCCTGAGCGGCCTGTGGCTCAGCTACTTCCCAGTCCCTGAAGCAGGGATTCATCACAAAGACGGAGAGGCTCCTAGAAAGGGGAGCTTCGGCTTCTACTTCTCAGCAGGGAGGGGAATGATGAGGCGGCCATCTGCGAGGGCAGGCCTCGGGCCATTCTGCCTTCTGTGTGTGTGTGTGTGGGGGGGGGGGTTCTGGGGGGCGGGGAATGGCCCCAGGAGGCCCGTCTGCAGTGGAGATGGAAGTCCATGCCCAGGGGAGAGTTGTCAGCCATTCAGTCCTTGGAGGGGATGGGCTTGTTCCCAGGCTGGAGTCCAAGGCTCCCACCTTCAGGCCCTGACTCGAGCTACCTCTGGCTGACCCACTCTGCCACCTCTGCTCTCCAGCTGTCTCCAGTCAGTGTGCATGGCTTCGTGGTGAGGCAGGCCCGAGCACAGCTCCTGGTGTGGTTTCACCTGGGGCTACAGTCTGGGACTGTCCCTGGGCAGCACAAGGTTTCACACGCGCATGCACACACACACACACACACACACACACACACACACACACACCCCACACATGTGGAAGAGACACAGCTTTTGAAGTTGGGAGGGGGCAGGCAGGGGCAGGAATGGAGTGGCGCCGAGAAACCCCAGTACCCAGCTTTCAGGGAGTTTTAATAAGAAACCAGTCATTTGGGGAAGAGGAGGGAACTTTTACCAGTAATTTCTAGTTTCTTTTCAACTGCTTTCAGGGAAAGAAACCCAGTTGTCCTCTGCTGAGAAACAACAGGTTCACCTGTAATGACTACAATGCCATTCAGGGACTCCAGGAACCCCCAGGTACAGAAAACCATGTGAGGAGCAGAGCTTTTACTCTCACACCGCAGTCAGGGGTCAGCACCATAGTGTCTGCCCCATTCTCTCGGGAGGGCCTCTGGTGATCAGAGCTCATTGTCTACACACAATTTGTATAGTTTGGAGATGAGCTTAGCTGGCCTTTCCTTATTATTATTTTTTAAATTTTTATTAATTGATTTGAGAGAGAAAGAGAGAGAGAGAGAGATCAAGATCTGTTTATTGTCCCAGCTATCTGTGCACTTACTGGCTGACTCTTGTACGTGCCCTGACCTGGGATTGATGCACAACCTTGGCGTATCCAGATGACACTCTAAACAACTGAGCTACCAGCCAGGGTGGCCTTTCCTTATTTTTGGCCTCCTCCAGCCCCTGTAAA
Source organism: Myotis lucifugus (assembly GCF_000147115.1). Lineage (NCBI taxonomy): Eukaryota > Metazoa > Chordata > Mammalia > Chiroptera > Vespertilionidae > Myotis > Myotis lucifugus. Next base: position 2,297,255 of record NW_005871215.1, on the reverse strand, counting down.
ACTCCCATTGTGGATTCAGACATTAAACATTGACCAAGAGGGCTTGGTGATGGGCACAGGCAGGTACGCTGGATTGAGCCTGAATCTCTGACTATACTCCAGACCCACACGGAAAGGAGTTTTTTGGTTTCCACTCTTCTGTAGTAAGGGTTAATGGATGACGTTGTTTTGACAGCTGTCAATATCTACTAAAGACTTTAGAAATGCTCATCATCTTTGACCTAAGAACACAACATCTAGGAATGTCTCCAAAGAAATTAGAGATACCACAAGTATTTAAGATAAAGATGTTAACACAGTATTATTTATAATAGTAAAAAACTACAGCCCCCATCAAAATTGCTATTTCAGAATGTTTGATGAAATGAAAACATATTTACAATTATTAAAACTTTAAAAAATTATGTGAAAAAATTTTATATGGAAAATCATGACAAATATCACAAATATCCATATATCCTCCAGCCAAATGATCAAATGTTGACATTTTGCCATATTTCCTTAAGAGTTTTTTAAGAAATAAAAGGTTACAGATATAGTCCTGGCCAGTGTTCTCAGTGGTTAGAGCACTGGCCCATACACTGAAGGGTCTTGGGTTTGATTCCTGGTCAAGGGCATGTACCTGGTTGCAGGTTGGTTCTGACCCCAGTTGGGGCAGTGTGGGAGGCACATTGATTCCTCTCTCTCTCTCTCTCTCTCTTCCCCCCCCACCTTCCCTCCCTTCCTTTTACGCTCTCTAAAAATTAATGGAAAAAATATCCTCAGATGAAGATTAAAAAAATTACATATATAGTTGAGGACTGTTTTGTATTCTTCCCTGCCTTTCCAGAGATAACTATTTTGGTGAAATTAGTATATAACTCTCCCACCAAGAATTTACCTCTCTCTATAAAAACCTAAGTGACCAGTATGTCCGAATGACCGGAATGACCGATCGACCAGTTGCTATGATGTGCGCTGACCTCCAGGGGGCAGACGCTCAATGTAGGAGCTTCCCCCTGGTGGTCAGTGCTCCAACAGCCAACTTCCCTCGGCCCCTCTCCCTGGCTGGCCCCCTTCCCTCTGCTCCTCCCCCCTTCTGGCCAGCCCCCCGATAGGCTCCAAATTGGGGGGCCGGCCTGCCAACCTCCCAGGGTCCCTTCCCCAGCCAGCTGGCCTCTGGTAGACCTCAATTGCCAGCCAGGCTGAGGGACCCCACCTGTGCACGAATTTGTTCACCAGGCCTCTAGTACTTTACACACACACACACACACACACACACACGTATAGCTCTCCATAAACATTTTAGAACATTTAAAAATAATTTTAAAAAATTTTAACCTCCTGCAATGTGCTGTTTTCACTTAACTCAATTTTCAAGATGTACATGGATGTTTTTTATTGCTTTATGTGGTATTCCAACTACACAGATATATTTAATAAACTTTTAAAATAAAATTATAGCTCTTGCTGGTGTGGCTCAGGTGGTTGAGCATTGTCCCAGGCACTGAAAGTTTGCTGGTTCAATTCCTGGTCAGGGCACATGCCAGTATTGCAGGCTCCATCACCGGTGGGGGGCATGCAGGAGGCAGCCAATCGATGTTTCTCTCTCACATGTATGTTTCTATCTCTCCCTTTCTCTCTAAAAATCAATTTTAAAAATCTTTAAAAAATTATGGTTGTTTGAAGAGTTATCTCTAAGTGAACACTTCCATCTAATTACCACCCAGGTCAAGAATTAGCCTTATCTGTACCCCAGAAATGCTCCCTTATGCCCATTCCCAACAACTATGTTTTTTTCTTCCCCCAAAGTAGCCACTGTCATTACTTTTTAAAATATATTTTTATTGATTTCAGAGAAAAAGGGAGAGGGGGGAGAGAGAGAGAAACATCAATGATGAGAATCATTGATCGGCTGCCTCTTGCACGCCCCCTACTGGCTGGGGATAGAGCCTGAAACGTGGGCATGTGCCCTGACTGGGAATCAAACCATGACATCCTGGTTCATATATATATATATATATATATATATATATATATATATATATATATATATATATCTAGAGGCCTGGTGCATGAAATTCATGCATGGGTAGGGTCCCTAGGCCTGGCTGGCGATCAGGGCCAATCTCTGGGGTGACTGGCAGGGTGATCAGGGGTGGGAGCCCTGCTAACACTTGCCTTGGCTGGCCTGGTGCTGCCCACTTGCCAGCCCTGCTGCCTCCCCCCCCACCGCCACTGTTGGTTGCCTCCCTCTGCGGGGTGACTGGCGGGGTGATTGGGAGCCCCCACTGGCACCCACCTTGGCTGGCCTGGGGCCTGCGGGCTGTGGGCAGCTCCTGCATTGAGCGTCTGCCCCCTGGTGGCCAGTGTGAGTCATAGCGACCGGTTGTTCCGCCAGTTGTTCTGCCATTTGGTTGATTTGCATATTAGGCTTTTATTATATAGGATATTTAATATTTTTATTTATTTCAGAGAGGAGGGAAGAGGGGGAGAGATAGAAACATCAATGATGAGAGAGAATCATTGATTGGCTGCCTCCTTCACACCTACTACTGGAGATTGAGCCTGCAACCCAGCCATGTAGCTTTGACCAGAGTTGAACCTGGGACCCTTCAGTCTGAAGGCTGATGTTCTATCCAGTGAGCCAAACCAGCTAGGGCGTTTCTTATATTTTTGTATTTTAATTTGGGATCATCTTTTTTTTTTTTTTGACTGAATAAGTTTCTTTCACAGTTCTTTTAAGGCAGGTCGGATGGTAACAAGTTCTCTGTTTTTGTTTGTCTGAAATGTCTTTATATTGCCTTCATTTTTGAGGACAAGCTTTGGTGTGTACAGATTTCTAGATTGGACGTTATTTCATTTGGGCCCTTTAAAGCTAGCATTCCAATGTCTTGTGGCTTCCATCTTCTCTGGGGGAAGTGAGATCAAAGTCTTACTGTTGCTCCTTTGCAGGTAATATGCCTGTTTTTCTCTGGCCACCTGTAAGATTTTTTTCTCTTGTTTTTAGTAGTTTCCCTGTGGTGCACCTAGATACCATTTTATTTATACTTATACTGCTTGGGGTTCATAGATCTTCTTGATTCTGAGTTGATATCCTTTATCAGTTTTGGAAAATTCTTGACCATTATCTTTTCAAAAATTGTTTCTTCCACCTTGGCCATTGGTTGGAGCACCATCTTGTGCACCAGAAGGTTTTGGGTTTGATCCCTGGTCCAGAGTACGTGGGGGAGACAACCAATCAATGTTTCTCTCTCACATAGATGTCTCTCTCTCTCCCTTTATCTTTCTCTCTCCCTCCCTCTCTCCCTTCTTCCTCTCTCTAAGATCAATGAAAAAAAGTGTTTCTTTTTCTCCATGACAGTCCATTTTCATGTATGTTCAGTTTTCTGACTATAACTCCTAGTCTCTTATGCTCTTTGCATATATTCCTTTTTAAAATCATCTTGTTCAGATATTTTCTACTGACATGTTTTTAAGTTCATACCCTTCATCTTCTGTATCTAAATTGCTGTTAAAAAGTTTGTTGAGTTCTTCATGACAGATATTGAGTTCATAATTTCAGGTATGGTATTTTTTCAGTTCTATAACATCTCTTTGCTTCTTTAAAAAGTAGATTCTAGTTCTCAGTTGAAATTCCTTATTATTTCATTTATTTTCACCACCTTTCCCTCTGTTTCTCTAAAGCAGGGGTGGGGAACGTCTGGCCCGCAGGCTGTATAAAGCCCTCAAAATCATTTGGTCGGGCCAGCTCTTGCTTTGAGAGCTAAGAGGCCCCAAACTCTGGGTTCATTCTTGATTTCCTTCCTCTTGCAGAGTACAACACTACAAAATTTCACTGCCTTCATAATCTTCCAGATGCCTTCAAACAGATTTTGTTATATGCTGTCAAGCTTTTCTGGTCCAAACCCAACCTAGTCAATCAATAATGAAGTGGAATTCTCAATGACATTTTAAAAGTGAAAATGAAAAGCAGGTTTCAGAAACAGCGTGTGCTGTCTGGTGCTAACTTGGCTAAAAATAAAATCATGTGAATATGTATATATATGTATAAGTGGTGCTCTTTGGTTGATTGGATTATAGATGCTTTTCATTTAGCTGATGTGCTTTTCTGTATTTTCCAAGTTTTTTATAATAAATGAGTTTTTCATATTTTAAAAAAATGCTTATTTTAGAAAAGGACAACTGCCAAAAAATATTAGGCGAGAAAGGAAGAAAACCAGAGAAAAAGAAGGTGCTACCCCAGAAACGGTAAAACCATCCACAGAACAGGGGAGGAAGGAAGGAGGGGTTACTAAGTAGCCCTCAGAGCTGGGAGGGACTTAGCTCATCTTAGTCAAACCCCTCATTGTACCGATGGGGAAGCCGAGGCCCAGGAAGTAGCATGGCTTGCCACCTAGCGACAGCACTGGTCAGGAGCTGGGTCTCCTGGAAAGGCTAGCACTCTTTCCAGGACAGTTTGTCGAGTTAAGGTGGCCCACAGAGTCACAGGCGGTTCTCCCCACAGAACCAGGACGAGAGCCTGGGGCGAGGGCTGAGAGTGAGGGAGTCAGGCTGGCTCAGCCGGCCCTTCTCAGACAGGGAAGTTGCTGGGCTATGGCTGTTGGACTCACCTTACCTCTTGCTTTGTTTAGAGTTTGTTGGTGAGCAGTTAGCTTCAACAAGGGATGGCACTGTCTACAAGACACATTTCTTAGCTTGGCATTCAAAAGCCTTCTCAGTCTGCCCAGGTGTCCCTATTTCACATGCGTCTCTGCCTTTTCTACAGCTCTTCCGACGCCCGCAGCCCTGGTTTGGTCCTTCCATGCTGAGTGGTGGACGTACCAGCCCCCATCAAGAGAGTCTTTCCCCTTCTCCTGCCCTAATTCTACTTGTCCCTCCAGGTATAACTTCATCCCTCAAGTTTTTCTGCTAGTAGCGTCTGAGCCTCATTTGGAAAAGATCCTCCAGGCTTTGCATTTTCTTTCATTAATTGTCAAGTCTCATTTTGAGACTCCAAGGTCTGAGAGACAGCGACCGATTCTTCCATATCTTGGCATCCTCCCTGGCACAGAAGTCAGTGAGGTGGGCACTTTAGGCAATACTGGTGAAGCAAGTGCTGTTTGAAAGAAAAATGCCTGTGAGAGGCTGGGGCTGAGCTAGAGGAGCTGACGAAGAATTTGGATGGGCGGCCAGGACAGGAGCAGGCAGCACAGAGCCCTCTATTGGAGCCTGTTGAAGGCTTGCTGCTGCCTGTTCCTCTCTGCCCTGATTCTGGTGTCGGTTTCAGAAAGATGGAAGGGGACCCCAAGTCAGGAGGGAGCAAATATGGAAAGGAGACAACTGAGTTGTGATGTCTGAGGTAAAGATAATTTAGAGAGGAAGCAGTGTAAGGGATTTCAAGTCTGGAAAGATGGGCAACTGCCTGGAGAGAGATTGGGCCCTGAAGTCTGGACACATTTCTCAGGCATGCAGTGGGCTGGCCTCATGAACAAAGAACAGGAATATGAGTTTGGGCAGAAAACAAACAGCGTGTAAGAGTTTTGGTTGCAAATAATAATGACAGGCCAATGCATTTGGGGTTCGGGGAGAGGAGGTCCTTTCAGTTCTCTTGCAGAGGGAGCCTTACCAAGGGAACTATTATATTGATCTGAAGCCAGACTTTTTCAGGTTTTTGATAGCTTCCATTAGGTACCTGAGCAGAGGCGTGTAATTGAATGGGGAATCTAGGAGATTTGAATCCAAAGGACGTTTGAATGAGAGATTTGGAGTGCTTAAATTTTGGCGTCTTTTCTTTGCAGCACTGAGGTTTATTTGGGGGCAAGGATTTGAAGTCATATTAGAATTAGCTGGTATAAAAATCAAATGTCAGACCTCAGCCTAGAGACAGGGGCGAGGGGGAATCTTGTGTTTACCTTGGCTAGGGGACTTGGACAGATTCTCAGAGGCCAGGTTCACAGGAGTAACTCCCAGAAAACTAGTCATGCACAGAATCTCATTCAAGGAGTTATGGGGGACGCACAAGAGCATCTAGCCCTCCTGTTACTTACAAGTAAGGTCCCTGCGGGTTGGAAAGCCTTTGCAGGGCACCCAAAGTGCCTCACTTTGGTGATACGTTTGGGGAGAGTGAGCAAAAAGGTACTAGTGTAGGATGAATGTTATATGTCACAGGGAGCATAATTTAAAGGGCCTGATCATTTGGAACAGCCTAAAATACAACCTGTGCTCAGAGCCACAGTGCTTGAAATTTCACCAGCAGGCATTCATTCCCTTTCTTCACCCTTACTTCACTGGGTGAAGCTTACAGAATTCCTCTTCCCATCATTGAAGGGGCTTCGTACAGGACCTGGAAAGAGGAGAGGTGGGAATAGGAGATAAAAATTCCACTTGCTTGACTTCTTTTGCCTCGAGAGTAGCTTTAAATGTGGTTTGTTTTCAGAGAGGCCCCATTTGAAACCAGCCTCCTGGTTTCAAATCCCAGGTATGCTGCTTTCTTGCTGGGAACCTTGGGGCCAGTTACTTAGAACAGTATTTCACATGCATTCTGGCACAGAGTAAGTGCTCAGTAGACTTCGCAATCATTATTCTTACTAGCTTTCAGCATGGTGGCACCTACTGTCCAAGGGAATTTCCTGTCTAGGTCCCAGCTAGGTGTGAAGGAGCCCGCGACTAAGGCTGCAAGAGGAGGCAAACGTTTTTCAGTTCTCTGTTTCTCAGCTGCAAACTCTTTGAAATGCTCCTCAGCCCGTGTGATAGAAGAATGTGGAGACATGGGGTAAGTAGTCAGAGAGGAAAGGAAAATCAAATCAACCAATAAGTCACAGGCAAGGGAAACCGGGCTGTGGGTTTTTAAGAGAAGTTTCTTTGGAACACAAACTTGCACATCAAGTTTGGTCACCAGAAAATGAGAGGGCTGTTGTACCAGTCTGCTCTCCTAGCTTCCTTCATGGCTCCTTCTACAACCCTGTGTTTAAGACTTTGGCATTGCTGGATGTTTTAGGAAATATTTGCTTTAATTAACTGAGTATGCTTAAGGCAAATGCTTCTGACAGAACAGTGCAAGCCTTGGTTCTGGTCCTCCCGTGATGAGCTTCTGGTTCAAATGAGCCACTGGATGGGCTGGAACTCCAGCTGGCCCCGCTCCAATGCTGATGACACCAGTGTTCTAGCCAGTGACAAGAGTGGCTTAAATGAATACTGAAATTGACATCCTTCACGGGTCCTCCCCCTATTCTGAGCCTTCACGCCCACGATCATGGTGGTGGTGGTGTGTGTATGTGTGTGTGAACTCTAAGTGTGGATCTAAGTACCTTGCCCCTCCCTCCATTGGATCCTAACACGCCCTCCCCTCCCCGGCCCATAGTCATTTTTGTTTAGATGCCCCTGCTGGGTTCTCTCTTGGGAGGTGTCTGCAGCAGGCCCAGCGAGGCAGTGTCTCTGGTGGCTTTTGTCTCCTGTGGAGGGCAGGTCGGTGAGGCTCTTTGCTTGAAGAGAAAAAGGATGAGGGTGTGCTGGGGAAACAGGTGATGCAGGAATGGGGAAGTGGCGTGGAGGATGGAGGATTTAAATGTTAAGGGGTGGGTAGAAAATGTACCAAGATATTTTGAGGGCTAAATTTGTTCTGGAAGTTAAATGCATAGAGTGTGATGAATCAGAAGAACAAGAACCACTTAAGATTGTTAAACTGTTGGGTTGCCCCGGCGATATGTAGACATTTTGTGGATGGTTTGCTATTAGCAATAAACATTTACATAGCACTTCGCTTTCTCAAATATTCACCCACAGAACCCTGGGGTGTTACTGATGGCCAGGACACTGAGACCCAGGGAGAACAAGTGATTGGCTTGCGGTACAGAACGAGTGTGCTGCGGAGCTGGCAGGAGGTCGCAAGTCTGCTGATGTCTTGCTGCTCCCTGCATTGTGCATTGCTTTGCTGCTCAACTTGCCTTACAGTGCCCAGGTCTTCAGACCTGGGACCAGAGAGGTTGAAGGGGCCTGATCCACATTAACTAACCAAGAGGCTGTACTTGACCTTTTGGCTTCAAAACCTCCTGCCTGAGTCCTTAACCCCTAGTGTCTCATGGCTTGTTTACCTGCTCACCCACCAATGCTCTCTCTTGGAGGATGTCACCACCCGTCACCCAGGTGCCCACGCAGTTTGACTTTTCCCATTGCCCACTGTCCACACACCCTGTGTTTAATCAATCACCAAACTTTTAAATTCCATCTGCTTAATATTTCTTGAATTCCTCTTCTTTCCATCCCTACTCCAACTACCTGTCTACTGGTCTACTAATTAACCTCTTAATTTTCTTCTATCTATTCTACTTCATAAAATTTCATCAGGTCTCTCTCTGGCTAAAAACTCTTCCAAGACTCCCATCGACCTCAGGATAAAGCCTGAACACATCACAAAGCCCTGCCACCTCTCCAGACTCGGCCACTGAACTGTCTCACACTCTACTGTCAAGCCAGAATGAACTTGTGTTCTTTGAGCTCATCATGCTGTGGGAACTTCAGCAAGGGGGCCAGAAGAAGACAGAGAAAGATCACAGCAATGGGTAAGGAGAGAATAAGGCTTAGAGCCTGGGCCTGGGCAGTACTGAACCACTGGCCAGCATGGAAGTACCCACTTCACCTGGAATATCTTCAACCCAGAGGGCACTGTCATCACACTCAGAGGTGGGTAGGATCTTCAGAGCAAGACTGCAAACTCAAAGCTCTCTCTCCAAACAGCATGTTCTGGTTTGGTGACTCTTCAGAGGCTTAACATTTCTTACTAGCTGCGTGATACTGAATGAGGCACTTAATGTAAGGAGGCTGTGAGCCTCAGTTTCCTCATCTGTAAAATGGGGATGATAACTGCCCTACTTGTGGTATTTTATTTATTTATTTAAAAAAAATTTGCTGCAAAATTTTTTTCACAAAAACTGCCTGCTATTTTTGGGAATTTTTTTTACTGTGCGAGCCTCCAAGGGAGGGAGGGTCCTGCCACCCCCGTGGGAAGGTGAAAAAGCCATGTACTGTGACCACCCTGTCAGCGAGAGGGTGAGATGCTCCCGCCTGGTCTCTGCATCGGGAGCAGAAAGCAGAGGTGCAGCCACAGCTGAGAGTCATCCCAGAGGGTGGAGCCCCAGTGACAATGACAGTGCAGGCAGTCACCAGGGTGCCCAGACCAGATTCTCCTTGAAACATGAAGTTGGTTCCTTTCTCCCGTGGCTTCGAGTTCATCCTGGGAGCTGCCCCATCTCCTCCCAGCAAATGCCATTCCTGCTCTCCAGTTGGCCAGTCGGTTTCTGTAGATGGAAGCAAGAGTGTCTGCTCGAAGACTGCCTCCTTCACAGGACGGCTGGGACAGGCAGGACATTTAGGTGGGGCTGCCTCAGGGGAACTGGGTGGATCTCAGGGTGGGGGTCGGGGGGTGGGGATAAGAGCGTCTACCACACAAATGCTTTAAGAAAAGCTGAAATTACATTGGTCAGAAATCATACTAAATATCAGGCCTTCTATTGTGGGGATGTGCTTTGCAAAAGGACAAGAAAAATGTGAGCCGTTCTCCTTATCTTACCAATAGAGAGCCCTCCCACTCCTCCTCCTCTATGTCTTAAATTTAGCTTAAAAACATAATTGTTCCAAAAAGTGGAGAAAGGCACGGGTCCATTTCAGGAGATGTCAGCCTCTAGGGGCAGACATTTATTTTCTGCACCAGGTCCCACAGGCTCGAGGTCCAGTTTTGGCAGCTTCTTGTGTCATTTTTAGGTGTGCTGGCAGAAGGCCAGAAGCCACCCCTGCACGCTGTGGGGCCAGGCTTCCTCTCGGGGAAGCTGCCTGCCCCGGTTTGGGCTTCACTGAGTGGGCAGCCCCGATTCCCCTGACCTCAGCCCTCCCCACCTGCCTGGGGAGGACCCCTGAGCTCACATCTGTTTGTTTAGCCCCTGAGTCCTCAGAAAGCAGGTGCGGGGCCAGTGAGAGGCCAGGCTCTAGGCGATTTTCCACATTGACCGGGCTGGGCTGGACATCAAGGATGTGGTGGTTCACGCTCCCGTTGCCCAGGGCTGTTGTCTCCTCCTCTTGGGAAGACATTCAGGCACAGGAGCCTGAGCCGAGCCTCTGGGGACAGAAAGGACATGCCTGAGCCCCCAGCCCTTACCTGCCGTCTCTGGGAAAGAAGCACTTTGAAGGCATGGTACTGAATTATAGTGTTTTTGAAATTAATTTTTACATTTTGAAAGAGAAAGTTGTCAGGTGACTTATGGGAAAGCAGAGCTATTAACCTTCGGAGAACAATAACCAAGGGGACCCAGGCCAGGCTGCAGCTGCGGGGAGTGAGCAGCTGTCTCTGCCTCTGCAGGGGAACAGAGCCAACTGGTAGCCGCTCCCTGAGGTGGGTGCCGCTCAAGGCTGCGTGGCTTCTCCCCTCAGTGCTTTCTCGCAGTCGGCACAGGCCTTCTGGTTTTTGGGGCAGTGGGCGGTGTGCTGTGGGGGGACAGGGTCAGTGCTGGGCACTGGAGTGGTGGGTGCCCACCTGGAGCCATGGTGCAGCGCCCGCACTCCCTAGCTCTTCGGGCCTCGGTGTCCTCACCTGTGACGTGAGGGAGTGAGACTCAGTGATTGCCGCGCTCACTTCCAACCCCCGCTTGTCTGTGGTAGGTCTGTTTCCCACATGCCTCTCAGGTGTCAGGCTGCTGGGCTGTGGTTCTGGGGTTTGGGCCACAATTGTTCTCTTTTATCAACCATTATGATGGGCAAAAGCTGCTGCCCCCCACAGGTCACTGGACAAATGTCCCACTGCCCCAGGGGAGATGGCTGCCTGCAATGGCATGGGTTTATCTTGGCAGTAAACCGGGAAAGCAGGAGGAGCAGGTCCCTGCTGTCCTACCGGCTGTTACCCAAGCCCAAATCGATGAGAGGACCTGGGCCAGGTTACACTGTCTGTGATCCCAGACGTCAGACCATCGCAGCAAAGGAGGGCAAAACCCTAGAAGCTCTTCCAAAAATATTCCATTTTAACCAAATGGGTGTATTTGATTACACGCAGAGTACTGTTGAATTTAAAGGTAATAAGGAAGTTCATATGTTTCCTTCCATGCAAAAACCAGACAATCTAAAGCATTTTGTTAGTGCCAGACCAATAGGGGCAGTAAAGGGGAAGGAAGTCATGGCCATATTTGCCTGAGATCTGGTATTTCCGTGTTTAAATCCATCCTCTCAACCTGCATTAACCCTCTCTCCCCCACCCTTGCTACCTTTAAGCAGGTTGAGGAAAAAATAGAGACTAAGTGTTATTTTTGTTATCCATTCATCACCTGTTTGAGTGCATCAGAACCATAGACTTGCAGGGAAGGGTATGCCTGTTGAGGCCTTTCAGTTCAGTCACCCCCTTATTGATGCTGTACCCCACTGTTCACCATCCCTGCTAAGGGGTAATGAGTGAGCTGGTGCCTGCTACATTCCAGTTCGGCAGGGGTCTCCTTTCATCCTGGCCATAAAGTCCTCCCTACAAAGAGCAGAACTAGGGTTCCCTGTCACATTCCTCAAAGGTCATAGAAAACAAAGCTCTTTGTGAAGACACTTCTATCCATTCAGTTGTCCCAGAAATCATGCTCATCTCCCATATCTCAACTGAATCTCAAGTTGTGTAATGTTCCCTCGTAGGAGCCTATAAAATCCAGGTCCATCTCAATATTCCTGCTGTCCCGGTCCTGGTCCAGGTTTTTGGCATCTCTCACCAGCACCATCACCATCACAGCAGTTTTGTCACTGGGCTCTCTACCTCCTCCCCCTGCATTCCAACCTTCATGTTATGGGGTAGTTCTTGGGCAAAAGACAGTGGAGAGAACATGAGTTTTGGAATCAGACAGAAACCTGTGTTAAACTTGGGCTTTGCCACTTAGCCTCAGCCTAGTTAATTTTTCTATGCCTTAATTCTGGATCGATAAAGTGAAGGTAATATTGATTTCAGACTAGTCTTATGGAGATTAAATAATAGTTTTTAAAATGTCCACTAAGCCCTGGTTTAATAGTTAGAGCATCACCCCATGAACTGAAGGGTCTCTGGTTCGATTGCCAGTCAAGGGCATGTACCTTGGTTGCAGGTTTGATCCCCGGCCCTGGTTGGGGCCTGTGCGGGAAGCGGGAAACAACCAGTCAATGTGTCTCTTTCACAAAATGTCTCTCTCTCTCTCTCTCTCTCTCTCTCTCCACACACACACACACACCTCCTCCCTCCCTTCCACTCTCTCTTTAAAGATCAATGGAAAAAATATCCTCGGATGACGATTAAAAAAAATGTCCACTAAGAAGCCATAAGTAGCTACCCAATAATCGTTAGTTTCCTTTCCCTTACCCTGCTCCTAACCATTTTTAAATTTGTCAAGTGACAGTTTCAAGTTACTTCATCACACTGGTTGACATTATTTAAACCTTTCCAGTTCAGCACCAAGAACTGACCATAATACAATATATCTGAGGCAGGATTTCACCCCCAGAGAGTAAAACATCTATCCATCCAAACACCTAACATTTCCAGAGCAACCGCTGGGGCCCAGGCACTGTGACAGGCACTGAAAAACACAGAAGCAAAAGAAAATGAGTTTATAGCTTAGTGGGGGCGACAATCCAACACAGGGTCATAAAGCTAGAGGGTGGTGATCCAAGGAGGCCTCTTGGAGCTGAGGGAAGAGCTCAGGGCCAGGAGCAGGAGGGCTTCAGGAACGGCGTCCTAGAGGTGGGCTGTCTGACTCTTGAGGAATGAGATGAGTTAGAAAGACTTGAGGCCTTAGTGACACGGAATGTCCAGATCCCGTAGGGTCTTGTGTTCTAAAGATTTAGATTTGAATTTGAAGTCAATGGGTAGCCTTAAACAAAGGACTAAGAATTTTATTCTAGAACTATCCCTTTGCCTGCATTTCAGTGAATGCGATGGGAGAAAGCAAGACTTGAGGCAGCAGGACGAGTTGGGAAATCTCAGCCATGGCTCAGCTTGAAAAGAATGGAGCCTGATCAAAGCAGTGACAGGGCATGGAGAGAGGGACCAACCTCAGTGAGGGCATAGCGACCATTTGAATGTGGGGCATAAGGCAGAGCAAAGACTCCGAAGGACCCCCAGAAGGCAGAGACTTCCAAGTCTGGGCAGCAGGTGATGTCATCTACTGTGGGGAGGAGCTTGGGAGGTCAGGGTCAAGGTATCAGAGGGCTCAATGCCATGTTTGGCAGAAGGAAGCAGGCTGGAGAGAATTAAAAACCACTAAGGGGAATGATGTCCCAGAGATCAAGGAAATATCAAGCTTCAAGAAGGGGAGGTACATAGTATTGAAGGCTGCAGTCAAGGAAGATCAGGGCTGAAAAACTTTAATTAAATAATGAAAGTCAAGGTCACCAGTGACATTGGCAAGAACCATTTCCATGGAGAGTCTGAGCCGAGGGTTGTGGAGTGAATGGAGGTGAGCAAGAAGAGAAATCTGCAGTCTGTTCTTTCAAGAAGCTTATCTCTCTAGCAAGTGAGACATGGGGAGATGCTTGGGGGAGCTAGCTGGGGTGGGGGCAGAGGAGGGGGCTTGAGCATATGGATATGCTTGGGAAGCAACCAGGAGAAATGAGAGTGAGCAGCAGGTTGCTGCTCGCAGTGACAAGGACGGGGAGAGAATGCTCTTGGCAGGTAGTGTGGGCATTAAAGGAGCAGCGGTTTCCCACAAGAATAGAGGCATTTGGAACGGGCTGCAGAGTTTAAAAATGTGGAAGCTTCCTTCGCAGCCTGTGGGCTGAGTGTCCCTTGCAGGCATCAGGAGGAGATGTGACATCCTCATGATATCAGAGAAGGCACCGGTTGAAGTGGAAGGCACAGGTTGGAGGGGCTTTGAACAGAGGCCTAAGGTGGCTGAGATGATGGTGGAGGCAGGGGTGATAGGGTCATTCATTACCAGATGGGGTTCCTAGCTTTCCTTTAGTTCCATTTTGTTTTGAAGAAAGCAAAAGCCGGTCCATTACCACTGTAGCATGTTGCTTTTTTTTTTTTTTTTTTGGACTGTGATTCTATCACCCTATATATTGGCCGGCCAAAGAGTAAGACCTGCTCTCAAGGACCTTAACATCGTGGTGCAGAATGGAAGGACTTTGAAATAGCCCTTCAAAGTAACGTATGGTTCAGTCCAGGGGAAAGACGGAAACAGGGTCAGAATACAGAAGAGATGGCATCTGTACCTAATCACAAGGCAGCACTAGGCAGAAAGGGCTGGAGGGAGGGAGACTGTTTAGGAGATGAAAGGACTAGACAGTAGCAATAGAAAGGGTGAGGGAGGCCCTAGCCTGTTAGGCCTAGTGGATTAAGTGTGGGCCCATAGTCTAAAGAATCATGGGTTTGATTCTGGTCAAGGGCATATACTTCAGTTAGAGGCTCAATCCCTGGCTGAGGCAACCAATCAATGTGTCTCTCTCACATCAATGTTTCTCTCTCTGTGTCTCTCCCCCTCCCTTCCACTCTCTTTAAAAATAAATGAAAAAAATATCCTCGGGTTAGAATTAGCAAAAAAAGAAAAAGAGAAAAAACACCTTTCATCAGCTCTAGCGAGTTTGACTCAGTGGATGGAGCCTGGGCCCATAGACTGAAGGGTCCCGGGTTCGATTTGTACCTAGGTTTTTGAACCTTGGTTGATTACAGGCTCGATCCCTGGCCCTGGTTGGGGTGCGGGGGTGTGTGTGGGAAGCAACCAGTTGATGTGTCTCTCTCACATCGATGTTTCTCTCCCCCTCCCTTCCAATGAAAAAATATTGAGTGAGGATTAACAACAACAAAAGGATGAGGAGGCTCTTCTCTCAGAGTCTGCAGGACGCCGGGCCTTCTTGGCTTTCCATTCTAGGTTCTCATCCTCATTGCTTGCTGCTCATAAGGTCTTAATTGGTCTCTAAGTCCAGGGAAGGATTCTTCTTTGGTGTTTTTTGTTTGTTTGTTTGTTTAGCAGTGCAGCCATGAAATAAGTAAGGTGGTGAACTCATGGAGACAGATTAAAAATAGAGCAGAACACAGGTGGAAGGGATCATTCTACTCCCAGAAGACATGATCAGCCAGCAGAGATGCTGGCCCCTTATTCCAAAACCAACCCAGAGATGCTGGAGAAATCAGGGGGAAGTTGGTGGGAGACAGAAAGAAATTGGATCTCAGTTAGGGGAGAAGTGGGAAACGGTGGGTGGTTAGAAAGGTGGTGGCCAGATGCAACTCATAGGGAATAGGCTGAAGGAAGGAGAGACTTTGCAGATGAGTCATATTCTCTCCCTGTTGTAGCCACAAGGCAGGAGAATGGCACATCCCACCCAATGCAAGGCGGGTGGGGGTTACCATTAGGACAGAGATGAAGCCAGGCTGGGCTCCAGTGAAGGTAAAAGGTACTGGTGATTGTTAAATCCTCTCTAATGGTGGCCTCCCCCGTCTCCAGCCCTAGGGGTTGGTGGGCTGGACAATCACAGTCAAGAGGAGAAGCAGCTCTTAAAAAGAGAAATGCCCAAGCAGGACATTGGCTGGGTCGAGGGCAGGCTCTCCTGACTGGGTCCGCAGGGGCAGTCTGTGAGGCTGGAGGCTTGGTGCCCCAAGGCAAGGCTCTCCTTCCTCCAGTCACCAGCAGGGACACAGGCTAGAGCCCAGCATCTTACTCTTCCCCTGGAGGTTTATATTACTTGCCTAAATAGTCAAACAGTCTTAAAAAAAAATAACTTCCAGGGAAAAATTATCAGGATGTCCAAAGAGAATAATCATTAGAGGGAAAGATTTAACAAGTTGAATACACCTAGCTGGATGGGACAGAATTAATGTATCAAGCGAACAAGAATTTAAAATAAACATTTTATCTTCAAGAAAATATGACAGTATGTTGTAAACCTGAAGCAGAAACAAGCAGTTATAAAAAACTGGAAAACTTATTTAGAATGCTGGACAATATAGGTAAAATTATAAAAATTAATAAACCACCAACTAGACTATCTATGGCAGTGATGGCAAACCTTTTGAGCTCGGTGTGTCAGCATTTTGAAAAACCCTAATTTAACTCTGGTGCCGTGTCACATATAGAAATTTTTTGATATTTGCAACCATAGTAAAACAAAGACTTATATTTTTTATATTTATTTTATATGTTTAAATGCCATTTAACAAAGAAAAATCAACCAAAAAAATGAGTTCGCGTGTCACCTCTGACACGCGTGTCATAGGTTCGCCATCACTGATCTATGGTGAAATTTAAGAACATCAAAACTTTCAGAAAGAATAAAAGCAAATAACCCGCAAAAAACAAAACAAGAATCAAATTGACATCCATCTTCTAAATAGGATAAAGAAAAGAATTCTTATTTTTAAGAAGAAAAGTGAATAATATTTTCAAAGTTTTAAAGAACTTAGAATGTAGAGGTCTAGCCATAGTAATTACTACTACAGCTGTACAGGATGCTCACATGGTTGGATGGAATCGGAGACTCTGTTCTCTGACCATAATGCCATGACATTGGTGTTTACCAATAAAGATGTAACTTTTAAAAAGTTACATCTGGAAATGCTCCCTATTGAAAAGCACAAAGTAGTGATGAGCAATAATGAAAACACTGTGAGTGGACACTTGAGGGAGATAGCTAAAGTAGGACTTGGCAGAAATGTGGGGCCTCAAAGAATGCGTTTATCACCCAACCAAAAAGATTGAAAACAAATGAGACAAGCAATCAACTGAGGTGTTTTGGAAAAAAGCAACAGTTACCAGATATAAATAACATAAAATAAAATAATAAAGAGAGGATCAACAAAACTAAAGCTCATCTCTGAGAAGTATATCTCTGACAAAAGTGACTAAGAATAGATGACATGTAAACAAACAAACAAACAAAGGCTTAGAAAGGGGAAATAACTGCCTAAGTAATTGAATTATCAAAAGAATAATATGAAATAGAAAGTCAAAATTTTGAAAACCTAAATGAATTGGGTGTGTTGAAAAAAAAAATATATATATATACATAATTTATATGCATATGATTACACAAGAAATAGAAAATTTGAATAGAACTGTAACCATTAAAGGAATGAAAAAGTAATCAAAACCATGCCCTATCACCCCTAAGAAGGCCTAGACCTAAGTTTTATAAGTTAGTTTTACCAAACTTTCAAAGAACAAAGTATCTTTATCTTATACACATTGTTTCAGAAAATTTTTAAAAGGGAGAACTTTGCCTGACTTATTTTTATGATGTAAGTATATATCCTTGACTCCAAGATCAGATAAAGACAATAAAAGAAAGTTATAGTTTTATTTCATTTGAATTTCCTAATTAAACTAGAGGCCCAGTGCATGAAATTCGTGCATGGGTAGGGTCCCTAGGCATGGCCGGTGATCAGGGCCAATCGGGGCCTTCCAGCTGCTGGCCGGGCCTTCCTTTGTTCTGATGCATGGGCCTAATTCCCTGGTTTTGCACCAGAAGCACACTCATTGTATTACTGTAGAATTATGGGACTAGTTTAACAAACTGATTCTAAAATGACTATCCTATATAATAAAAGGCTAGCCGAAACCGGTTTGGCTCAGTGGATAGAGCGTCGGCCTGCGGACTGAAGGGTCCCAGGTTCGATTCTGGCCAAGGGCATGTACCTGGGTTGCGGGCACATCCCCGGTGGGAGATGTGCAGGAGGCAGCTGGTCGATGTTTCTCTCTCATCGATGTTTCTAACTCTCTATCTCTCTCTCCCTTCCTCTCTGTAAAAAATCAATAAAATATATTTAAAAAAAAAATAAAAGGCTAATATGCAAATTGACTGAATGGAGGAACAACTGGTCACTATGATGCACACTGACCACCAGAGAGCAGATGCTCAACACAGGAGCTGCCCCCTGGTGGTCAGTGCACTCCCACAGGGGGAGCTCCACTCAGCCAGCAGCCAGGCTCATGGCTGGTGAGTGCAGGGGCAGTGGCGAGAGCCTCTCCCTGCCTCTGTGGCAGTTGGACATCGCCCAAGGGCTCCCAAACTGCGAGAGGGCGCAGGTCAGGTTGAGGGACCTCCCTTCCCCCCCGAGTGCACAAATTTTGTGCACCAGGCCTCTAGTAAAATAATAAAGGTTCATCAATTCTAAGACAATGTTGAAAAATAGAAAATAGGGATGTTCACCCTACCATTTGTTATAGATATGAGAGAGGTGGCATGCACATCAATGAAAAAAGGATGGCTTATATATAGATGCTATTTGGAGAACTTGTTTAGTATATGGAGAAAAATAATTCAGATTTCTATCTTCTACCATACACAAAAATAAACTCTAAATGAATTATAGACTTAATGGATCCATGGGGAGGAAATGGATTACAGACCTAAATGTAGAAGGTAAAATTATATTAAGAAGATGAGGGAACTTGTGTGTGTGTGTGTGTGTGTGTGTGTGTGTGTGTGTGTGTGCTTGAGAGTGGGCTTAAAGGTTTTTAAAACAATACTCAAAAAGCACAGATCATGAAGGAAAAACATTGATGGACCCGACCGCATTATGAAATTTTGTTTGGTGAAAGACATATAGATGTAAGTGACAGATTGGTGATAGACTTGGAAATGTTTGAAACTTTTAAAACTTGACAAGGAATTAATTTCTAGAATATACCAGGAACTACCACAAATTTAGAAAATTTTAAAAACTTTTTATAAAATTAGGCAAAAGATATAAATTCAGAGGAGGCTTAAAAATATACAAAGAGATGCTCAACATCCCTCGTGATGAAAGACATACAACACAAAACAAGATGCCATTTCCTATCCATTAGACTAGCAATCATTGGAAAGCACAGTGCTACCAGGTAATGGAGAGGATTTGGGGAATGAGAACTCTCCGGTCTGCTGGTGGGAGTATAAAATCGGACACCCTAGAGCAGTGGTTCTCAACCTGTGTGTCACAACCCCTTTGGGGGTCGAACGACCCTTTCACAGGGGTCGCTTAAGACCATTGGAAAACACATATATAATTACATATTGTTTTTGTGATTAATCACTATGCTTTAATTATGTTCAATTTGTAACAATGAAAATACATTCTGCATATCAGATATTTACATTACAATTCATAATAGTAGCAAAATTATAGTTATGAAGTAGCAACGAAAATAATTTTATGGTTGGGGGTCACCACAACATGAGGAACTGTATTGAAGGGTTGCGGCATTAGGAAGGTTGAGAACCACTGCCCTAGAGAACTGCTTGGAGTTTCTTTGCAAAGTTATTTATATACTCCCTAATTCAGCAGTCCCACTCCTGGTATATGCCCCAGAGAAGTTCATGCTCAAGTCTAGGAGGAAACTTAAACAAGGATGCCCAACGAAGCACTGTTTATTAGCAGAGAGCTGTCTAACCAACACACCCTTCTCAGGGAACCGGGAAGAAATAATAATATATTAGCTAGCTAGCTTTTGGTTTTTGAGCACTTAACCATGTTCCAGTGCCAAGCAAGTTTCAAAGCTCTTCAGATACACCCAAAACTCATTTAATCCTCATAGGCACCCTGGGATGTAGGTACTCTTAGTGTCTCACTTTATGCATTAGGAAGGTGAGACACAGAGCAGTTAACTCATTTGCCCCAAATCACATAGCTAGGAAGTGGAAGAGCCAGCATATGGTAGGTGTAAGTGAACTGCTCTCTAGTAGTCAGAAACCATGCAGTAGATTTAGTGACAAGAGCTTAAAAACACAGTGCTGAGTGAAAAGTGAGATGCATAACACACCACTCTTGCAAAATAAAGGCACATATATTCACCAAAAATATTAGGTGTCCTTCAGTAAAAGGATATATATCCAAGGACATTTGAGTGGGTCTCCTCTCTCTCTCTCTCTCTCTCTCTCTCTCTCTATATATATATATATATATATATATCCTCCCTCTCTATTCCACACACTCTAAAAATCAATGGGAAAATATCCTCAGGTGAGGATTAACAAAAACACTCCCCACAACAACGAACAAACTAAAAAAAGGAAACCAGTGCCATTAAAACCAACTTGGGACAGTTGAGGAACCAAGGACAATGTGGCGTAGAAAGAAGACCAACACTGAGGGGCCCTTACATTGGCCATATTCACTGAGGGCTACTGGGCACAAGCAGGGAAAGAGAGCAGGGAAATGAAGATTTTTGCCAATTGCCATTGCCTTTGTAGAAAATGAAAAGAAGGCCAATGTTCTCCTTGCTGTCTAAAAAGGTTTATGGGCCACCTTTCCTCACTGCTGTTTCCTGGACATACTAATTGTAACAAAACCCTCAGGACCATGAATTTAGGGAGCAATAGCTATTTAAAAATCTCTCTCTCTCTCTCTCTCTCTCTCTCTCTCTCTCTCTCTCTCTCTCTCCACACACACAAACACACACACACGGTCACTGCTTCCAGATTCTCTACAGTTTCATGGTGTTTTCCCCTCTCACAATGGCCATGGCTGTGTTAAGTTATGGAAAGAGCTTCCTAGAAAATCTAGCTGATGGCAGGGGTTGTTTCCAGACATGGATGCATAGAAGCAGGTGTTCAGATGTGGTGTGTGTGTTTGTGGGTGTGGTGTGGTGTGGTGTGGTGTGGTGGTGTGTGTGTGTTTGTGGGTGTGTGATACATGTTGGTGGTGGATGATGAACATGGATGAATCTCTATCTTTTAAAAAATCTTTTTATTTGTTGTAACTCACATTCCAGCTGAGATTTCCACAGGTCTGCGGGTTTATGAAGCCATGATGGAGAGGTGGGCTGAGGGAGGCGCCCGACTCAGGGCTGGATTGCCTGTCTGGTAGGATTCCTCACTCAGACCCCCAACAGGTGTCACAGGTGGAGGCACCTCTAGAGAGGTTCGCTTTGCTCTGCTCCTCAAGTACTGCAGACAGAGCGGCGGCTGGCGGATAGAAGAGTTCCTAGGCTTGGCTCTGTCTGTCCCCACCAGTGAGACTTTCTTCATGAAATAAACAGGAATCATTAGGCCAGTCCCACTGACCTCTCAAGGGGAGGGGTGTGGTGTGTGAGGTTCATGAGGTCCAACCTGCAAAATGCTTTCAAAACCATGAAGTGCTGTAGAGCATGCTTTTTTTTTTCTTCCTAAGATAACACCATGTGTTTTCATCTGTACCTTCCAGGAACCTCAGAGACTCTTGGATTCTTTCCAAGTCTTAGCGGTGTTGGGGGGGGGGTGGGGGGCAGGGGGATTGGAGTGAAGCTTGTTCCATTTCACCTATAGGAAACCCAGGAACTGTTCCCAGATGACGACCTGTGTCAGCAAGGCAACCGAAGCCCAATGTCTGATCGATTCCTTCTTAGGAGGAGTGATGTTTATTGGAAGGGCGGGGGTGGGGATGGTGGTATGGGTCCAGGTCAGAGTCCACACCTGTGGCTTGGCCTCAGCTGCCCTGAGTGAAACTTACTGGGTTCCCTGGTTCCCCTTTCTAAGGAGCCATGATTTGGTGAGGGTGGGTAGGATCCAATTACGCACTGAGTTCATCTCAGAGTCCTGGAGAAACACTTGGCTTTTTCTGTCACACAATTTGCATCACATTTGTCTTTGATACTCACTTGCTTTCAAAACACCTCAGTATAGTTACCCCCACAATGTTGTGCTACTTTCAACTTTATGCTTTTGAAAGGCAAAAGCTGTCCACCTTTACAACACCAGCAGCTGTAGATAAGCCACGGGCGGAGCTACTGTGACAAAATTCCGGTTTCATCCATCAGAACCCAGAAAGCTGCTTTCTCTTTTTATGCACTGCTATTGTCAGAGTGTAGGGATCTCTATTAATAGACTCAACATTTCATGCTGCCAATGATTTTCTAAGAGGAGGCAGTCATGCAGCCAACCAGGCTCAGCTGGCCCCTTGCGCATGGAGAAGTTTTGTCAGAGTATGTGGGCATAATTGGGTTATGAGGCTGCTAATATGATTATACTGCCTGGAAATGCAAAAGCCAGAGTCAGTTAAACAGCAAGGTGAAGTTATTTCCAGCTGATCAATTGCAGCATCTCCCAGCAGCGTTGAGGCCTGGGTGACAGGAGAGATGGATTTAGCAGGCAAGCTGCTCTTTCTCTCCACCGGTGCCCTCCCCTTTCTTTTCTTTTCTTTTTTTTTTTTTTAAATACAGTTTACATTCAATATTATTCTGTATTAGTTTCAGATGTATAGTACAGTGGCTAGACAATCATGTACTTTACAGATCACTCCCCACCCCCATATTTCAAGTATTCACCTGGTCCATACATAGTTATCATATTGACTATATTCTTTATTCTGTAACTACCAATTTGTACTTCTTAATCCCTTCACCCTTCTCACCCAGCCCCTCAACCTCCCTCCCCTCTATTAACCGTCAATCTGTTCTCTGTATCTGAGTCCGTTTCTATTTTGTTTCTTTTGTTCTTTAGATTCTATACATAAGTGAAATAATATGGTATTTGTCTTTCTCTGACTTATATAATACCCTCTAGGTCAGTGATGGCGAACCTTTTGAGCTCGGCGTGTCAGCATTTTGAAAAACCCTAACTTAACTCTGGTGTCGTGTCACATATAGAAATTTTTTGATATTTGCAACCATAGTAAAACAAAGACTTATATTTTTTATATTTATTTTATATATTTAAATGCCATTTAACAAAGAAAAATCAACCAAAAAAATGAGTTCATAGGTTTGCCATCGCTGCTCTAGGTCCATCCAGGCCTTTGCAAAAGGTAAGATTTTTTTTTATGGTGAGAAGTATTCTATTGTATGAATGTAACATCTCATTTACAATGAATAACCCAAGTGCTCATCAATAGTCAAGTGGATAGAAAAGCTGTTGCCTTTATCTTTGGAAGCACAGACTCCAGATTCTGCTATGAGAGGCTGCCTTGCAGGTGTGGGCTTCCAGCGGAAGGAAGGGTTCAGTTGGTTCCATTTGATTCAGTTCAGCAAACATTAAATCAACTCCTACTTTGAAGTACACAAAAGCAAGGTTCTTCCTTTTTCTTTTAATTCAAATGATAAGCTAGAAAGTCTTTCTCTTCCCCTAAGCCAGCGGTTCTCAACCTGTGGGTCGCGACCCCTTTGGCGGTCGAACGACCCTTTCACAGAGGTTGCCTAAGACCCTCCTGCATATCAGATATTTACATTACCATTCATAACAGTAGCAACATTACAGTTATGAAGTAGCAACAAAAATAATTTTATGGTTGGGTCACAACATGAGGAACTATATTTAAAGGGCCAGAAGGTTGAGAACCACTGCAGCCTACTTCTTTGAGGTACCCAATGTTGAGTTTTATTATATGCTTCCATATGTTTTCTATGCTTCTACAAACATACATGTGTAGGAATGTTATTAAAACCAAAAAGGCCTAATACAATATATATTTTCTACAACTTCCTTTTTTTCATTTATCCATACAACACAAAAAGTTTCTAGGTTATTACATATAAATCTAGCTCATTTCTCTTCAATAACTGCATACACTTACATATTATGGGTATTGCCTAACTCATTTAGTCATTTCCCTTATGATGTACATTTAGTTGTTTCTAGTTGTTTTTTGCTCTCAGATGCTCTTTCTGGAAGTATAGTGTGCCTAAAATGTGGTCTTTGGGAGCAGACAGCGCCGGGTTTGAATCTCAGCTTTGTATTTATTGTGTGACCTTATGGGTCTTCTCCAAGCCCCTCTAGCTTCAATGTCTGCAACTGCAAAATGGGGGCAGCAAACACTTTGAAGCGATGTGGCGCAGGTAAAATGAGATGATCCTCACCAAGTATTTATGAGCAGAGCCTGCCACACATGATGCCCAATAAATGTTAACGGTAACTTCATGTTTGGACATCTTCCTCTGTCTTGCCAGAATTCTCACTGCGATAATGTAGGGAGCTGGGGTCTGAGGAGAAAGTCATTGGATAAAGCTAGATCCAGCCTATGCCAACTCTACCATATCTGCAGATAAAGATGCAGTCTCCTCTTCGAGGTGGGGGGGGGTGGGGGGGAGGCCCTGTGTGGACCCAGGAAGGAGATGGGTTTCCCGCCTCTGCTCTGTGAGCTGTACGCTTTTGAGGGTTTCCAGTCACCCGAGGGGGGCGCGTACGTACAGAGAAGTGGAAGGGTCTTATGCAGAGTCCTCAAGCAAGGACCCTCTCTATCCTAGTTGTGGTGCCAGACACCCCGCACTCTACCATGCTCCTTTTGCTGCTACAGGCACTGCTACCACCTATGTGAATGATCGGAGCCACTGGAAGTTCTCCTCAAAGGTGTGGTCATTTATCTAGATGGCCTTGATTCTCAGTGGTTATAATTCTCAAGTGCCATAAAGTTAGTCTGTCTCATTAGCCTCCTCTGGTGAAGAACTTAGAACACGTGGGGTCTGTCAGCCCACTGCATCCTATGATTCAGGCCTCAAGGTAGAACATTCTACCTACCGCACCTATATTCATGGGCTGGCTTCCAACATCCTCACCCCGAGCAAGATGCTGACATGGTTTCCTTATAGGACCTCTTCATTGCAGGGTCCCGGGGCCAGTTGAGTAGTCCCAGAGTCTTTTCCCCGTTTCTTTCTGGAGGCTCCAGGGCTATCAGACAGACACACCCTGGTGGCCTCCTTGGGTATCCTAGAAATCCCTGGTGTTTATACAGGTTATGCTCCTCCATTAATTTACATAGGCTTACCTATGTACTCAGAATAGTCTAGGTCAGTGGTTCAAATAGTGCTCCCTACACTGGTTTTAGTCATTTGTTCATGGTGAAATGAGAAAAATAAGAACAGGGTGCTGAGTTTTCATAAAGCTGAGTGTATTTCATTTAAAGGATTTTTCTTTATCCTTTGAAATTGAGAGATTACTTTTTTTTTGGTATGAAAATGTCCATTTAAAAATGGTGATCATTTCTTTTTGGACAAATGGAAGCATTTAATTTTCAATGCTATTTTAATTTCTGTTATTATTCTGTTCAAGAATTTTGCCCATCTTTCTACTAGGTATTAATTTTTATGTTGAGTTTCAAGATATTCTATATTTAAAAAACATTAACCCCTAAGGAAAATATTTGAAAAAATATAATTTATGTCACTTAATTTTATGTATTATGCTTTTCTTTCTTTTTTTTTAAAATATATTTTATTGATTTTTTACAGAGAGGAAGGGAGAGAAATAGAGAGTTAGAAACATCGATGAGAGAGAAGCATCGATCAGCTGCCTCCTACACCCCCCCCACTGGGGATGTGCCCACAACCAAGGCACATGCCCCTGACCGGAATCGAACCCGGGACCCCTCAGTCCACAGGCCGACGCTCTATCCACTGAGCCAAACCGGTTCGGCAATTTTATGTATTATGCTTTTCAATGTGTAGTTATATTTTTATGTATTCATGTCCCTTTTTTGTAATGTAGATAATAAAATCAGTGAAAATAAATCTAACTCTAATTTTATTTCAAATTTGTATTATTTTTCTACTTTAACTTTTAATAAGGCTTAAATTTACTGATTTCTCACAAAAATCCCCAACTAGCCACAGCAATCTTGAGAAAGAAGAACAAAGTTGGAGGTATCTTGCTACCTGAAATCAAACTAAACTACAAGGCTATAGCAATCAAAATAGCATGGCATAAGAACAAACATATAAGATCAATGGAACAGGATAGAAAGCCAAGAAATAAATCCACACTTTTATGGTTAATTAATATATGACAAAGGAGTCAAGAACATACAATGAGGTAAAGACAATCTATTCAATAAATGGTATTGGGAAAATTGGACAGATACATGCAAAAATGTAACTAGACCACCAACTTACACCATATACAAGAATAAACTTAAAATGGATTAAAAACTTAAGCATAAGACTTGAAACCATAAAACTCCTAAAAGAAAACAGAAGTCTCTGACATCTCTCTTAGCAATATCTTTTCTGATATATCTCCTCAGACAAGGGAAACAAATGCAAAAGTAATGAAATGGGACCACATCAAATTAAAAAGTTTTTTTGCACAACAAAGAAACCGTCAACAAAACCAAAAGTCAACCTATTAAATGGGGGAAGAAATTTGCTAATGATACATTAGATAAGGGGTTAATATCCAAAATTTATAAAAAAAACTCGTACAACTCAACACCAAGAAAACAATCCAATTAAAAAGTGGGCATAGGACCTGAATAGACACTTCTTTAAAGAGGACCCATAGATGACCAATAGATGTATGTAAAGACACTCAATGTCACTAATCATTAGAGAAATGCAAATGATAACCACATTGAGATGTCACCTTACACTTGTCAGAATGGTTATCATCAATAAGTCAACAAACAAGTATTGGTGAGGATGTGGAGAAAATGGAACTCTTGTGCACTACGGGTGGGAATGGAGATTGGTGCAGCCACTATGAAAAACAGTTGGAGGGTCCTCAGAAAAATAAAAAAAATGGAAACTGCCTTATGACCTGTGATTTCACTTCTGGTTACATATACAGAAAAATCCCAAACACTAATTCACACCCCTATAGTTATTATAGCATTATTTACAACTAGAGGCCTAGTGCACGAAATTCGTGTACTCAGGGGGGTCCCTCAGCCCGGCCTGCACCCTCTCGCAGTCTGGGAGCTCTCAGTCAGACATCCTTAGCGCTGCTGTGGAGGCAGGAGAGGCTCCCCCCACTGCCACTGTGATTGCCAGCTGTGAGCCTGGCTTCTGACTGAGTGGCACTCCCCCTGTGGGAGCGCACTGACCACCAGGGGCAGCTCCTGCATTGAGTGTCTGCCCCCTGGTGGTCAGTGCATGTTATAGTGACTGGTTGACCAGTTGACTGTCTTCCCCCTGGTGGTCAGTGCACATCATAGCGAGCGGTTGAGCAGCCTTAGCATATCATTAGCATATTATGCTTTGATTGGTTGAATGGCTGACCAGACGACCAGACACTCAACATATTAGGCTTTTATTATATAGGATAGCCAAGATATGGAAGCAATCCAAGTGCCCATCAATAGATGAGTGCATAAAAAAGTTGTGGTATGGTTTTTGGTCAAGATGGCAGAGTAGTAAAATGTGGTACTCACATCCTCCCACAACCACATCAAAATTACAACTTAACTACAGAACAACCATCATTCATAACCTCTTGAAATCTAGTTGAACAGAAGTTCTATAACTAGGGATACACAGAAGAGGCACACTGAGATTGATAAAAAGGGTGAAAACTCAGAACATTCTGGTCCCACACCCACATTTGGCAGTTAAAAATTACAAGTGACGTATTGGCTTTGGAGGTCCCTTTCACAAGGGGACTCAGCCCCAGACTCGGTGCCCCAGCTCAGGTTTTCAGTGCCAGGAAGAGAAATCCCATAACTTCTGACTACAAAAATCATTGAGGATTGTGGCTGAGCGAGAGGAAGTCCTGCTGGAATCCCAGGCTTTCCTCTTAAAGGGCCCATACATGGACTTACCTGGACTCACATGCTCTGATCTCCAGGGCTGGGGCATCAGCTTGAAAGGCACCAGGGACATATGGGGAGGAACTGAATAGTCTGGCATCAGGGTGAGATCTGACGGGGCAGTTTTCTCCAGAGGCCATTGTTCCTTTGCTGAGCCCTCACCTAACAGACCCAGCAGATGGACATCATATCTGAGTCTCCATCAACCCGGCTAACACTGTTCATCCAGCCCTGGTGATAACCTGATATCCTGCCCCACCCAACTTACAGGCCCAGCAAAGTCATTTCCAGTGGTTTATTCATACAAGTGTCCATCTTGACTCATGCTTTAGACTTTGCTAAAATGTCTCAAAGGTTCACAAAGCCCAAACAAGCAGCACATGGCCTCAGTGTAGCCCATACGTCTTGCTAAGTGGCCCTATGCCCAGCACTAGTGGCAGTCTGCCTCGGCTATTTCTTAGCACCTCCGAGTCCAGCACAAGTAGCAGCTATCTACATATTTCTTTGTAGTTCATGCCAGATGGCACTGGACAGGGCACAGGTGGAAGCTGATCTTGACCTGTACTTCCTGAAGCCTCAGGGCCAGCACACTTTGTGGACAGCCTCAGACCACACCAGAACACCACCAAACCATCTCCAAGAGCAACACACTCAAGGGGAAAACTATTCAGACACTAGAGCCCTGCTGAAGTGAATTCTGCTCCATAGAGTCAGCCCCTGCACAGCAGCTCCTTTGCTGTGGTCTTGGCCAGTCCTCACAGTTGATCAGCCTGGGGGTAAATTTCTCCCATTGATGTGCCAACAGAAATCAAGGCTCTACTACAACAGGAGGGTACACACAACCCAAACAGGAGGCACACCTGAAATGACCAGCTTGGGTCACCGAAAGGCTGTGCCACTGGGTCCTACTGGACACCTGCTACATAAACTCACTCTACCAAGACCAGGAGACATAGAAACTCTCCATAAAACCAAACACAGGAAGGTAGCTTAAATGAGGAGACAAAGAAACATGTTCCAAATGAAGGAACAGAATAAAACTCCAAAAAAAGAGCTAAACAAAATGAAATGGAGACAAGCAATTTACCAGATGCAGAGTTTAAAACACTGATAATAAGGATGCTCAATGTATGTAGAGAAAGAGTAGATTAACTTAGTTAGAACTTCAATAAAGAGATAGGAAACAAAGAACTAGTCAAAAATGAAGAATACACTAACTGAAATGAAGAATCCCTTACAGGGAATCAACAGTAGAGTAGAGGAAGCAGAAGATCAAATCCGTGATTTGGAAGATAAGGAAGCAGAAAATACCCAATCAAAAGAGCAAAAAGGAAAAAGAATAAAAAAATATGAGGATAGTTTAAGGAGTCTCTGGGACAAGTTCAAGCATATCAACATTTGCATCATGGGGGTGCTGGAAGGAGAAGAGAGAATGAGCAAAGAATTGAAAACTTATTTGAAAAAACAATGACAGAAACTTCCCTAACCTGGTGAAGGAAATAGACATACAAGTCCACAGAGCACAGAGAGTCCCAAACCAGATGAATCCAAAGAGACCCACACCAAGACACAGTCCGAGTATAATTAAAATGCCAAAGGTTAAAGACAAAATGAGAATCTTAAAAGCAGCAAGAGAAAAGCAGTTGAGTTACCTACAAGGGAACTCCCATACGGCTGTCAGATGATTTCTCAACAGAAACATTTCAGGTCTGAAGGGATTACTCTACTCAGCAAAGCTATCATTTTGAATTAAAAGACAGATAAAGAGCTTCCCAGACAAGAAAAAGCTAATGGAGTTCACCACCAAACCAGTATTACAAGAATTGTTCAAGGGTCTTCTTTAAGGAAAGAAGGGAAAAAAGGATTTTAGAAATTAATAATAAAATGACAGTCTATCTATATCTCTATCTATCTATCTATCTATCTATCTATCTATCTATCTATCTATGGCTAATATGCTAAATGTCCCTCCTACCACCTGACCAGTCGCTATGACGTGCACTGACCACCAGGGGGCAGACACTCAAAGCAGGAGCTGCCCAGCTGTAGTGACTTGGCAGCAGCAGTTCTCAGGTGATGCACCTAGAAACCAGAGAAGAGGGGGCCCGATTCCTTGTGGGGCCACACGATTCCACCTTCAGCCATGGGTTATGTTGTTGCTGGGGCACTGTCGGCTCCAATTTTGTTTACTGCACACTTGCGTTTGCATTCCACACCCTATACAACAGCAACTTTGCAGAGTGCCCTCTCTCACTCCAGGACCCCTTGGGGGATATCGGAGAGCCAGTTTCAGCCTGATGCCTGCAGGCCAGGCTGAGGGACCCCACCTGCCAGAGGGACCCTGCTCACTCCATAGATGCCTTTTGAGCCACAGTGCCACCCCAGGTGTGGTTGGCCAGGGAGGGACTGTGGGAGGTTGGCTCCAGGGCATGTCCAGCCTGTCTGTCTCGCCCAGTCCTGCCCCGCTGGCCACCTTCTAATTAATTTCCTTTCAATGTGCACGAATTTGTGCACCGAGCCACTAGTAAATACATATCTATCAAAAATTACTTTAAATGCAAATATATTAAATGTACTAATAAAAAATATACAGTAGCTGAATAGATAACAAAACAAGACTCTCACATATGCTTGTCTGTAAGAGGCTGACTTCAGATCTAAAGACATACACAGACTGAAAGTAAAGGGGTGGAAAGAGATATTTCATAAAAATGGAAACAAACAAACAAACAAAAAGCTGGGGTAGCATACTTATATCAGAGAAGATAGACTTTAAAACAAAGACTATAACAGAGATACAAAGAAGCACCCAGCAATCTACTTCTGGGGTTTTATCTGAAGAAAACGAAAACACTAATTCAAAAAGACATGTGCATACATATGTTTTGTAGCATTATTTACAACTAGAGGCCTGGTGCATGAATTCATGCACCAGTGGGGTCCCTTGGCCTGGCCTGCAGGATGGGGCCGAAACTGGCTCTTCTACATCCCCCGAGGGGTCCTGGATTGCGAGAGGGCACAGGCCAGGCTGAAGGACCCCACCAGTGTACGATCAAAGCTGGGGAGGGATGTGGGAGGTTGGCTAGCTGGGGAGGGACTGTGGGAGGGCTCCAGGTCATGTCTGGCTCGTCTCACTCAGTCCAGATCGGCTGGACCCCAGCAGCAAGCTAACCTACTGGTCAGAGTGTCTGCCCCCTGGTGGTCAGTGCACATCATAGCGAGTGGTTGAGCGGCCTTAGCATATCATTAGCATATTACTCTTTGATTGCTTGAACGGCCAACTGGATGACCAGACACTTAGCATATTAGGCTTTTATTATATAGGATAGTCAAGATATGGAAACAACATATGTGTCCATCAATAGATGAACGGATAAAAAAAAGTAGTGCATATATACAATGGAATATAATTCAGCCATTAAAAGAATAAATCTTGCCATCTGCAACAACATGGATGGACTCTAGAGGGTATTGTGCTGAGTTAAATAAGAAACAGGGAAAGAAAAATACCATATGATTTCACTTATATGTGGAATCTAAAAAAGAAAATAAATGAACAGGCAGACCAAAACAGACTCATAAATACAGAGAACATTTTGATGGTTGCCAGATGGGAGGGGGGGGTGGTATGAGGATGAGGAAAATAGGGAAAGGATTAAAAATAAAAATTGGTAGTTACAAAATAGTCATGGGGATGTAAAATGTAGCATAAGGAAAACAGTGAATAATATTGTAATAACTATGTATAGTATGAGATTTATCTTGGTGCTAGATTTATCTTGGTGATCAATTCATAAGTTATATAAATGTCTAATCACTGGGTTATACATCTGAAACTAATATAATATTGTACGTCAACTGTAATTGAAAAATAAAAATTATTTCAAAAAAAGAACACAAGTTGTGGTACACATATACAATGGATTATTACTCAGCCATAAGAAAGAATGAAATCTTACCATTTGTGACAAGATGGATGGATTTAGAAGGTTTATGCTAAGTGAAATAAGTCAGATAAAGACAAATATCATATGGTCTCACTTATATGTGGAATCTAAAGAACAAAAACAAACAAACAAAACAGAAACAGACTTATCAACACAGAAAACAGACTGATGGTTGCCAGAAGGGAGAAGGGTGGGGTGAAAAAGGTGAAGGAATTAAGAAGTACAAATTGGTAGTTATAAAATAGTCATGAGGATGTGAAGTATAGCATAGAGAATATGCTCAATAATGTTGTAATAACTATGCATGGTGCCAGGTGTTTACTTAAAATATTGTGGGGAATCACTTTGTAAAGCATATGAGTATCTAATCACTATGCTGTGCACCTGAAACTAATACGACATAATATTGAATATAAACTGAAAATTGAAAAATCAAATTTAAAAATTTATTGGCTTCTCACCTATTTGTTTTTATGCTTTCATTTGGACATTAAGAAATAGGCAATCCTAGATGGAGCCTCAAACTTCTTAGAGTTTCATTATCTTTGAAATCCCAATGTCTGGCGAACATTTTTCTACATGGCCTCCGTCCCTTCCTGCCTCTCCTGGGTGCTGCTGGTCTCAATGGAAGATGCTTCTCAGTCTTGCTGTAGCACAGTGGTTCTCAAACTTCTGGCCCTTTAAATACAGTTCCTCATGTTGTGACTCAACCATAAAATTATTTTCGTTGCTACTTCATAACTGTAATGTTGCTACTGTTATGAATCGTAATGTAAATATCTGATATGCAGGATGGTCTTAGGCGACCCCTGTGAAAGGGTCGTTCGACCGCCAAAGGGGTCGCGACCCACAGGTTGAGAACCGCTGCTGTAGCACATCATAGACAGCTGAGAGCTGTCACTGACACAATGGGGTTGTATTGTCTATTATTCTGTGATTGATTTAAAAAACACACAAAAAAAAATGTGTTCTAATAACTTCCTTATTTCTCTAAAACCTTAGATCTACCCACCCTGGCCAGCTTATAGCCCACTGTTTCTCCTGATTGACTCATTAGCATAAAACTCCATTGTTAGCTCACCACTATTGTTCATTCTCAACAGCTGCAACTACAACTTAAGCTATTCAATAGGCACTAATTCAATACGTTATAACTTCTGATTACAACCATGGTTACCATCTGATGGTGATTCTCATGAGAAACAAAGATGGCTGACTCATGGACCTGACAATCTGAGAGTAGCCCAAAACTGTGCCTTCCGTATCACCTTTGCTGCTAGACAAACTCCTCCACCCATTTGCTCTAAGTGAAACTGTTGCCTTAATTTTGGAGCGTTCATTGTTTTTGGTGGGGATTAGGGGTCTCAAACAGGGCCAGAAATGGGGAGGGTGGCTGTGGCAGAGTGTTAGGCAGGCATCACGGTGGTGAGCAGCTCACTGGGCATTTGCTCCAGCAGGCTCTTATCCTGACTGTAATGCTTAATCGTGTGACCTGGATCAAATCATCACTTCTCTGCACTCATCTGGAAAACAGACAGGTTGGTCTCTACATGTCACACAAACCACTGAGGTATCCGATAAAGATATCAGGCCTTTTATGACAGTTATCTTTTAAAAAATCTCTCTGAATCGTGATCGGTGCCCTACGTCAGGCACTCACCATCCCTGTGTGGTATGAGGGAAGGGGAAGTTCATTATTGGAAGGCGCTGGCAGTGGCCTCCTTCCTGATTTCCGAGCGTTAGCAGACTGCAGTGTTTTGCAATGTACCCATGCCTCGTTAAAATGTATTATCTAGTTTGAACCAAATTAACCTTCATAAAATGGATGAGTGATTTCAAGATTCCTGCAAAGAAATTCCTGGATTAAACATAATAGTAATTTTGCAAGGACAAGAAAACAGCAGAATGACCCTTCTCCTGTGCCAGGAACAATCTCTCCATCGCTATCACCGGGAGATAAAAACAATAGAGGATCTAATTGCACCAGATAAGAAGTTGACTTAAAATCCCTGAATTCTCTAAGCTTTAACAGTGTGGACTTCCTCTTGTTAACAATGCACTTTGTGTGCTGTGCCCATTGTACCCTTGTGAGTTGCCTCCCAACTCTAATGGTCATTAAAAGCAAGCAGGGAAACAAACTGAACTTTTTAGTTGATGTACCAAAAGTTTAATATTTGAGATATTTGAATTGAGGTATTTCAAAGTATAACACTAAAGTTAAAAATGATACAAAATTCTACCATATTGTTCTCACTAAAAATATAGTTATGGGTAATATTTTAATGAGAGCAAAAAGCTTTGCATAATTAATAACTGCATTTAAATATATTAGGAATATTTTTTTATTTTCATGGCATCCTCTAAAACATATTTTGTGTTCACTTGATAATAAACATATTAGTACAGAAGTACTTAAATCATAAAGAAATAGATATGTGAGGTATAAAACAGAAAGCAACAAATGAGCAAAACAACTCATTG
Organism: Myotis lucifugus; assembly: GCF_000147115.1. NCBI lineage: Eukaryota > Metazoa > Chordata > Mammalia > Chiroptera > Vespertilionidae > Myotis > Myotis lucifugus. The sequence goes on along the minus strand of NW_005871215.1, from coordinate 2,263,481 downwards.
ACACAGACAGCAGTTGGTGATTGCCAGAGGGGAAGGGTGTGGGGAGACGTTAAAGAGGGTAAAGGGTCAGATAAATGTGATGGGAGTGACGAGACTTTGGGTGATGAGCACACAATGCAATACACAGGTGATATATTTTCACTTAAAACTTGTATTATCTTATTAACCAATGTCAAATTTAATCAATGAAGAGAAATTCATATTTAGGGTGTGCATCAGCATTTTTATAATAGAGAGAGCAAAGAAGGGTAAGGATATGGGCCAGGTCACGAGGCAGCAACCTTCTGGTTATGATGTCCTCCCTGCATCTCCTTCAGAAGCCAGGTGACAGTTACAGGAAGAAGCGTTTGAGGGATATGTCAGGATCCAACATCTAACAATTTTTAAAGCCATCAAGTAACCCAGCTTTGTGTCACTGTGAGACATAGAAACACTAATGGAGGAGCATGGTTTTTGCTATTTCAAATGTCCCTCATTGCTGAACTACTCATAAACACTATTCTTTTTAGGGACTAGTGGAATGGATACTGGACACTAAATGGGTCTGAGGCCGCCTGTCACTACTTGAGCCAAATTAAGCAGAGACGGGGTTGAATCACATATGAGCACTTATTCCAATAATGTTGGCAGTATGGGGAGAGCGGTTGGTTACCCTGGAAATTCTGCTCTGACCCCCTGGCCTGCTGGCTGATTATATACGGGTGAGGGAGGAGCTATTTGCAGCTGAGAGTGTAACAGGGAAAAGGGGAGGGGAGGGTCTGCAGTTCTGCAGTGTGGCCTTCAGGAGCTCAAGTCCAAAAAAGGCAGCTAACCTCCTATGATGTTACAAACACCTCAGACCGTCCCAGGGATCAGAAAATGGGCAGCATTCCTGAGGCAAACTCCCGGAGTGGGGTCAGAGTCCAGGCATAGCAACCAAGGCAAAGCACGTCCTGTCCTTGGTCTGCTTTTAAAATGTATTTCTTTTCTGAGCAATGGACCCATCCGGGGTTTGAGGCATCTTATCTTTTTACAGCGCTGTGTTTCTTTTTGCCACACATCTTCCAATTTCCTAGGGTCTGCAAGAAAACTTCTTACCTATAGTTAGTAAGGTGAATAATTACTAAACAACTGTGGCTCTATTCTTATTACAGGTCCTTCCCCACTATCATTCTGATGACTTTGGTTTCTTCTTTCTGAACTTGAATTTCCTAAAAAGTATCAGACATCTGCTCTTCTTGATCTGAGCATTGAGGTTCTTCTGCCAGCTGTTTGTTACGAAGAGGTCGGTGGACCAAATCATGGGTTGGGCATATCCAGGGCCCTGGGCAATTCTGGGCTGTCGTCATTTTTCATCACAGGGTGAAAATGGATGAAAGATTTACATTTCACTAGAACTGGTGTCCAACCGCTAATGACGTGTTCCTCATCTCTCTGCACAGGAAATAGTTCTATCTCCGGCTGAAAAGTTCTGCCTGACATCAAGAAACACGTGAAGTATCACGTCATACACCCCCCCATCTGTCATTGCTATCTAGAGAGTGAGACCTGATCTACTTACTCCCCAGGTACTTCTTCCATGAGACTCTGAAGTGTCTCTGGAGTTCACCCGCAGTACAGATTGACTGCAAGACACAGTTCCTCCACAGAGCACCCAGCGGCCACCAGGGCCAGTGGATCACCACAGCTATGGAATTCACGCAGCAGGGTTCTGCCCAAACCAAACCTGTACCCGGTAAGCAGGGCAGAACGTGCCTGGAGAGAATAGAAACAATGAAGGTCAACCCTCAACCCTACCCAGGGATCCTCTTCCCTCTACTTGAACTTCTTTGGTGGCTCTCGAGGAACTAACCACTCCATCCTATGTAGTTGCTGTCTACTCTACCTGGAAAGACTTTGCTCTCACTGCCTATGTGGCAATCACATGTCCATCCATGAGCATTAGACCTTGTCACCTGTGTGTCCCCAGGCCTGGTGAAGGGCCTGGCACAGGGTGGGCACTCAGTTCACACATGTCTGTGGAATGAATGCGTGAAGGAGGGAAAAAGCCATCATCGGCTGTCCCTCAAGATTCACACGTAAGGTTCTGCTGACTCAGCAGATGGTTTCACTAGGAGAGTTTAAAACTCCAGAGGGTGTCAAATAACTGCATAATGCACTTGAAAAGAGTTAACAAATGTTCAAGATTAGAGATGACCATGAATCAGTCCTCACCTTTTCAACTACGTAGATGACCTCAAAATTGTTTGAAAAATAAGATTAATTTTCTTATAAAGATCATTTTCTGTTATCATACTTCAGTAAATTTATAACATGACAAAATTTTAAAAAGAAACTTTGAATCAGAAAAATCACAAAAACTGAAATCTTACAATTATTTAGAAAATACAAAAATAAAAATGCTATAGCCCTGGCTGGGGTAGTTCAGTTGGTAGGAACGTCTTCCAGTACACCAAAAAGTTGCCAGTTCAATTCCCTGTCAGGGCACATACCTAGGTTGTGGGTTTGACCCCTGGTTGGGGCATGTATGGGAGGCAACTGATTGATGTCTCTTTCATATCAATGTTTCTATCTCTCCTTTCCTTTCTCTAAAATCAATAAAAACATATCCTCAGGTAAGGATTAAAAAAACCACTTACATCGAAATCTGTAGATTAGAGCTAATGTTATTCAAAGAGGAAAATTCATAGCATTTACTACTTAACTAAAAATTAAAGTGTGGAAATGAACTGAAAAACTAAACCTCTGCCAAAACCGGTTTGGTTCAGTGGATAGAGCGTCGGCCTGCGGACTGAAAGGTCCCAGGTTCGATTCTGGTCAAGGGCATGTACCTTGGTTGCAGGCACATCCCCAGTAGGAGGTGTGCAGGAGGCAGCTGATCGATGTTTCTCTCTCATCAATGTTTCTAACTCTCTATCTCTCTCCCTTCCTCTCTGTAAAAAATCAATAAAATATATTAAAAAAAAAAAACTAAACCTCTAGCTAAAAAGGTTAGATATGGGGGAAAAAAGAAACACAAAGAATGCAGAGCAATGGAAATAATATTGAAACAAAATGTTTTAGAACTTGGAAAGTCTGAAGACTTGATGAAATAACAGAAGAGCTAATTATACAGTGGCTATTATTTTTTTCTGTTAAACAGAGAAAGCAGAAATACAAAATTGAAAACGAGAAAATAGAGAGGAAAAAATGGCGGAGGCTTAGACGGACGTGTTGGTGCTTTGTCCCAAAGCAGATAAGGGCGAGCAGCTGAAACGGGTAACATACAGCCCGAACAAGCAGAGGAGATTCAGCTGAGAGACAGCCTGCAGCCAGGAAAGACAGAGAACTCCTAGAAAATGGGGATGGTTAGAGATTGAGGCTGAAACCTCCCCCTGGGCACCAGCTCAGCGGCGAGACCACGCCATCTTGAGTAGCTGTTATCCGCATCCAGAGATCGGCTACTAACCCGGACGCAACGGCTCTCAAGCAGCGCGACTACATGAACTCAGAGGAGACCTGCTTCCCTCCACGGAAAGGTTAGACCTACCCCAAAGGTGCGGTTTGCAATTCAGGTTGGAGCGAGGAACGCGCGCGCGTGCGCGGGGGGAAATCTGCGCCCCCCCAAAATCCGCGCCCATAGAGGCCAGCGTGACCCGCAAGTGGGGAGGGCTCCCGCAGGGCTGCTGGCAGAAGGTAACACTATATATAAGCCCATAGTTGGACTGGATGCAAAGGGGCAACCTCAGATTCTCCCAGGTGGCCGGCTACTTGGTGCCAGGGGCCAGAGCACGCGCAGAGACTCCACGCAGTTCTGGAAGGTGGAGCCCTGCGATTTCGCACAGCTTCCCAGGCTCTTGTTTACACACTTCCTCTTAAATCTGTGAGTTTGATTGTTGATCCCAGTGCATGTGATTGCCCAGTTGGGGTCGCTAGCGGAGCTTGTAGGGGAAGATTGTTTTTGGGGAGCCTGGGACACAGAGCTGGGAGTGGCGCCTGGGGAGCCAGCTCTGGGCGGAGCTGGTTCAGGTACAATAGAGAACTCCTGGTCAGAGAGGACTTAAAGCCTCGGAGGTCAATCCAGACACACTGCCACCCAGAGGCAGAGCCGCGAACTGACTCTTCTGTAAATACAGATAAGGCTATAAGGGGATTTTACAGCCGGCCTTAAAACCAGGACTGTGGCTTACAACACGGAGGAACAGTGTATCAGAGGGAAATTCATCATTCTCCTGAATTCCGGGCGTGCCAAAAAGAAGAGTAGAAGATCTGAAGCACCTGCATTACTGCACATTTTTATTTTTTTAAATTACTTTTTCACCTTTTAACTAAGAAAACATTTTCTTTCTTTTTTTCTTTTCTTCTTCCCCATCACCTGATTTTACCCTTTAAACTACTACATTTTTATTTTTAATTAGTATTATTACTGCTACCATTTTACCATTTTTTAAAGTGTTATTTTATTTTGTCTTTATTTTATTTTGGGACTAATGTTCTCCATTCTATTTTCATCGTTCCTTTAGCAACATTTTTCTCTACCTCAATTTGCCTCTGTGCTAAACCCTCTTCCCCACTTTTTCCCTGTTGTTGTCCTGTTTCTCTTACCCTACTCCAGCTTTTGATTTTCCCTATTCTTTTTACCCCCTGTCAAAATTTCACCCTACTTATATATCCTATGTCCAATCCCCTGCTCTAAATCCTTATACACCTTTCCCTTATCTTCCTTCACTATCCAAATTTTTTTCTTCTTCTTTTCTCTATTGTTTTGCTGTTGTTTGCTTGATTGACGAGTATATTGGGTTTTTTTTTAGGATTGTTTGTGAGGTTAGTCTGCTTATTCTATTTTTCTGCCCCCCCCCCCGGTTATTTCTGTGCTTCTGTTTTCCCTTGCGTCGCTTGATATTATTGGTTGTTTGTAGTTTGTATTCCTCTCCAGGAATCTGTTGCTGTAATTTGTTGGTATTAGTGGCAGTTCTATAGGAGTTTTCTCCTCATACAAATAGTCTCTTCCCCTCTCATACTTCATTCTCTTTTCTCTCTTACTTTTTTTTTCTCTCCTCTTCCTTTTTTTCCTCCCTTTTTCCAATTTCATTTTGGTACTCCTTTTTTTTCTTTTTTTCTTTCTTTCTTTTTTCTCTTCTACCTTTTTCACTTCTTTCTTCCTTATCTCCTAACTCTCTTAGCTCGGGGGGGCCACCTTTATTTGGGGTTAGCAATATCGTAAATACATTCGTGTTCAGTGCCTGGTACGTTGTGCCTTGTTGTGTTGTATTTTGTGCCTTTAAATCAACGCAGCAGATTCAAGCAACAGCGGCCTCCTGATCACCACAGGCTCTGTCTGGGGAACAGTTACTGTGTGTGAAGCCTCCCTCCACCAGCCAGAAGAGCCACCATAGCTGTGAACAGCACCCACCAGAGGCCCTGCTATCAACGGAGGAGCCGCTGCTACCACAACCGCCCAAGGAGCAACCACAGCCCGAGGAGCCACTGCCACCCTGGGAGCAGCCACTGCCACCCAGGGAGCAGCCACTGAACGACTCAACAACTAGATATGTCAGTGAGATCAAACATGGGTAGACAAAGAAACCCCCAAAGGAAAGAAAAGGAGGACTCGCCAGAAAAGCAGCTAAGTGAGACAGAGGCATGCAACATGACGGAAAAAGAATTCAGAATAAGGGTCCTAGAGTACATGCACCGGAAGGAGGAAAAAATCAATACCATATGCAAGAAGCTAGAGGAAACAGATGAAAAAATCAACAACTTAAGTCCCAAGAAGAAATGAAGAGCGACATAGCTGCAATAAAAAACACCATCGAAAGTATCAACAGTAGACTAGGAGAAGCGGAGTACCGAATTAGTGAATTAGAAGACAAGGAAGCAAAACACACTCAAACTGTACTGCAAATGGAGAAAAAAATTAAAAGACAGGAGGAGAGCCTAAGGGAGCTTTGGGACAACATGAAACGAAACAACATATGAATAATAGGGGTGCCAGAACAACAGAAAGATGAACATGGATTAGAAAACCTATTCGAAGAAATAATATCAGAAAACTTCCCTGAGGTGGGGAAGAAAAAAGTCACACAAGTCCAGAGAGTCCCAAACAAGGTGAACCCGAAAAGACCCACACCAAGACACATCATAATTACCATGGCAAATGTTCAGGACAAAGAGAGAATCTTACAGGCTGCAAGAGAGAGACGGAAAGTTACATACAAGGGATCTCCCATTAGATTATCAAATGATTTCTCAACAGAAACACATCAGGCCAGAAAAGAATGGACGGAAATCTACAAAGTGATGCAAAGCAAAGGACTGAATCCAAGAATACTCTACCCAGCAAGGCTATCATTCAAAATTGAAGGGGAAATAAGAAGCTTCACAGACAAAAAAGGCTAAGGGAGTTTATCACCACCAAGCCAGCCATGCAAGAAATGCTAAAGGGACTGGTGTAAAAAGAAGAAATAACAAGCTCAGAAAGAAAACTGCCACACACAAAAAAAGAAATGGCTACAAACAAGTACCTTTCAATAATAACTTTAAATGTAAATGGACTAAATGCTCCAACCAAAAGACATCGAGTGGCTGAATGGATAAAAAAAACATGACCCATACATCTGCTGTCTACAAGAGACCCACCTCATTAGAAGGGACTCACACAGACTGAAAGTGAAGGGATGGAAAAATACCTTTCACGCAAATGGAAAGGAAAAGAAGGCTGGGGTAGCAATACTTATATCTGACAAAATACATCTCAAAGTGAAGGCCATAACCAGAGATAAGGAAGGCCACTTCATAATACTAAAGGGATCAATACAACAAGAAGATATAACCCTGGTAAACATATATGCACCCAATGCAGGAGCACCCAAATTCATAAAAAAAAATCCTGGAAGATATCAAAGGAGAGATCCACAACAATACAATCATAGTAGGGGACTTTAATACACCACTGACATCACTGGATAAGTCCGCTAGACAAACAATCAGCAAAGAAACAGCAATCCTAAATGACTCACTAGATCAGATGGACTTAATTGACATCTTCAGAACACTTCACCCCAAAGCCACGGAATATACATTCCTCTCAGGTGCTCATGGGACATATTCAAAAATAGACCACATATTGGGTCACAAGCAAAGTCTCCACAAATTCAAGAAGATTGAAATCATAAAAAGCTTCTTCTCAGACCACGATGGCATAATGTTAGAAATAAACTACAATAAAAACAACCCAAAATACTCAAACACTTGGAAGCTGAATAGCATGTTATTAAATATTGATTGGGTTACCAATGACATCAAAGAAGAAATTAAAAACATCCTGGACACTAATGACAATGAAAACACAACAATCCAAAACCTATGGGACACAATGAAAGCAGTCCTGAGAGGGAAGTTTATAGCTCTACAGGCCTATCTCAAAAAACAAGAATAAAAGGTAGTAAATCATCTAACTCTTCAACTCAAAGAATTAGAAAGAGAGCAAAAAGAAAACCCCAGAGTGAGCAGAAGAAAGGAGATAATAAAGATTAGAGCAGAAATAAATGACATAGAGACCAAAAAAACAATACAGAAAATCAATGAAACCAAGAGCTGGTTCTTTGAAAGGATAAACAAGATTGACAAACCTCTAGCCAGGCTCACCAAGAAGCAAAGAGAGAGGTCCCAAATAAACCAAATCAGAAACGATAGAGGCGAAATAACAACAGACCCCACAGAAATACAAATGATTGTTAAACAATACTACGAACAACTCTACTCCAACAAACTAGACAACCTGGAGGAAATGGACAAATTCCTAGAAAAATACAACATTCCAAAACTCAATCAGGAAGAATCTAAAAATCTCAATAGGCCAATAACTATGGAAGAAATTGAAGCAGTCATCAAAAAGCTCCCAGCAAACAAAAGCCCAGGACCAGATGGCTTCTCAGGGGAGTTTTACCAAACTTTCAAGGAAGAACTAAAACCTATCCTCCTCAGACTACTACAAAAAATTCAAGAGGAAGGAACACTTCCAAGCTCATTCTATGAAGCCAGCATCACCCTAATACCAAAACCAGGTAAAGACAACACAATGAAAGAGAATTACAGGCCAATATCCCTCATGAACATAGATGCCAAAATCCTCAACAAAATCTTAGCAAATCAGATCCAACAGTACATCAGAAGGATCATACACCATGACCAAGTAGGATTTATCCCAGGGATGCAAGGATGGTACAACATGTAAATCAATAAACGTAATACATCACATAAACAAATTGAAAGAAAAAAACCACATAGTCATATCAATTGATGCAGAAAAAGCATTCGACAAAATCCAACACCCATTTTTGATAAAAACTCTCAGCAAGGTGGGAATAGAAGGATCATACCTCAACATAATAAAAGCCATATATGACAGGCCCACAGCCAACATCATACTCAATGGACAAAAACTAACACCATTTCCCCTAAGAACAGGAACAAGACAGGGATGCCCACTCTCACCACTCCTGTTCAACATAGTCCTGGAAGTATTAGCCATTGCAATTAGACAAGAAGAAGAAATAAAAGGCATCCAAATTGGAAAAGAGGAAGTAAAACTGTCCTTATTTGCAGATGACATGATATTATACATACAAAACCCTAGAGACTCCATCAAAAAACTACTAGACTTAATACATGAATTTGGCAATGTAGCAGGATACAAAATTAACCCCAAGAAATCTGAGGCATTTCTATACACCAATAGTGAACTTTCAGAAAGAGAGATTATAAAAACAATCCCATTTACCATCGCACCAAAAAAATTAAGCTACCTAGGAATAAACTTAACTAAAGAGGTTAAAGACCTCTACTCAGAAAACTACAGGACGTTGAAAAAAGAGATAGAGGAAGACATAAACAGATGGAAGAACATACCATGTTCTTGGATTGGTAGAATCAACATCATTAATATGTCCATACTACCCAAAGCAATCTAGAAATTCAACGAACTTCCCATTAAAATACCAATGGCCTTCTTCAAAGATATAGAACGAACTCTCCAAAAATTCATCTGGATTAAAAAAAGACCCCGAATAGCTGCAATGATCCTGAGAAAGAACAAAGTAGGTGGGATCTCAATGCCAGATATCAAGCTGTATTACAAAGCCACTGTTCTCAAAACTGCCTGGTACTGGCACAAGAACAGACATATAGATCAGTGGAATAGAATAGAGAGTCCAGAAATTAGCCCGAATCAATATGCTCAATTAATTTTTGACAAAGGAGGCATGAACATACAATGGAGCCAAGATAGTCTCTTCAATAAATGGTGTTGGGAAAATTGGACAGACATATGCAAGAAAATGAAACTAGACCACCAACTTACACCATACACAAGAATAAACTCAAAATGGATAAAGGACTTAAATGTAACATGGGAAGCCATAAAAATTCTAGAAGAATACAAAGGCAACAAAATCTCAGACATATGCCAAAGCAATTTCTTCACTGATACAGCTCCTAGGGCAGTTGAAACTAAAGAGAAAATGAACAAATGGGACTACATCAAAATAAAAAGCTTCTGCACAGCAAAAGAAACCATCAACAAAACAACAAGAAAACCCACTGAGTGGGAAAACATATTTGCCAACGTCATATCTGATAAGGGCCTAATCTCCAAAATTTATAGGGAACTCATACAACTTAACAAAAAGAAGATAAACAATCCAATCAAAAAATGGGCAAAGGATCTAAATAGACACCTTTCAAAAGAGGACATTCAGAAAGCCAAGAGACATATGGAAACATGCTCAAAGTCACTAATCATCCGAGAGATGCAAATCAAAACAACAATGAGGTACCATCTCACACCTGTCAGAATGGCTATCATCAACAAATCAACAAACGACAAGTGCTGGAGAGGATGTGGAGAAAAAGGAACACTTGTGCACTGCTGGGGGGAATGCAGATTGGTGCAACCACTATGGAAGACAGTATGGAGTTTCCTCAAAAAGCTGGAAATGGAACTCCCATTTGACCCTGTGATCCCACTTCTAGGAATATATCCCAAGAATCCAGAAACACCAATCAGAAAGGATATATGCACCCATATGTTCATAGCAGCACAATTCACCATAGCTAAGATCTGGAAACAGCCTAAGTGCCCATCAGTAGATGAATGGATTAGAAAACAGTGGTACATCTACACGATGGAATACTATGCTGCTGTAAAAAAGAAGGAGTTCTTACCATTTGCAACAGCATGGATGGAACTGGAGAGCATTATGCTAAGTGAAATAAGCCAGTCAATGACGGAAAAATACCACATGATCTCACTCATTCATGGATAATAAAGACCATTACAAACTTTTGAACAATAATAGATACAGAGGCAGAGCTGCCTCAAACTGATTGTCAAACTGCAGAAGGGTTGGGGGGCAGAAGGGAGGGGAGTAAGAGATCAACCGAAGGACTTGTATGCATGCATATAAGCATAAATAATGGACATCAGACACTGGGGGGTAAGGGAAGGCAGGGGATTGTCAAGGGCGGGGGGGGGGGAGGACACATATGTAATACCGTTTGTAATACTTATTATAATATATTTTTTTAAAAGAATAAAAAAAAAAGAAAAAAAAAAGAAAACGAGAAAATAAAAAACAGAGACATAGAGGAAAATGACTTTTCAGAGCCCATCATCCAGAATGCTGTGGAGGGAGGTAGAGAGATGGGGAGCTGGTGGCAGCTATGGCTTGGGCTTCTGAGCCCCCTTCAATCCCCCACCAGTCCCCACCTCCCCTCCCATGTGAACAGCCTGGTCACTCTTGGTGTTGACTGCCTGGTTCCCTGGGGACAGGGTGTGTGTGTAAGGAAATTCCCATTTAGCCTGCAAAGGATCCCAAGGCAGGCCCAGAGCTGGTGTGATCCTGTTCAGGCTGGGTTTGTCCCTTGAATACATCTTTTACTGAGGGGTCAAGAAGTCCTGCTCTGGCCTTATTTGTACTTTTTAATGCCTATTTATACTAAGAAAGATAATATTCAAGTAGAAAAATGGCCAATTCTTCTTCTAAAGGTCTCTAGATGTCAGATTATTATACAGATGGAGGGAAATGCAGACCTTCCTTCTGGGACAAATGAATGAATGAGTGGACCAAGACAAAGCCATTTTTCCTGACCTTGAGGATGACATATAACCCCGTGGGCTCTGCAGATGGTCCTCTCAAGTAGAGCTTAAAACCCCAGGGAAAAATCCCCTAAACAGCTCCAGGGACATGTTACAGGCTCTAGGATAGCTTTACTTTTTATAAAATATTACTTCTCACGTTCAACACGTCCAGATCAGAGTTCTTAATGTCAACTCCCAGACCTGCTTTATCTCTCTTCTCCATCTAACTAAATGGTCTCACCATCTGCCTGTTGCTTAAGCCAAAACCCTAGTGCTCATCCTTGACTCCTTTCTCCCCTCCTGACTCACATCCAGTCTCCCGTGAAGACTTGTTGAGACTGCCACTAAAATATTTCCCAAATGAGTATGGTGTTCTCTCTCTCTCTCTCTCTCTCTCTCTCTCTCTCTCTCTCTCTCTCTCCCCACGACTTCCACCCTGGTCAAAGCCACCATTATTTCTTGTCTGGAGTTCTGCTTTTTGGCCCTGGACTATCTTTCTAAATGTAAACTGACCACATAACCCTCCTGGTAAAAACTTTCCAAGGGCTGTCCTTCAGATTTGTAATAAAATCCAGACCCACTTCCCTGGCCTGTAACCCCAGTCCCTGCCACCTCTCGTCACACAGTACGTTCCAGCCACCGTGACCCTTTTTCCTGTCTCCCAGGTTTGTTCCTAATATAGAGACTTGCATTAGCTCCCTTTGCCACATTTCACATCCCCAAATCTTATTAGCGAGTTTCTTTTGTCAGATTTAAGTTTAAACACCATGTCTTTGAAACCAATTCAACCCCATTCACCTTATCACATCTCCCATTATATTTTCAATACAATATGTACAGGGTGGTCTAAAAGTCTTCGTGCACTTTCATACATCGGTGGAAGTGACCAGTGATGAGTTTATCTGTCCTATTCCTTCTTAACTTAGAAGCAGACAAGGATTTGAGTTAATTTCCTTTCTTATCAGATGTACTATGGAGCCCTTTCAGCCATTCCGGGGCAAGGAAAATACTAGATGCTCATGAACACCCGTCCTGTATGAAATGCCTTCCTGGACCTCATGCTTCTAAACCAGGCGATCACCCTCCCAGTGTTTTTTCCGTTCTGGCTCTGTCATCTTGCGTTTTGCACTATTTTGGCCTGTGGACCTCTGAGAGGCTGGGGGACAAGGAGAAGTCCCTGGTTCAGATAACCGTCTTGGGGCCACTGTCCCCGGCCACTCTGCAGCGAGCCTAACGAGGGCAAAATCCTAGGGGGGCAAGAAGCTTTCTCCAAAGTCACCCACTTTTAGTTTTTTTTGTAAAACCCGATTTCCTAATCATGTTCTCAGTTCCCTAGACTGTGATCAGTAATGTTGTGATCAGTAAATGTTGAGTGAAGGCTTGGCCCGAGGGGAAATTGATAGGTCAAATCTATGTGAGAGGGAAGGAAAAGCATCAAGGTTATGCCATGAGCACAGTTTCCATTAAAGGAGCAAGACTAGTACACGTAAGAGAGGCTGTAGGCTGCCTGGAACTCATGGGACAAGAGAGCAAAACAAAGAGCCAGGCAGTTCAGTGGTGGGTTTGGTTCCCTCCGATGGTAAGAGCGAAGCGGACCAACATGTGGACAAAAGGTAAGCTGCAGCTGCTGGCAGGTGCTCCCACCCCGGGGCCCCACAGGAACCCCGCCGCAAGCCGCAGCCCTGGAAGGAAAAGCAAGTGGGTGAATGAAGCACATGGTCCTCAAAGCATCTGAGCGGAAGGTCAGGGGAGATGGTGAAGGGAGCTCTGTGTGCCACAAAAATGAAGAATAATTATGAGGGAGGAATCGCGAGTGAAGCATAACAGGGTTATGTAACATTAGGAGTTGACAGAGCCTGCAGGTTGGCGGACCTCCCACTCCTGCTTTTAATCAGATCAGGAGCGTAAATGATACATCCAGAGCTTCAAGCACGTTGTCTCATTGTCATCACTGCTGAAACAAAACAAGCGTCAAAAGAGGGACATGCTCCCCTCCTGGTGCCCTGGGAAGAGGTCCGGGAGAGACCATCCCGGCAGGCTCTTGCTTGGTCAGGGTGGGGCCTGCTCAGAGTAGGAGCAGTGCTGAGCAGATGCCGTAACCTTCTTATTATTAGTCAACAAACGCAGGTAAATTCACTTTGTTGGTTTACGTTGTTAATAAAGTGTCCTATCAACTACTGCAGTTAAAGGAGTTAAATTTGTGAAGAACTTAGAACAGTGCTGGGCACTTTTAGCTATTGTTTTAATTGTTATCATTATTGAAGCTATGGGGTTTCCGCTACTGAATTCTGCTAGCCGTCTGAACAAACACTTCTCAGGGTTACTTGAGGGCAATCAGGGCAGTGCAGATCGGTTCAGCTTGCTTGCTTGATGGGTTTAACAGGCATGGAGGAGGAAAGGTGGACCAAGCATGTCAAACTCACATAACGAGGCATGCGCCTACTGGCCTTGAGTTTGACATGCTTGGTGGCCACTGGTGCACACTATTCCTTTAAAATAAATCTTTATTGTTGAGCTGTCCCCCCTTCTTTCCCTCCTTGCCCCCCTCTATCTGGCTGCTGCCCCACACCATTATTGTCTGTGTCCATGGGCAATGCATATATGCATGTAAGTTCTGGCCTAATGTCTGACATTGGCACCTTCTCTAAATGAAATGCTCTCCAGTCTCCTATCTCCCTTTAGCGATGTCCGCAATATGCGTGCATGCCCTCGAAGGTGTGTGCAAGCTGCACACCTGTTGGTAAAGCAGGAACCTACTGGTTTGCAATGTGGAGTAACACTAATGGTGGGGGGGGGGCATATGATTCCGCTGGGATTTAAGAGACTTACTTGATTGATAAACCTTCGCTCCAGGCTGCATCCTGGACCAGGAGGGAGGAAAGGCCAAGGCCCCTCTGGGGACACAGAGCACACTGCCCATGCTCACCTCCTCAGGCACACCCACTGGTCTCCTAGGCGGGGGCCTGTAGACGTTCACAATGTCCAGGAGTAACTCCCCAGCACTGGACTACTGGCCAGAGGGGTGTCAGCCAGGGTCTCTAAGGGTGAGACCCTTTCAGTTAGGTTGCTGCCCCTGAGCCACGTAGCTTTTAAGGACTGACCTGCTCACTCTCTCACTCACCGCTCATTGCCAGTATCCTCACGCCTTTGCCATTTGCCCCAATCTGCTCAGAGACTCTTAGTCTGCCTCTGGGCTTCCCGCCTCTGTTTGATGGTTCTTTCTCCTGCTTGTAGAATCACCTCCACACTCAGATGAACCCGAGCCAGGCCTCCCTTCATTGTCTTAGCTCCCTATCCTGACTGCCATGCACAGCCTGGGAAAAGGTCGCCCACTGTTCGGGAAAATGCCCATCCCGAGTTGTCCTCCATGGGCCACCCTGACACCAGCTTGCACAGGGCCCCTGGGGGCGTTCTGGGAGTCAAGGCCTAAGGCCTGGGTCTTGGCTAGCCCTCTTTAATGCCAATGGTATCAATCTGTTTTCTATTGGAAGCAGAGTGCCAGTTGTGTGTCAAACAGGCTGCTGTTGGAAAGGGCAGGCTCTCCCTTGGGACTCTGGGCAAATGCCAGCGTGTCCTTTGGATCAATCCAACCTTTGATGAAGGCTGAGAGGGAAATAGTCAGGCCGTGATCACTGTTAAAAACAACCCTTTCTCTTCCCTCAGCAGGCCCACCCCATTTTCCAGAATGGTGTTGATATATTGCTCTGAAATAAACATTCAACCACCTTGACCAAGTTCTTTGGTGGGGAAAAATAATATCACATGTCTTTGCATGAACTAACCATATAAATCCTTTATGAAAAATGTGGAGTGAATTCCTGGGCCAGGGTGTTCTTAAAGTGAACACGAAGATTTGAACCTCTTGATTTGCATGATTTTGTGGAGTTTTCTGAGTCAAGTGAATAGGGAACCATTTTCAGAGGTTCTGGCTGCTTTCAGGAAGAGAGCACAAAGTCTTATTCTTGTTTCCCAAACAGGTACTTTGTATAGTATACCTAAATAGGAAGCAGCCTTCTAAAAATATAACTTGATGTTATCAGACCTGTTATTTTTTATTTTAAAACATCTTAATTTTACTGGGGGCACTAAATTTATTTTCTGATGCTTTTATCTAGTATATTTTTCATTTTCTCCATACCCTTTCATATCTTCTCCTAATCTATCATGCTATATCATAACTCTGAGCCTTTGCTTATGTGGTTCCCACTGCCTGGAACACCAACTTCTCTTGCAGTGTCCCTCCACTCTTAGTAACCAAATTTCTACTCACTCTTCAAGACAACTCAGAGGTCACTTCCTCCAGGGAGCCCTCCCTGTCTTGACCTCCTCCCGAATCCCACCACTCTAACCTAAGGTTCATCCCCACTGACCTCATACACCCCATGCTTATATTTCTCTCCCTACCCACATTTCAATTAAAATTTCAGTTATGTCTTTCTTCCCTTTTAGACAGTAAGCTTTTGGGGAATAATGACTGCATTTTAGTCACGGTTGCATTCCTAACAGTGATCGGAAACCTGACACATAAGAAGCTTAAATTGGCATTGTTGACACCATACACTGATCTCTTTACTCTGCCCCCTTTAGATACCTTCCTTTCTTGAGAAGAAACTACGTGTCCTTGGCATACCTGCCATGAACTTTTCTTATCTTTAGTGTGGCTAACGTGTAGGGCAGCTCAACAAATTTAGTTTTGCAATCTACCAGTATATATCCTATTGTCTATATCAGGAGTTTTTTTTTAACTTTTTGGTCTCAGAAGCCCTCTATAATCTTAGAAATCATTGCGGACAACAAAGAGCCTATTTTTAATTGATTAAGTTATTACGTATGTGTTCTTATCCCCACATTACCCCCCCCCCCACTCATGACCTCACCCCCTGTTGTCTGTGTCCATTGGTTAGGCCTATATGCTAACATATAAGTCCTTTGGTTGATCTCTCCCCCTTACCCCAACCCTCCCCTACCTTCCCTCTGAGGTTTGACGGTCTGATTGATGCTTCTCTGTCTCTGGCTCTGTTTTTGTTCATCAGTTTATGTTGTTCATTATATTCCACAAATGAGTGAGATCATGTGGTGCTTATCTTTCTCTGACTGGCTTATTTCATTTAGCATAATGCTCTCCAGTTCCATCCATGCTGTTGCAAATGGTAAGAACTCCTTCTTTTTTACTGCCGAGTAGTATTCCATTGTGTAGATGTACCATAGTTTTTTAATCCACTCATCTGCTGATGGGCACTTAGGCTGTTTCCAAATCTTAGCTATGGTGAAAAAGAGCCTTTGTTGATGTGGATTACATCTATTGATAGTTACTAAATTATAAATTAAAACTATGAAATAAAAAATACTAAGTCACTTAAAATAACAATAACAAGCCCATTACATGCGAATACCAATATTTTTGAAACAAAAAAAACGTAGTGAGAGTGGCATTATTTGATATCAGGGTTTCCCATCCTTGGCACTACTGAAATCTTGGACCAGGTAATTCTTTGTTGGGGGCTGTCCTGTGTGCTGCAGGGTGTTTGCAGCATCTCTGAGCTCTACCCACAAGATGCTGGGAGCGCTCCCTCCTTCCAGTTATGACCAAAACGTTCCCTGACACCACCTTGGGTGGGTGAGGACAACATCACCTGACTGAGAACCATTGCTTTATTTTTCTACAAATCTTTTCAATGTCTTAATAGTAGACAGCTCAATTTTTATTTCTGCGTTTACATTCAGTCTGTTGCAATATGTTGTTTTGGTTGAGGTATATGATGAATTGCAGTCTTACACAGATATGTAGTTGGAAAAGGGACAAATATTTTAATGGCTTTAAAAAATAATTGTGCATAGTCTTCTGTGATACTACAGCAAAATAACAAAAAAGTGTTTCCTTAAAGTTAGTTGTTATGTGGAATCTGAAACCATATTAATGAACTTTTCCTATTCTGTGACATTTAAATACATTAATTTATCTTAAACTTTGAAGGGATCTTTTACCCATGTGAGATTTTTATAACATTATACGTTTATTTGGAAAATGTTGATGCAGGTCTTTTCAATGTTGAAACATTTCATTATGCAACATAAAAGACATTATATTTGTTGCTATTGATCTTATTAGAAAAAAAATTAAGTGCTGGGAAACTGTCAATGTCACAAAGGTAGATGCAAATTTTCCAAAATCAAATTTCCTCTTGGCCTTTTGGGCCAAATTTTGTTCTTGGCCCAAAAGTACTATTAATTGTTTTTGTTGAAGTGACTGGCTCACTCACTTTTGAAAAAATATCTGCCAGATACCAATGTTTCCATAGTCACAGGCTATCAATTTTTCTTTCAAGTAAAAAGCATGTGCCATGTAGACAGTGGCTGGTACAATCTGCGACTCACACGACCACACACGTGCTTGCCACGGCCACCACCTTATTTTGATATGCGTTTTCCCTTTTTGTCACAGAGAACATGTTTTGGGCAGTCTTTGCATTTATTAATTATTGTCCAGAAAAAAATGCCCTCTCAAATCAAACTTGATGCTTACAAAAGTTACTGAACTACATAACCCTACTAAGTCGTTTTAGAAAGTGATTCCAGAACAATGGAAAATTCTCAAGCTCTCAAGATCCTGCTGTTTATAGGGCAATTCTTAGATTTGTGGAAATAGATACTCTACTGAGCAAAGACTATGAATTATAAGGGGCTCTCTGGCAAAATGATCAGCAGGTGTGAGCTTCAAGTGATCCAGTTCTCATGTCTTACAGTGACAGGTTTGCATGATGAAAAGGAAACGAACATTCAGTTCATCAAACTAAGGCTGGTGCAGCCACAGCATGAAAAAGGCTGCAGTCATGCGGGACAAGTGGATGATTCTATAAAGCTAAAACCTAAAGACTTAAAACATGGAAAGTTCGTGAAGTATGAGGAAGTAATAAAACACAAAAGTACCCAGCCTGCTTGGCTCAGTGGTGAATGTCAGCCTATGAACCAGGAGGTCTCAGGTTGATTCCTGGGTCAGGGCACATGCCCAGGTTGAGGGCTTGATCCCCAGTGTGGGGCGTGCAGGAGGCAGACAATCAATAATTCTCTCTCATCATTGATGTTTCTATCTCCCTCTCCCTCTTTCCCTTCCTCTCTGAAATCAATAAAAAAATATTTTAAAAAACAAAACACGAAAGTGACCATAAGAATTAGAAATATATGTAAATCTCGGACCTGGGAAATGGACTATAACAGCCCTCTAGGGGAGAAGAGAAACGCCTTATATGTCCCACAGGACTGCACCTTTGCCTTATTTTTTCGTGGTCAGTGGAACATGAATAAGAGCCACATTGTTGATTGGAGACATGTCATTCTCACATCTGACATTTGCTTCTGGGAAACAATGTAGTATATCCTTGTCAGAACTGTCTGAAAAGCCGCTACTACACTTGTAGAGTCCAGAGCTGATATCTCAACTAATGACAAACCATTCTTTTCTGCAAAAGCTCTTGCTTCACCTGTAGGAACTGCCCTTAAATGATGCAATGGCCCACAAGTATAATAGCAATGTCACTATCTGCGTGATCTCTCAGTTCTTTCAGCCATCACTTTACAATTTCAAATGTGAGATGTTTAGCAATGTCATAAACCAGTAAGACACCTACAGCTCCAAGATAGTATGCTGACATTATAGCCCGGGATCGCTCTTGCCCTGTGTGTCCCATATCTGTGCCTTTGTTTTCCCATCAACCTGGATGCTTCTTGTTCCAAACTGCACTCTAGTGGCAATCTTGCTTTCGGGATTAAACTTATTTTGAGTAAATAGAGACCCGACACCCGATTCTCTGATAAGGACAACTTTGAAGAGGCAGTCAGTCATACTTGTCTCATTCGTGGCCGAGGAGTGAAGGGGAGCAGCAGTGGTATTGGTGAGACCAGGGGGTGTCACTGTAGGGGTACCTCAGTGCCGAGCTTCAACTCACAGCAAATATTTTAAATCTCAGGAGTTGAGATTTAATAAAATTACTGTTTACTGCTTCACTGAGGACATTCCTAAGTGAAAGTGGCTTCTTTTTCCTTCTGCAAGTTTGCAGGCACAGCAGGCCGCCCACCCTCAGTGTCAACACAGTGGCAAAGGCAAATAACATCTTAGTTTTATTATGAAAACTAGAGGCCTGGTGCACAAAAATTTGTGCACTCGGGGCAGGGGGGGGGGGGGGAGAGGAATCCCTCAGCCCGGCCTGTGCCCTCTCGCAGTCTGGGACCCCTCAGGGGATGACCATCTGCTGGCTGAGGCTTGCTCCCTGGGGGATTGGGCCTAAGCTGGCAATCAGACATCCCTCTGGCAGCCCGGCAGCCCTCAGGGGATGTCCACTTGCCAGCAGGGAGCAGACCTAAGTTGCAGTCGGACATCCTTAGCGCTGCTGAGGAGGCAGGAGGGGCTCCCACCACCACCTCTGTACTGGCAGCCATCAGCCTGGCTTGTGGCTGAGCAGAGCTCCCCCATGTGGGAGTGCGCTGATCACCAGAGGGCAACTCCTGCATTGAGCGTCTGCCCCCTGGTGGTCAGTGTGTGTCATAGTGACCAGTCATTCCCAGTCTTTCTGCTGTTAGGGTCAGTTTGCATATTATCCTTTTACTATATAGGATAGAGGCCTGGTGCACGGGTGGGGGCTGGCTGGTTTGCCCTGAAGGGTGTCCAGGATCAGAGTGGGGGTCCCACTGGGGTGCCTGGCCAGCCTAGGTGAGGGGCTGATGGCTGTTTGCAGCTGGTCACACTCCCTTCAGGGTGGGGGTCCCCACTGGGGTGCCTGGCCAGCCTGGATGAGGGGCTGATGGCCGTTTTCAGGCTGGCCAGCGACTGAAGCTCCCAGCCTTTCCTTTTTTTCTTTTTTTTTTAACACTTGGATTGCGGGAAACGAGTTAAGTCGGCTCGCGTGAATTGCGCGTACTCCGCGGGAGCCGTCTTAACTCGGTTCATATAGATTTGCGGTGGAGTGCGGGAAACGTGTAAACTCGGGCCGATTGTAACTGCGTATTACCAAATATTTGTTTGTTTGCCGTTCACAAAGATACCTACCTGTGTATGCGAACCGTTTCATACCCATTGGGGTAATAGGTATCATAAAAATCCCTTGTAAGTAGAGAACACTTTATGGCGCTGGTCGAGTACAATACCGTTAGGGTACCAATGTATTGTTTTCTCATTTTATAACCGATATCCCTGGATATCTCACCATGCAAAGAGAATAGTTATTGAGAAATACTTCTTGTGTCCGGACGTCTTTAGTTTTGAGTTTTGTGAATATTATTACGTGTTTAAATATTTAAATATATTGTGATAAAGACATTCATATAGAATTTTTTAACCAAATAAAATAAAATCGTTCCGCAAAGTGTTCGCATAATAATTATTTTTTTATATCAGATATCTATCGGAGTACCGCTATTTTCAGTTAGTATTATTTTTATTTGCTTTAACCTAGAATGTCGCAGCATTCAGACTATAGTGATGATGAGTTTGGTGCAGACAAGTTGTCCAATTATTCTTGTGATAGCGATCTTGAAAATGCGAGTACAAGTGATGAAGATTCTAGTGATGATGAAGTAATGGTGCGTCCCAGGACATTGAGGCGACGAAGAATTTCGAGCTCCAGCTCTGACTCAGAGTCAGATATAGAAGGCGGGAGAGAAGAATGGTCGCATGTTGATAATCCACCGGTCTTAGAAGATTTTTTAGGGCATCAAGGATTAAACACAGATGCTGTTATAAATAATATAGAAGATGCCGTGAAATTATTTATCGGAGATGATTTTTTTGAATTTCTTGTAGAGGAGTCAAACAGGTATTATAATCAAAATAGGAATAATTTCAAACTTTCAAAAAAAAGCCTAAAGTGGAAAGATATAACCCCTCAAGAGATGAAGAAGTTTTTAGGGTTAATTGTTCTCATGGGACAGGTGCGCAAAGATAGAAGAGATGACTATTGGACCACGGAGCCATGGACGGAGACGCCATATTTTGGTAAAACGATGACGAGAGACAGGTTCCGACAGATATGGAAAGCTTGGCACGTCAATAATAACGCGGATATCGTAAATGAATCAGATAGACTTTGCAAAGTGAGACCAGTACTAGATTATTTTGTGCCTAAATTTATAAATATTTACAAACCTCATCAGCAATTATCACTAGATGAAGGGATCGTACCTTGGAGGGGAAGATTATTCTTTAGGGTATATAATGCTGGCAAGATCGTTAAATATGGAATATTGGTTCGTTTGTTGTGCGAAAGTGATACAGGATATATCTGTAACATGGAAATTTATTGCGGCGAAGGAAAGCGATTATTGGAAACGATACAAACAGTAGTGTCTCCATACACGGATTCGTGGTACCATATATATATGGACAATTATTATAATAGCGTCGCAAATTGTGAAGCACTTATGAAAAACAAATTCAGAATATGTGGAACAATCCGGAAAAATCGAGGTATACCTAAAGATTTTCAAACAATTTCTTTGAAAAAAGGTGAAACAAAATTTATAAGGAAAAATGATATATTGTTACAAGTGTGGCAATCAAAAAAGCCTGTATACCTGATTTCTTCGATTCATTCTGCGGAGATGGAAGAAAGCCAGAATATTGACAGAACATCAAAAAAGAAAATTGTCAAACCGAATGCACTCATTGACTACAATAAACATATGAAAGGTGTTGACCGGGCCGACCAATACCTTTCATATTATTCGATATTGCGGAGGACGGTCAAATGGACAAAAAGGTTGGCAATGTATATGATAAATTGCGCATTATTTAATTCTTATGCAGTTTACAAATCAGTGAGGCAAAGAAAAATGGGTTTTAAAATGTTTTTGAAACAAACAGCTATCCACTGGTTGACGGATGATATTCCAGAGGACATGGACATTGTTCCAGACCTTCAACCAGTACCGTCTACTTCTGGACTGCGGGCTAAACCACCTACATCTGATCCACAATGCAGGCTATCGATGGACATGAGAAAGCATACGTTACAGGCAATTGTCGGAAGTGGAAAAAAGAAAAACATTTTGAGAAGGTGTCGCGTATGTTCCGTTCATAAATTGCGCAGTGAGACACGCTACATGTGCAAATTTTGCAATATACCTCTACATAAAGGGGCGTGTTTTGAAAAATATCATACGCTAAAAAACTATTAATTTCTATTTGTTTTGATTTATTATGAAAATTTTATTTTAAACTTTAAAAATATGTGTATATTTTTAGGTAATAAGTATTTTTTGGGTTTTTCGTATTTAGTTTATATATATCGAATTATTTATGTACTGAATAGATAAAAAAATGTCTGTGATTGAATAAATTTTCATTTTTTACACAAGAAACCGAAAATTTCATTTCAATCGAACCCATACTTCAAAAGATATAGGCATTTTAAACTAACTCTGATTTTGCGCGGGAAACCTAAATAATTGCCCACGCCATCTTATATTTTGGTGGGAAATTCACCCGACACCGTAGTGTTAATTCTGGGATTTATTTACCTTCTATAATTGAAACTCTG
This sequence comes from Myotis lucifugus, assembly GCF_000147115.1. Taxonomy (NCBI): domain Eukaryota; kingdom Metazoa; phylum Chordata; class Mammalia; order Chiroptera; family Vespertilionidae; genus Myotis; species Myotis lucifugus. The sequence continues at coordinate 2,240,855 of NW_005871215.1, read as the reverse complement.
TTGCTGTCACTGGCGCTCCCAGCTCTGAGGCCGAAGCTGACTGAAAGCAGGTATCTGGGGTTTGTTTGGCTTCTATAATTGAAACTTTGTTGCCATCCTGCTTGCACCAGCTCTGAGGCCGCAGCTGGCTGAAAGCAGGTATCTGGGATTTGTTTAGCTTCTATAATTGAAACTTTGTTGCTTTTGGAGCTGCTACTTTCGGAGCTCAGAGCGGGGCTGCGGTAGGCAAGGAACCTTGGCTTCCTCCATCACTGAAGCAAGCAAACCTCCTGCTCACTTCAGCTGCGTGGCTGCCGGCCGCCATCTTTGTTGGCAGGTAATTTGCATATCTTGCTGATTAGCCAATGGGAAGTGTAGCAGAGGTATGGTTAATTACCCTTTTTGTCTTTTATTAGATAGGACGAGAGGCCCGGTGCACAAAAATTTGTGCACTCGGGGGGAGGGGGTTCCTCAGCCCGGCCTGTGCCCTCTCCCAGTCTGGGACACCTCGGGGGATGACCATCTGCTGGCTGAGGCCTGCTCCCCAGCGGATTGGGCCTAAGCTGGCAATCAGACATCCCTCTGGCAGCCCGGCAGCCCTCGGGGGATGTCCACTTGCCAGCGGGGAGCAGACCTAAGCTGCAGTCGGACATCCCTAGCGCTACTGAGGAGGCAGGAGAGGCTCCCACAACCACCTCTGTACTGGCAGCCATCAACCTGGCTTATGGCTGAGCAGAGGTCCCCCATGTGAGAGCTCACTGACCACCAGAGGGCAGCTCCTGCATTGAGCGTCTGCCCCCTGGTGGTCAGTGTGTGTTATAGTGACCAGTCATTCCCAGTCTTTCTGCTGTTAGGGTCAGTTTGCATATTACCCTTTTACTATATAGGATAGAGGCCTGGTGCACGGGTGGGGGCTGGCTGGTTTGCCCTGAAGGGTGTCCCGGATCAGGGTGGGAGTACCGCTTGGGTGCCTGGCCAGCCTGGATGAGGGGCTGAGGGCTGTTTTCAGGCTGCCTGCACCCCCTTCAGGGTGGGGGTCCCCACTGGGGTGCCTGGCCAGCCTGTATGAGGGGCTGAGGGCTGTTTTCAGGCTGCCCGCACCCCCTTCAGGGTGGGGGTCCCCACTGGGGTGCCTGGACAGCCTGGATGAGGGGCTGAGGGCTGTTTTCAGGCTGCCCGCACCCCCTTCAGGGGGGGTGGTCCTCACGGGGGTTCCTGGCCAGCCTGGATGAGGGGCTGAGGGCTGTTTTCAGGCAGGCCAAGCCTGCAACTGAAGCTCCCAGTCTCTCCTTTTTTTCTTTTTTTTTATCCTGGGATTTATTTACCTTCTGTAATTGAAACTTTGTTGCGGCTCCAGCTCCGAGAACGGCCTGCTGAAAGCAAGTATCTGGGGTTTGTTTAGCTTCTATAATTGCAACATTGTTGCATCCGGAGCTCAGAGCTGGGCTGCGGCAGGAGGGGAACCTTGGCTTCCTCCTTTGCCAGGGCAACCAAGCCTCATGTTCGCTTCAGCTGCGTAGCTTCCGGCTGCCATCTTGGTTGGCAGTTAATTTGCCTATCACCCTGATTAGCCAATGGGAAGCGTAGCGGAGGTATGGTTAATTACCATGTTCGTCTATTATTAGATAGGATAGTTTTGCTCTTGTTGACCCTGGCAGGGCTTTGGGGCCCCAGGGATGACCAAACTTATAAATCACAGCCCTGGTCACTTTAGTGAAAAAGTTTACTATTGTTGGCATATTTATTGTTGGTTTATAAGTTTGTTTTTGCCCAGCCAACATCCAGGAGGCTTGCCCAGCCAATATCCCAAGTTGCTTGCTTAGCTTCCACTGGGTGGCGGGCCTGGTGCCAGGTCCTGAAGGGTGGCAGTTTGCACATGCCGGCTGAGTATTAGAATCAGCAGGTGAGAGGACTTGTTGGAAATACAGACTCCTGGGCCAGCCCTTGCAAAACTTAATGTTGGGGATCATGAAGGGAAGAGGAGAGTTAAAACCACAGTCCTGGTCACTTTGGCAAAGTGCTGGCTTCCCTAGAGGATGCTGTAGAAATACCTAAAACACCAGCGTTGTTTTACTTTCATCACATAAACGGTTGGATGAGCGTTGGTCCTGAGAGAACAGGAGCTGTTTATGTGATGAGCTCACGAATTGCCAAGGAAATCATCATGGATTCAAGGTGTCCGGTTGGAAAGGCCCTTGGTGATGGTCTAACCTAGCCCCTTCAGTGTACAGATGAGCACGTGTAGTCCCAGAGAGGGGAAGTAACCTGCCCAGAGTCTCACAGGCAGTAGTGGCAGAACCAGATCAAGAACCCAGGTCTTTTGATTCCCAGTCCAGTGCTCTTTCTACCACACCCCACTGTTAAGTGTCTGACACAGGTCCACCTGCAAAAAGATCCTTGGTGTACTTGGGGTGAACAAGAGTTTACTATTGTTGGCATATTTATTGTTGGTTTATAAGTTTGTTTTTGCCCAGCCAACATCCAGGAGGCTACCTATTTTCTCAAGTTGCTTGGCTTACAATGATTTTAATTGTGCTTAGTTATGCCTTTGTGCTCTAAAAGTTAGGCCTCCAATAGAATTGGTTAACTAAGAGAACCATATGGATTTTCCGATTCAGTTAGGCCACACATTATGCTCAGCCCTCTGTGGGAGAAGAGAAACTTAGGATTACTTAAGAACTCCACGTTTCCACCGCACCTTGGCTCACTTCAAAGAAACCTCTGGCTAGAGCATTTTCCAGGGGAACTGCCTTAACTGGTTGTCTTGATGTTGCTGATTTCCTTAATTGTCTCTTGGCTCTATTGTGCCTCAGGGCATTTCAGAAGAAGCTTGTGGATATTTTTTCTGTCTGGCAGTTGGGGAGGAGAGAAGATAGATGTGGCTTCTCTATATACATAAGCTGCAGAACACCAAGTCAAAATTATTAATGACAGCTAAGATGGAAACATCGTTCCAGTGACCTGCCATGTTTTTAAAGAAGAAATTGCCAGGCCTGCTTGGTTTTTGGACAGCTGAGTTGAGAATATGGGGAACCTTGCTGTTGGTTTCATTCAAACACCATGAAGAGAGAACATACTGGCAACATGCAAGAACAAAGGGCATTTTAGAAGAATCTGAAATGGAGCTTGAAAATTATTCCTAGCCATGCTTTTCTTGCATTTTCCCCACTGGCTTGATCCAAGAGCTAATATCCTGAGAGGTCTCTTCTGAAGCTGCCCTGGGGTTGGGGTTTCTCCTGTCCAGGACCAGAGGCTGGGCCAGGTGGCCTCTTCTGGTGGCTCCCAGGACTCTGATACTTCTACCAGCCCACATGAGGACTGTCACATAAAGGTCCGCTCCATGGCCTGGAAGCAGCTTGTTACTCAAACACCCCTGTTACCGTCTCCCCTCCCATGGTGTCCCGGATGTCCCAGGCTGAGAACTTAATGTTGGGGATCATGAAGGGCAGAGGGGAGTTAAAACCACAGCCCTGGTCACTTTGGCAAAGTGCTGGCTTCCCTAGAGGATGCTGTAGAAATACCTAAAGACCTGAGAAGCAAGCATTTCTGGGGGAAAGCATGCGTGGGGGTCGGGGGGCGGGTGTTAATCAGAGAATTGCTCAGCAAACCCCATATATCAATAAGCAGAACAGCAGTTTAGCTGGCATTTTGAAAAAAAACAAAGAACACATACCGCCTGTTCAGAGTTTAGAGCCTCATGGGGAGAGAAGTAAAAACTCCTGGATGGGACCATATTTTAATGACCAAAGATCATCTCCAGGATTTCTCTTCCCAAGTTGCTTGCTTAGCTTCCACTGGGTAGCGGGCCTGGTGCCAGGTCCTGAAGGGTGGCAGTTTGCACATGCCAGCTGAGTATTAGAATCAGCAGGTGAGAGGACTTGTTGGAAATACAGACTCCTTGGCCAGCCCTTGCAAAGCTTGAGTAATTTAAAGGCCACTGCTGCTGAGGCCATGAAGAGGGAGGACATGGTTTCTGACCTCAAAGACCTTTCCTTCTACTGGAAAATTCCAGAGGCTGCACTCTACATGCCAATGTGACCTTGAAGTGGGGTTGGGCGGTGATGTGTCTGGGTTAAGAACTGGGGAGCACAGAATCAGGGGACATCAGTTGAAGATGAACTCCCTTCTCTGAGCTCAACCTCCCACAGTCAGGACTGGTCCACGAGCTGAGACCTGAGCTCCAGGGGCTGCTGGGGCTCAGCCACTCTGTTCATTCCACGCACACAGCTCATATCAAGTCCCCTACAATTTGGGTCCTGCTATGCCAAGTACCCTTGTATTGTTGTTCACATAAGTCCATTTCTCAGGCCCAATACCCAAGTCTGGGCTCTCGCACCTGCCCCACTCCATCCATGAAATGTGATCCCAGCCTCAGGAGGAGCATTGTCTTGAGTGCTCGACGCGTGTTGGCTCATGTGTTTTTCAGAAAATATATGATAGGCTCTTCCAGGTATTAAGAAGCAGTGATAGACTCCGGCCAGCTCAGGTAAAGGGATGGATATACAAGGAGTCAACTATCTAGCTCTTAGCTTCACAGAGTATTGGACCAGCATGGGAGCTCAAAAGGGCCCCAGGTGCCAAACACCAACTCTTAACCATGAGCTTGGCCTCTGCTTCTAGCACTTGCCATCTCTTTCATCTCGTCTGGCTCAATGCCCCTCCAGTGCGTCTTGCCGTTTCTTTGCTCTCCTGTCAGTATCTCTAAATTTCTTTTAATTTCTTAAGAAGAAGGGCACTATTGGGCTCTCAGGGCTGGATCCCCAGCAAGGCCACCTCATGAGGTGCTATTTGGTCTCAAGGTGGCCACTATTGGCTCAGGCACTAATTCCAGGCACAAACATTTGTAGCCAGGATGGCGGTGTCACAGGGTACAAAGCACGGTGACCAGTGTGTAAGGAATGGTTGGTGGCTGCTTTCTTCAGAGGGAACAGAGGTTTTAAGAAAAGATTGCACAGTGAGAGAACTGGGACCTAGGGCCAAGGCCACACTGTGGTCAATTGCCAGTGTGCAGACTCTGTCTGAATCTCTTCCTAATAGTGTCCACCAAATCTGGAGATGTAGCCATACACACCTCTCTGTTTGTGTGTGGAAAAGCCCTGGGTTACTAGAGTCCCCACACATGCCCACCAAAGGCTCTTAATAGACTCCGAAAAGTAGGAGCTGGAAAGGATGGTCAGAGTTCTCACATGCAGTCCCTACCCCATGCCACACTGCCTCCAGCTGAGGGTGGTCAGTGTTTGCTGGGCCCACCTGCCTGCATCAAGCCCTCTCCACCAACTTAAGCTCCTGATTCAGTGTTGGGTGCACTAATTGAGGCTTCTCCCACTTGTCTTTTAAGGCCTTGATGGGGATGGTAGGAGGCAGCAGGAACCAGAGAAAGGCACGGCTGTCACTGCACGCTCCCTTCAAAGTCAGAATTACTCATTTCAGAGGGGAATATTTAAAGTTTGATGGGAAATGAATCATTGATCTTAATGAAAGCCCACATTGTGTGAAAGCACTTTAGAGCAGGAGAGGTGGGGGTTTGAAGGGAGCTGGAAAGGAAGAGAACCCTACCACAGAGGAAGTCATTCATGGCTTAGCATTTGAGGAAAGAGGAGGAGTGTGTTTGACCTTTCTCAAGTGGAAAACTAAGTTTCAAGGGAATTAATGGCTCCCAGTCCTTCACCAGAACATTGGGATTAACCACCTCATCCTTTGTGGCTGGCAGGGTGGAAATGGAGGATGGAGGTGGCGGAAGGTACCTCCAAGCCTGGGGGTAGGTACATAACGTAGAACACAAGGACTCCCAGATATGACAGAGGGAGTGCGTGAGCTGATTGAGAGGAGGGGTTCTACCCTTCTTCTTCTGTCCTTTCCATCCTTCCCTTTGCCCTTGCCACCCTGAACAAAAATTGCCATTCACATAGCAGTGTGGAGGCTTTCATACATGCCTGGTGAGGGCTGTTTGGTTGGACCTTCAGTGCTACAATCCCACTTTGCAATCAGGGCCTTTCTCCTAACCATGTCTGAGCTATCACCCCAATTTACAGAGAGGAGGTCATGACGTCACCTGCTCTCTGGGCTTTGTAGTACTAAGGGCATATCTGGCCGATGGCCTTAACCTCCAGCCCCCTCCCCCCTTTCTGGTAGTGGAGGGTCCGGGGAGGGATGGTGGAGCCGAGCCTGCTAAACTAAATTTGGCTAGGTCCTCCTGACCCCCTTAACCACTCTCCGACAAACAGCCAGATAAGAAGAAGGTCAGCACCCTAACTGGTTTGGCTCAGTGGATAGAGCATCGGCCTGGGGACTGAAGAGTCCCAGGTTTGATTCCAGTCAAGGGCATGTACCTTGGTTGCAGGCATGTGCAGGAGGCAGCTGATTGATGTTTTTCTCTCATCGATGTTTCTAACTCTCTATCCCTCTCCCTTCCTCTCTGCAAAAAATTCAATAAAATATATATTTTTTTAAAAAAGAAGGGCAGCCTGAATGAATCTCCCTTTTGCAGATATGAGAACCAGAATCTCCAAGGGATTAGGGTCAGGTCTGTGCCCTTCCTCCCACTCCACCGGCACACAGGAGATGTGACAGGGCTGCAGAATATAGTGAAAAGACCACAAACCTTGGACCATAAAGTTTTAAATTCAGTAGTCTCTTGCTAGCCATATGACGTAAGGGAAGTTCACAACTTCTCTGAGCCTGTTCCCTCATCTGTAAAATGAGGATAATAAGTTTCACCTCACAGAGAATGTGTGAGGATGAAGCAAGAAAAGGTACATAAGCTGCATAGTCTAGCTCCTGGCCGTGAACTAGGTGCTCAGGAAATGTTGCTTTCCTCTGTCCTTTGAACTACATTTCCCAATGACCACGTCAAAGCGTGCTAGGGCTGCCCTGCCGCTACCACCCTCTCGGAGGAGACTGGGGTTATCTCATCTATGAGGCCAGGAGAGAGGAGCTGGAAGCCTGCCCTTGACTGCCCTGCCTTTAGCTTCACCATCATCTCTGACCCAAGCTACAATTTCTGCCGGGATGACTAACTACTGTCTAACTTAGGGGACAGAGCCATTACATGAAGTGTTCTTGACATTTTTCTGGATCATGGGCCTCTCTGAGAATCTAACCAAAGCTATGGATCCCCATCCCAAGAAAAAAATAATTAACAGCCACACATCCATCCATGATAATGCTATAGAATTTCAGGGGACTCCCAGAATCTCTGGAGCCCCATGCAAAACTTCCCTACCCGATGGAAAATCATGACGTGCAAGCATACATTCAACATCATGAATGATTCATTGTCTAACCCAATTGTTCCCCCATTCACAGGTTGTTTGTTTTTTCTCATGAAATGGCTAGGATGACCTTCTGAATCTATCCAAAGGGGTAGGAATAAAAACTCAAGAAATGTGAGTGATAAATAAGGTGACCCCTCCAGAGAAGAGTTATAGGGTTGAGATGGCTTGGCCTAGAGGAGAGATAGCAGTGAAAGTCAGATGTAAAAGGCTGAAACACAGATAGTGGCCCGTTGAATAAGTATTGAGCAAGGAGGGAAAATATATATATAAAAGAATATTATCAGGCAGAAAGAATTGAAACCCTTTACCAGGTTAAGTAGGTGAACAACAGACAGAAGCTGTGGGCTCTCTTAAAGGCTTAAAAAAGTGGAACAGACTTGTATTTTCTTGGTGTGGCTCAGCTCCTAGAGGTGTAAAGTGAGGGAACGGGACTTTCTGACCACACCTGCCATGGAAACACTAAAGCCAGAGAAATAGAGTCCAGATGGGATTGTGCCACCACCCATTTTAGGAACAAAGGAATCCTCTCTAAGCTTTTATTTTGCAGAGGAGGTTTCTCATGAACAGGAGATGCCATTAGGTCTTAGCTCTACCAGTATTTGAGTGCACTCTTCAAGGGCAGGCTGGGGTCCTGGAGCTGTGGGAGAGAAATGACAGGCCTACTAGTACCTGGCTCTGATAGAACCCCTGGCCCAGGTCCCCAGGGGGCTCCCGACTCAGCCTAAAGCTCTGACTTTTCATCTCCTGTTTTGGGAGAATGTCTTGATTTTGCTAAGCACACACCTTTTGACTCTTTATAGCCACCTTCACCTTGAGTTTATCTTTGTTGCATCAAAAATTGTTCTCAAAAAGTAATTTCAAAATAACACATAGTAGAATTGGAGAATATAGAACACTGTTACAGGAAAGATTAACACAGAAAACCACTACAGAAAAGAAAGCAACAATCACCTGCAATTCTACTACCTAGATTTAAGCACTGTTACTCTTTGGTTAGATCATTCCAGTGGCCTTTTTTTTTCTTCTTCTCCAAATTCAGCAGCATTTTATTTTTTAAATTTTATTTATTTTCTTTATTGATTAAGGTATTGCATATGTGTCCTTATCCACCCATTTCCTCCCCCCAACCCCCCGCTCATGCCCTCCCATCTGTGTCCATTGGTTATGCTTATATGCATGCATACAAGTCCTTTGGTTGATCTCTACCCTTCCCCCCGACCCTCCCCTGCCTTCCCTCTGAGTTTTGATGGTCTGATCGATGCTTCTCTGTCTCTGGATCTGTTTTTGTTCATCAGTTTATGTTGTTCATTATATTCCACAAATGAGCAACGGACTTAAGTAGATACTTTTCGAAAGAGGACATTCAGAGAGCCAAGAGACATATGAAAACGTGCTCAAAGTCACTAATCATCCGAGGGATGCAATACAAAACGACAATGAGGTGCCATCTCACACCTCAGAATGGCTATCATCAACAAATCAACAAACGACATGTACTGGAGAAGATGTGGAGAAAAAGGAACCCTCGTGCATTGCTGGTGGGAATGCAGACTGGTGCAGCCACTGTGGAGAACAGTATGGAGTTTCCTCAGAAAACTAAAAATGGAACTTCCATTTGACCCTGTGATCCCACTACTAGGAATACATCCCAAGAAACTAGAAACACCAATCAGCAGCATTTAATAACATATTCCTCAATTTACTGGGGCTTGGGGGTCTGTGCCCACTTTTACTGTTGAAAAAATAGTGATCTGCTAATAAAATTATCCAACTGCTTTCATGTGGTTATCTCGTCTATTTAGCCAGGAGAGAGGTATGTCAGTCCAATATAGGCAGGGAGGATAAGAAAGCTGGGGTAATGGGTACAAAGTCACATAGCAACCGATGGAGCCCCAAGGCTCCTAACTCTTAACAAAGGTAGGTGCTAAAGAAAAGTTTCACTGAGATGAGATCAGACACATGTGCCAGCCTGCTAGGGCCATGGACGACAGGTACCTCCATGATCTGTCCAGACGGTGCCTGTGTGACAAAAAATCGGAACAGTAACCAATCCCAAGAGAGAGTTTATAATTTGCTTCTCTAGCCAATCAGGTGTTTGTACAAAACTTCCTCTGGTCCACACCATCTCTGTCCCATTCCCCTTCAGTTCAGACAATCTTCTTGACTTTTTTAATGAAATCAGATTCTCCCCTTTTAGGCAAATAGTAAACTCAGTGTCTGCTTTAGATCGCTTTGCTGGTCTTTATGGACTTTCCCTTGCTGTGGGCCTCACTCTCCTTATCCCTGTGGTCAGTAGATACTCCCATTCCAGGTTGTGACCTGAACCCCTCTTTATGTGTGGCCATCATAGGAGGTTTTCCCAAGCCTCCCGGCAGAAAGTCAAGGCCTGGTTTATTTGCCAACTTGCTCAGAGGGTCTCCACTCTAACATGATTGGCCTCATTTGGTTGGTACTTATCCACTTGCTTTTCTAGTTGGGAATTTTTCTTTTCTTAAATTGTGTGGGCATAACAATTTATTTTTAGTAAGGTGGCCTGAGAGCTGATGGCAGGAGCAACTGTTCCAACTTTCATATTTCAGTCAGATAACTTTATTCCCTAAACTGTGCTGGGGCCCATTATTTTGAAAGTCAGAGCCTGGTTTGACTAGCAATATAAGAACTTCTGGGTAGAGTTACCAAACATTCACAATTTGGAGTAAACAGCTCTGGACTTAGGCTCTCAGCTGTCCTTCATTGCTTCCTCTTTGTTGGAATAGATGAGCCCCGTACCCTATCCTGCCTCCCCTCCTTTCCCCATGGCTGGGAAAAGCTTTTCTCTACCCATTAGGCATGATTTCAAGCCAACATCGATGGAGCTCCAATTTCCTGGACCTGGTGTTGTGGGGTAGGGCAGGGATAGAGGGGCGACTGCATGGGCTTCCCAGCCTGACACAGGTCTCATGCCTTTCACAGCACTCATTACATATCAAATCAGGTGTGCTCTCCGGAAAGCCTTCTTTGACCGCAAACGTAGTCATTGTGTTTTCTCTTGCATAACTAGGATCAGGGCCTCAAACCCTACCTGCAAATGTATGCAAACAATATGCAAAAGTTTGTGACAAAAATTGGTAAAGACCTTTGGTAGGTGAAGTGCAGCCAGCACCTATAATCTGACGGTAGACTGGGCTGGGGACTCAGATGAAAGGCCAAGCTGAGGAGAGGAGGGAGAGACTTGGTTGGTGTCTATGACAGAGATGGAAGACCTCAGGGTCTCCCTTCCCCCCTCCCTCCAGCTTGGGAGTGGCCAGTGAAGGGGCTGAGAGTTAGGGGCTCCATTTCTCTTTCTCACTACAAGGCATCTTCAGAGCTGGGGTAGGATGGAATCGATTGGCCTCCCCTCAGGCTGTTCTAGGTGCCACATTTGTTAAGAGTTTGAGGGGGCCAAGCCCTCTGACCTCCCAATGCCATTACATTACATCAAACTATACTACTTTATAGTTAACTTCAAATTAACACATTTTATTGTCCCTCTGGGAGGTTAAGCTTTGTGTATTTTACTTTTCTTTGAGCCTCTCTGACAATCATAGAACCATTTAAAGCTTCAGGCTTAAAATTTGAAGGTGCTTTAGTGAACGTCTAATCCAACTCCTTTGTTTTACACACAAGGGGACTAAGACTCTAGTGCAGCGGTTCTCAACCTGTGGGTCGCGACCCCTTTGGCGGTCGAACGAACCTTTCACAGGGGTCGCCTAAGACCATCCTGCATATCAGATATTTACATTAAGATTCATAACAGTAGCAACATTACAGTTATGAAGTAGCAACGAAAATAATTTTATGGTTGGGTCACAACATGAGGAACTGTATTTAAAGGGCCAGAAAGTTGAGAACCACTGCTCTGGTGTGTAAAGTGGCTTATCTCACTTCACAGTCCTAGCTAGACTCAAGGTGCCATGCAGCTCTCCAGGTGGCATTGCCGCTCTCAAGCATGCTGTTGGTGATCTGGGTGCCATTTGAGATGTCCTGGAAACCAAAAAGATTTGCTTTCTTTTAAAGGGTCAGGAGTTACTCTATGAATACACACACATCTCTGTCGTTCTTAGGGATCTATGTGGCTTACGGACATCACCAGCCTCTAATTGTGCTTTACAAAAGACCAAGCAGTTGGTGGGGCTGCATTGTCTGCTCTCAGACTTGTCAGTACTTATTGGCTGTCTAAAACTACCTTGGTTTTTCTGATCACTCTAGTCTTTATTTGCAGGCAATGATTCAATTAGGGGTTATGGTGAGGAAGAGAAAGAAGGAAATAACAGAATGGAGTACAGGAATAGTAATAATAATAATAATAATAATAATAATAATAATAAACAATTATTGAGCACTACCTATATTCCTGAGATTATGCTTGGTGCTTTACCCAGTATTATCCCTATTTTACAAATTGAGGAAATTGAGGTTTAGAGAGGTTAAGTAATTTACACAAAATCTCATATCTAGTAAGAGGACCCAGGACTCAGATTTGGGGGCTTACTGATTTCAGAGCCCAAGCTTGTCACCACCATGCTCATGGAGCAATGGTGTAGGGAGAAGCCAGCTTTCCAGGAGCCTTCTAAATGGCCACAGCAAAGAATGATTCTTTGATTCTTTTATCTCCTGCTTTGCTCTTTGGATGACTGGCCTTGCTGGGATTTTTTGCACCACAGTGGAAGTGGGGGCAGGAAAGGGAGGAGGGAAATACCCTGCATTAGACTTCTTTAGAACTTCCTTCTTTCTGCCCACTTTTTCCTGAGGCTGACAGACTGGCATTTTTCCAGCATGTGTGGCCTTGAGGATGTTGGGCATCTCAACTTTTGTGCTAGAAAAGGCACTTTTTTTTTGGCTCAGATAAAATTTCATTTAGCTGTTTGCTTATCCAGCCAACAAGCATTTAGAAAACACCTTCTCTGTCAGTTCTTGAGCCAATAAGTTAGCAAGGTCCCTGACCCAACAAACCTCGCTAAGATTCAGAGATCCATAAGCTAATTCCAACAAAGCTTTCTGTAGATTGGCTGGGGAAACTTTTACAACCCATTATCTTTCCCACTTAAAAGTGATTGCTTTGCCAGCAAGGACCTCTGCAATGAAGAAATGGGGAAAAGGTGAAAAGTTGGACTGTTTAACACTCGGGCTAAAGTTTTTGGGAAGGATATGGAAGCTAAAGACTAACAAAAGGTTTTGGCATTATTTGCAAATATCCCTTCTCTCTGCTATTTCATTTCCTCGGGCACAAATGAGGCTTATGATATAAGGGCTATTTAAGAATCCATCCATCCCAGCGTCCTCAGCTCAGCCTCAGAACTAACTGCCAATTGCCACTTGCCTACCCCAACGGAATTAACGGAAACTTCCAACAGCCCTGCCCTGACCTCATTGGGCAGAACCTCTTTTTTCCGAGATCACCTCCTTCCTGTCTTGGAGCAAGAAGTCCTCTCTTGTGCAGTCTGAGTTTCAGACAGAGAAGGGAGTTAAGGCCTTTCACTTATTCTCATCAGGAGTCCTACTATGTGCTACGATATGAATGCCTATGTAGAGCTGCTGGCAGGGTCAGAGAGAAGCCAAGAAGAGGGTATGCAAAGAAATTAAAATCCTTGGGGAGGGTCAACAGTCCCCTGACTGTAACCAACATCAAAAAGTACTGCTACTTTTTGGCTGAACTAGTAGAAGCCAGTTAAGTCACAGGAATGTATTTGTTAGGCCTGACTAGTACAAATGGAAAAGACATGGAAAACATGAATCACTGCCCAAGTTCCACTCTTACTTGGTGTTTAACATAAATAGACCCACTACCTATTATTGCTTTATCACAGAATATATGGGGCTGAGGGAACCTCCATTAGCAACACTCAAGACCTTCCTTATAGTGAGTGGCATGCATAAGGGCAAGGGGATCTTTGCAAGCAAAATTAACAACCTTTGAGAGAAACCTTTGAGGGCAAGTTATTTTTGTTCAGGGACAAAAAGCAAACATTAGTGGTGAAAGGAATGCAAACCACATCTTGCCTATTTAAAGCAATAAAGGTAGGGAACAAAATCATACAGACAAAGGGGTTCTTTTGTTTCCCCAGCCATGAATCCTGGTTAAAAAGTACACATAAACCATCAAGATAGTCAATAGCATTTCCTCAACTTTGTAATGTGTTTCTTATTCTTTAGTGTACTTCTTTAAGGAAAACAATCCTAAAAATAAATCAGTGTCACACTTTCTTCAACTTGCCATCTCAGTTGATATGTTTATATTATGTTTATATTCTGTTGAGAAAACCTCAAGAGATTTTCTGTTTTTTTTTATATCTGTTTTCTCTTTAGTGGTAGTCAATTCTACCCAGACATGAAGGGGGAGAATAAATGTAATTTTTCCAAGCAAGTTCTCATTCATGTATTCAATATGTAATAAGACCTGTCATGCACTGGGCTCTCTGATAGTTGGGGATAAGAAAATAGACAGCTTGCCCCTAAGGGAAAAAGACACATATACTTCAGTATGTGTATTTGGGTTGAAAATGATTTGTGAAGAGAGAGGTAACATGTTTGGGGTTCAGGAAGAGAAGCGGCTATTTCTCCTGTGATCAGCTGGAGGTCCCTGAGCACTTGAAGAGGAGGAAAGAGTGCACGTGAGCACCAGAGGTAGATTTAAACCAGGTCACTGGTAGCCTTGGATAAAAAGCAAAGGATTTGTGACTTTATTTTGAAGGCATAGGGAAAAATCAGTTTTTGAGCAGCGGAATAGCATGATTATCTGACTATAAATAGACTCTGAATTTTGGAATTTCAGTTTGGAGACTGAACTTAAAAGATAATTGTATGGGTGAATTTAAGGATCACTTGAGCCTGTTCAAAAGAAAAAGTAATCTTGGCTTGCCCTCCTGCTAATGTTGTATTTGCTGCTTCCTCATCTCTATTTATTGTGGAGAACTATGCACACAGGAAAGTTGAATTGTTTCATAATTCACCTCTGTGGCTGATATAGCCTTATGCACTTAAAAAATCTCGAGGAAGCTTCTAATAAAATACCAAGAGAGAAATTTCATGTGACTGAAAGGGAGAAACTGACCACCCAGTCTGCAGATGTTTTTTCCTAAAAGGAAGAGCCCCAAAGCAGAACACAGTCACATGCTGTAGCGACCAGGAGGGATGACTACAACTGCCCCTGGGGAGGGTAGGAGGCTGCAGTGCAGCAAGCGCTGGTGATCTCAGTTCAAGTCTGGATGTTGCCCCTAATTTGCTGTGTGATCTTGAACAAGTCCCTTTTCCTCTCTGGCCTTGAGTCTCCTTATCTGTCACCTGAAAGTTTAGACTGCATAGAGTCTAACGTTCCTCTGAGCTCAGACATTCTGTGGGTTTATGGGCCTGCACAAGGCTGCTGGGAGCTCTGGCATGGCAGTTCTGATGATCCCCAAGTTCCTCTTCTCTCTCATTGGTGCTGACAGAGGCAACTTGATAGGATGCACTTTTGTTCAGACCCGAAGCCAGGTCCTGCAACCTGGGTTCCAGTTCTGACGTTGCTGTTGGTTAGCAGTGTGAGCTTGGGCAAGTTACTTAACCTCTATGAGCCTCTGTTGCCTTTTTTGAAAAATAGATAAATTAATATGTCAATGCCCTCCAGTCAAAGACTCTTCTTTTGGCCAAGGGAGACAGAGTCGAGCTGCAGAATGTTCATCTTTGACACCCAGATGTTGCCTGGCCCTTGCTGAATTTTGCTGATCAGGATCAGGAGGGTGTTCAGAGAATGTAGTGTGTAGTTGGACTAAGGGTCAGTGTTTGTCAGGTTTTTTTGTTGTGAGATGAATTGTTGGCCCCTGTGACTTAATGGTTGCACAGTAGCATCAAAGACCCTGGGGAGAATATATCAACCAATTGCAACACAGGAAATCATTAAAAATGAAAGGATGATTAGTTCTTGTAACAGGCCTCAAAGCCAAGGGGCTCAGATTATAAAACTCAATGAAAACATGTCCTAGACTCCAAATGGCTTTCTCTTTGCCTAGTCACACATTCCCCACTCATCCTGTAGTATTGACATAAGGATAGCAAGACGTGCTTGCTCTAATATAAAATTTTCCTTGGTTACCTAAGGAGAAATTCAGGGCTATGTGATTATTCATGTTTAGCCAAGTCTGGCTAATGAAGGGTAAACTGATCTCCTGGATTTCTAAAGCAGAAGTAGCTAGCATTTGTGATATCTGTTAGGGCCAGAGACAAGTCTGGATTACCTTTCTCAGGGCATTAATCCCTACTGTAGGAACCATATGGGGCTTCCCAAGTATGCATGGAGTGCTCTATGCTTGCATCTTGTGGAGGTTTCTGAGTATACTTTTCAAGGAAACTTGATCCAGTGAAGGGATGGTAATACATAGGGTAAATCAGTGTGCTGGCAGGTGGGTGTAAGCCTGATGTCCACATAACAACTAATCCTCTAGTGGGGTGCTTGAGCACAAGAGGAGTGAACCAATGTGTTGTCCTTTGAGATGGGCAGATTCTATGAGTAGAGTCAAATAGTTCCTGCAGAGCAAGAGCATACTAACTCTTGTAGCTAGAGGAGTCCCAATATTAGTTACCATTCCCAATGGGCTAGGTTTTGCTGATATGGTTGTAATAACCTCAGCAGAAACATCTTGTTAAAGTGAGGTCAAGGTTCAATTTTTAAAGACTCAAATTTGGAATCATGTCAGGGAAACTTAAGAACCAGAGGGACCTGCAGAAGGAAATCTACCTTCTTAAATATTAAAGAAGGGTTATTTTGTCAATAATCAGTTAAATTGTAGCTACTAGCTAAGACTGAAGGAAAACACAAGAGGTTTTTTTTTTTTTCTTAAGTGGTAGAAGACTGTAGGGAGTCAAAAGAGGAGTGAGGTAAGGGAGCTTATAGTGAGAAAAGAGACCCGCCAATAACAAGCAGCAGATGACATGCACATGAAGTGGAATCTTGAGGCCCTGGGCACATCCCCAACCAAACATTGTCATGACTCTTTTTGTTGACTATAACTTCATATATATATTTATATATATAAAAGCCTAAGTGACCAGCTGACCGGATGGTAGCTATGATGCGTACTGACCAGGGGGCAGACGCTCAACGCCAGAGTAGAAACCACAGGCATGGAAACATGGAACAGACTGATGAATCGCAGAGGGAAATGGGGAGGGGGGAGGGCTGGAAGAGATTAACCAAAGATCTTATATGTATACTAGAGGCCTGGTCGGTGCACTGGTGAGGTCCCTCAGCCTGGCCTGTGCCCTCTCGAAATCCAGGACCCCTGGACCCTCGGGGGATGTCGGAGAGCTGGTTTCAGCCCAATCCCCTCAGGCCAGGCCAAGGGTCCCCACCGGGGACCCTTGTGCAAAACTTAGGAAGCTTGAATCATGAGAACTTTAACCATGGCCTTAATCAAAGCAAAATATTGTACTGACATTCTTTGGTTTTGGTAAAATAAAATTTAGAGATTCTGAATCAAGCCCAAGACTCTCTATCTTGGAGTTAAAACCTTTTCTTATTATCTCAGACATGGAGTTAAAAAAAAAACCCACCATCTTTTTGTGTTCACAAACAGAAACACAATTGAATAATTTCCTTTTCAGGCATTTTTGAGAGTTTATCTTGAGTCTAGATATTCCTAGAATGTGTACCCAACTATTGAATGATGTTTTTGATCAGTTGCCTTTACAATTTTCTAAGAGATGGGAAAATAGATGGATAAAAGCAAAAATAATTAGAGGGAGCTGGCTTCCAATAGGTATGAAATTATCACTATAAGGTTAACATTCCTTCTGTAAAGTGAGGTTAAAAAAAAAGGTTAGTTATAGAAAAATAGATTTTGACATATGTACTGGAAAGATACTGTTTTAGACAATAGTTTGGGTTTTTGACAGTTTTATCAAGCTGTATGATAAAAAGCCAGCACTTACTAATCCCCCGAGCATGGAAACAAAGGAGAATGTAATGTATCTTTTACATTAAAAGAAATGATCTCTCTTTTAGTTAAGACCAGCTTTTTGTGAGAATTTCTTCACTCTTTGAACAGTACCTCTGAAATTTAACAATCTAGTTCACGTCAAAATTCCCCCAAGTGGCCATTGCAATTCCAAATTGTCTCTTAAATTGTGTTAGAGAAACAAGGAGATGAGTTAACACGATAACAGCAGATGTTTGGCCCAGAGAGTATGGTTTTAGATTTAGAAGATCCCAAGGGAACAAGAATAGTGTATAAGTTGTGTCTCTGGAGCACGGTCAAAAGTCAAAGGCTGATTACCACCAGTTTGACTGGCTAAAAGCCCTCCAGAGTCCAGGCAGACAGAACTTTAACAAAGCAGTTCCTTGGGACAACACAAACACAAGGCTGGGGAAGAAGCTGTTATGAGGTTTTGAAATGGTGACCTGGGTTAAAGTTTGTCCCAAAGGATGCTGATCTGAAATCTGAATTCCTTCTCCCCAGAGACCAGCTCAAGGATGGACTTCTTGGGCCTGTGTGTATGCTGTTCCTGTCAACTTTTCTATCTGAAGACCGTGCTTAAGACATTAGACAGATATAAGAGCAGTTATTAGAAGGCTAGACAACCATTACTTGGGAGCAATCCATATCTAAGCAGATAACCATGAAGTCCATTAGCACATCATTCCTAGGAAAACAGAATAAGTGCAAAGCCAAAGGGCCATAAAGAAATATTGCAAAATTCATCCGGAGCTTACCTCCTAGCAATGGGCTACAGGGTGTCCCAAACAGGTAATGATTCAAAAGGTTTCATATTGGAGGTGAGGGTCTCTTGGTTCAAGGAAGAGAGGGGTTCTTCTGACTCTCAGTGGAACATTTCTGCCACTATCCTCCAGGTAAAAACCAAAAATAACATTCCCGTAGTCGAACAAAGTTGGGCTTGTGAATTTATTGCAAGAAGGGAGAACACACACCAGTAACGAGAGTGTTAGAAAGCACTTAAAGGATTTGAGCTTGTTTAGGAAGGCAAGGATTTCCTCTGTGTTCAATATCATCAGTAAGCAAGTATAAGTCTATGATTGTGCAACTTAATCACTCTGATTTAGAAGGCGGGAAGAATGGAATTGGGCTCAAGTTGTGGTTAGTAAAGAAGCAACAGTCACTTGCATTAGTTAGGATAGGGAGATGCTTGATATTTTTGTGATTTGCACAGTGGTCTTATTTTTTTAAAAAAATATATTTTATTGATTTTTTACAGAGAGGAAGGGAGAGAGATAGTTAGAAACATTGATCAGCTGCCTCCTGCACATCCCCCACTGGGGATGTGCCCGCAACCCAGGTACATGCCCTTGACCGGAATCGAACCCGGGACCCTTCAGTCCGCAGGCCGACGCTCTATCCACTGAGCCAAACCGGTTTCGGCTAGTGGTCTTATTTTTATCTGATTATGAAATGGTCTTGTTTTTTGTCTCCTTTGTGGCCACAGAGCGGCTGTGTCTGATGTTGGTGTTCTGTGAGATTATGTCCAACAGAATGCCATGACCTACTGCCCAAGCCAGTTTTGAGCATTGGGGCCCAGTTTTGAGCATTATGCCAGTTTCTGAATGTCAGGGGCTGCTCTTCTCTTCCTTATATTTACCAATTCTTCTGTACTGCTGAGGGGCTCAAAATAGAGAATAGTTACGCAAGCATTTGTAAAAGTACACGGCAAAATGGAAATGAAGTGAATAATTCTTATATTGATGTTTTTCTTATCTGAAACCTATTTGCATCCAGAAACCTTGGCCATTGTGAAAACAGCCAAGAAATTGGAAGCAAGCAGGCAACACTTCTGAGCACCTGAAATAAAAGTCCCCAAATGCCCCACACTTTACAAGAACTCATTTTTACCCAAGTTCCATCTACTCCCTTTTGCACACATTTCTAATACATTTTGTTATCATGCTCACAGAAGATTAAAATGCAGGGGAGGCGGTGAAAGGACGCAGAAGCAGGAGCAGGAAGAGCAGCAATGCGTCCCGAGACACAGATGGACCTTGAAGACTTTGGGTTAAATGAAACACTGTGGTTCTGATAACAAGGACCACTGAGTGTTTGATCCAATTTCTAAACATATTCAGAATAGGCAAGTCCAGAGAGACAGAAGATTAGTGGTTGCCAGGGGCTGAGGGGTGGGAGGTGAATGGGGAGTGACATTGGGTATGGGATTTCTTTTAAAGGAGTGATGAAAATGTTTAGCGTTAGATAGTGGTGATGGTTGCACAACTTTGTGAATATAATAAAAACCACCTTAAAAGGGGTAAATTTTAGGATATGTGAACTATATGTTAATAAAAAATGTTAAAAGAAAACCTGACAGCAAGAGAGGCTTCAGGTGTTGAGGAGGGCTTTGCGCCAACCTGTGGGTTTTTGCCAGTGCAGCCCACGCACACGCACGGCATCCCTCCTGCCACCTGCTGCCCTAGGTGCCGAGGGGCACAGACCACTAAGACATGGTCCCTGCACTCTGGAGGTTTTACCTCAACACAGCAATGGGCATTCAAACTAATGACCCCCATGTGAGTCACCATGAAAAGGTCACTTTATTTTCCAAGTGCTTAGTTTAAGAAGGCAGAGGAGTGAGTGGGTCATAGTAATACATTTGTAAAAAAAAAAAAATTCTATCAAAATTGCAACTTTTTAAAGAAATATTAAAACCTCTGGTGTCAAATTTTAGTTAGCTAGAAAGATAACGTTTGTGGGATGGCTCCTTTCAAGAGAAGCCAGAGAATGAGATGCTGCAGTCTCCGTGGAAAGGCAAACGTCCCATAGACCTCAGTAGCCCCAGGGAGAGGCTGATAAGAGGATTTCAAATCCTCCATCTCCTGGGTATCTGGGATCTCATGGTGAGGGCACCAGTTGAACTAACTGGTTATTTCTGCAAAACACTCAAAGTGCCTTTTGCTCAGAGGGCTAAGAACAGCATTAAGCCTGCAGTAGAAGGAAAGGGGATGCATGGGAGACGGTTTGTGTTTGGGAGCAGCTCAGGGAAGGCCTGACTCAATCTGCCCCATTTCACCGGGCTCTTTGCCATTTTGTTTTCCTCAGTGAGTGGGAGATTGTGTGTGCCTCACCTCCATGGTATGGCTGGGACACCACTGCTGGGATGGATGTGTCCACGTGTTTTCTAGGTGGAGCTATGGGGCAGGTGTGAAGTGAGCACCCACCTAGAATGCGGTCTCAGCATGCAGGAACGGCACGGTTGTGAATCACTGCCTCTGGTGGACAGCTGTGCCAAGGCTGGCTTAAAAGGAGAGGAGAACCAAAGCCCTTTTCAGCGGAACATCAACCTGGTGATTTGGGATAAGCTCCTTCGGTGGAGATCACCTTTTCCATACTCAAGGGACCCTAAGTTCCGACTTGCCACAAGGTTTGGGACACAGGGCCCGCTATAAAAATAAACAGTTTTTTAAAGACATGAGTTCAAACCTGCTACTGAAAAAGATATAAAGGGAAGGCCTCGGCTTTTGTTTAGGGGCTTTCCATTGAGGCCATATTTGGTGAAGTCCAGGGTTTGAAAATGAAGGGATGGTGACCCATGTCTTGAGCTCTGGGAGACTAGAACTAAGCCGAGTTGGGGTTGGGGAGGGAAGGAATGGTTTCTTCATGGAGAAGCAAGTGGTAGTGATGAAGGTACTGGGGAGTATTTAAATGCTTGCACTATTAGAGATGGGATAGAGAGCCAAATCCTCAACTCAGGGCCCCACCTGGGCTTCCACTTTCTGCTGTGCTTTTGGAAGGAATGAGAAAGACAAAGGAGTGAAGAATTTATTCAAAAGAGTCTGAGAATAGTGACTCACCCATGCCCCCTGCCCTCTTCTATCCTTTACCTGTGAACCCCTAGACCAGTGAAGCAGGGGGTCCCTCGGGGGTGAGGACGACGGAGTCCCAACGCGCTAGGGCGTCTGCATGCACGACTCCGGGGACCAGGTTCAGTGATGCAGATCCGTTTTATTGTGGAACTACAGGAGTATATATAGCATGAGGGGACCAATCAGAGGGAGACACGTTGCTATAGGCGACCAATGGCTGAAAGGCTGGGGTATTGTGCACGTGGCTCTAGGAGTTAGTTCAGGCGGGCGTTGCTACTTCCTGGTGTGCTGAGGAAGCATGTCATGGTGGAGTGTGCTCACACCATTGCATCAGCCGCAGCGCTGAGACATACTTCCCGAGCTCTACTACATCTCCCCCTTCCTTTTTAATTAGCGCCAAAGCAAAGGGGTAGTCACTACTCAGAAGGAGATAGAACGGTGGCCTTATAGACGGGTAAAAGGAGTAGCAGAGGCACGTGCCACTGGAAACTGGGTACTGTCTACACCAACTGGCATGAGAACGCCAGGGTGAGGTATCACAGTCCACAGTCCTTATCTGTGTGCACCTGTGCTATTAGCTGTGATGATAGCACACATTAATAATGTTCCTGCTGACGGGTTCCCCTCTGGTGCCATGCGCGTGGCTTGGTCTTGTAGAGCCTTGATGTCACCCCAGGTGATGGGGTGAGCTTGTCGGTGTCTAGGTCGTCTCCGCCGTCGGGGCTGGTTCTCTTCTATGGTCAGGTCCTCCATTTCCTCCACGGGGGGTGATGGTGGCGATCTACGGCTCATTGCTGGTGGTGTAGGGTTTGACGTCACGAGCAGGGATCCACGCGGGACTTTTGTCGCCTTCTGGAAAAATACAAGCAAACCCTCTCCCCTGGGTTAAGAGCGGGTCGGGGCCTTTCCAGGCTCCAGTGAGTGGGTCTCTCCACCGGACCAAAGGAAGAGGTGTTGGTATGTCCCGGAGTCCTCCCCAATGTTTATACATAGGGGTTAATCCATGCTCATCAAAATGAAAATAATTGAGGGTAGTTAAGGCTTGGGTTAGCAGTGTATGAGGATTTCTCCCTATCACTCCCCCTTTTTCTTTAATCAGTTGGGCCTTGAGTTCCCTGTGTATTCTTTCAATAATTGCCTGTCCCTGGGGGTTATAGGGGATGCCCATGATATGCTTGATGTCGTGTGATTTTAAGAAGTCTTGAAATAAAGTGCTGGTGTAGCATGGTCCATTGTCAGTTTTTACCTCCCACGGGAATCCAAGGATGAGAAAGGCAGCCTTGAAGGTGGCAATGCTATGTTTGGCTTTTCCCCCCGTTTGGGCCTGGGCGAATGTAGCTCCTGAGCAAGTATCTATGACTGTGTGGACATATTTCGATTTGCCAAATGCTGGGACATGCGTGACATCCGCTTGCCATATGGCATTGGGCTGTAGTCCTCGGGGATTGGCCCCTCTGGGTTGTAAAGGCCCGAGGGGTAGTAGAGGGCCGCAGGATCGGCAAGCACGTATGAGGTGCTTGCACTGAGCTAGGGGCAGATGGGGGAAGAGCTTATGGAGAGAGGAGGCTGACCTATGAAATTTGGTGTGTAGGAATCTGGCCTCTTTTATGGGTTGTAGGGTAAGAACTAGCTTGTCCGCTTCTGCGTTGCCTAGGGAAAGTGGGCCTGGTGGGCCAGTATGAGACCGTAAGTGTTGGATATACCAGGGCTGTTTACGGTTCTCTAGGATGTCCTTTAGGAGTTGGAGGCTCTGATCTAGCGGGGTATCTTTAACTCTTAAGGTGGAATACCCTATATTTTTTGCCATATGCACTGCGTAAGCACTATCTGAGAATAAATTGACTGGACTATTTTGACAGTAGAGAAGGGCGTATATTATAGCTCTGAGTTCTCCTACTTGTGCTGAGCCTTGATAAATATATCTAAGATAAGTGAGGTTGGTGGAAGTTTTAGGGGACTTTATTATTGCTGCACAGTAATGCTTCCCCGCGTCAGTGAAGGCGCAGGGTGCCCCAGGGATAGGTTTACTAGAGGGGCGTACCAGACCTAGTGTCTCTAACGGTACCTTTTGGAGGAGCCTATGATTGGGTAGGTGATTATCTACCTGCCCTGGGTAGTTTAGGAGAAGTAACTGTGTTTCTAGATCTGTAGTTAATAGATGAGAGATTTGTTCCTGCATATAAGGAAGTATGAGAGTGTCAGGTTCTTTTCCATATAGGGTAAGCGAAGCCTGCCTGAGCTTCCGTCCTATGAGGGCGTAGGCCGCTGTTGGAGTTATTTTAGCAAGCTGGTTGTAGACCAAGTGTACCCAATAAAGAGGACCCTCCTGAAATAGTACTCCTGTAGGAGTCTCAATGGTGGCCAGTACTATTGCTCGGATTGGCTGGGTCAAGTCTATTCTGTGTAGCTCTAGCTCCCTTAGAGCCTGGTTGACAGCTTTTAAGAACTCTTTGGCCTTGAGGGTTAGAGAGTGGGTACTAAGGGGGTCTGTCTCCCCCACACCACACCCCTGTAGGGTAACAGCTGGGGACCCTCAGGGGCCTGCAGGGAGGGTCAAGTGCAGCATTGTCCTTGCCTGTCTGCTGCCCACCCCCTGCCAGACCATTGGCCTGGACACATGGAGGAGTTGGTGCCCTTTGAGGGAGCCGTTGACAGTTGGAGGTGGAATGCGGGAGTTGGTGCCCTTTGCAGCAGCTGTTGACAGTTGGAGGTGGAATGCGGGAGTTGGTGCCCTTTGCAAATCCCACCGACAGTAACAAAACCATGGTGGTTTGGGAGCTGAGCCCAGGGTGGAGGGAGGGATGGAGACACGGCTTCCGGGCGACGGGGCCGGAATGTCAGAGAAGGGGGTAACGGTTTTTCCTCATGGACCTCAGCGGGTCGAATCCTTTTCAAGACTTTCTCCCAAGTGGAAGGGTCCCAAATGGGAGCCTTAATTAACCACAGATTGGACTGTAATAGATACTCTCAATGAGTTTGGAGTTCCTCTTCAGAGACCTTAACTCGCCTGCTCTGCAGTAAGGCGTGGAGAGCGCGTGCTTGTGGCGCTCTCACCGAAGGGGGAAAGTTTCCCATTTTACTGTAGAGGGTCGCTCACCTGTCCAGCCGTTCTGGGGGCCCCACGTTCGGGCGCCAGATGAAGCAGGGGGTCCCTCGGGGGTGAGGACGATGGAGTCCCAACGCGCTAGGGCGTCTGCATGCACGACTCCGGGGACCAGGTTCAGTGATGCAGATCCGTTTTATTGTGGAACTACAGGGGTATATATAGCATGAGGGGACCAATCAGAGGGAGACACGTTGCTATAGGCGACCAATCAGAGGGAAACATGTTGCTATAGGCGACCAATGGCTGAAAGGCTGGGGTACTGTGCACATGGCTCTAGGAGTTAGTTCAGGCGGGCGTTGCTACTTCCTGGTGTGCTGAGGAAGCATGCCATGGTGGAGTGTGCTCACACCATTGCATCAGCCGCAGCGCTGAGACATACTTCCCGAGCTCTACTACAGACCAGGCATGGGCAACCTTTTTGTGAGTGTGTGCCAAAACCAGCAAAATCTCTGACTCAAAATTCTTCTGTGTGCCAACCCTAATGTTTTAAGAACATGTTACGCCTACTTGATATCTCTTAAGGTGTACGTATGTGAAGAACATTGAAGAAATAATAAAATTCATTCGAGCAACAAAAACACAGTATATGATGATGAAAAATACATTTATTTTTTAACTAGAGGCCCGATGCACAAAAATTTGTGCACTTGGGTGGGGGGCGGGCAAGGTCCCTCAGCCCGGCCTGTGCCCTCTCGCAGTCTGGGACCCCTCGGGGGATGACCATCTGCTGGCTGAGGCCTGCTCTCGAGGGGATTGGGCCTAAGCTGGCAATCAGACATGCCTCTGGCAGCCCGGCAACCCTTGGGGGATGTCCACTTGCCAGCGGGGAGTAGACCTAAGCTGCAGTCAGACATCCTTAGTGCTGCTGAGGAGGCAGGAGAGGCTCCCACCACCACCTCTGTACTGGCAGCCATCAGCCTGGCTTGTGGCTGAGCAGAGCTCCCCCATGTGGGAGCTCACCGACCACCAGAGGGCAGCTCCTTCATTGAGCGTCTGCCCCCTGGTGGTCAGTGTGTGTCATAGTGACCAGTCATTCCCAGTCTTTCTGCTGTTAGGGTCAGTTTGCACATTACTCTTTTACTACATAGGATAGAGGCCTGGTGCACGGGTGGGGGCCAGCTGGTTTGCCCTGAATGGTATCCTGGATCAGGGTGGGGGTCCCACTTGGGTGCCTGGCCAGCCTGAGTGAGTGGCTGATGGCTGTTTACAGGCTGCCTGCACCCCCTTTAGGGTCAGGGTCCCCACTGGGGTGCCTGGCCAGCCTGGATGAGAGGCTGAGGGCTGTTTTCAGGCTGCCCTCACCCCTTTCGGGGGGGGGGGGGGTCCCCACTGGGGTGCCTGGCCAGCCCGGATGAGGGGCTGATGGCTGTTTACAGGCTGACTGCACCCCCTTTAGGGTCGGGGTTCCCACTGGGGTGCCTGGCCAGCCTGGATGAAGGGCTGAGGGCTGTTTTCAGTCTGCCTGCATCCCCTTTAGGGTGGGGGTCCCCACTGGGGTGCCTGGCCAGCCTGGATGAGGGGCTGATGGCTGTTTTCAGGCTGCCAGCACCCCCTTTAGGGTGGGGGTACCTACTGGGGTGCCTGGCCAGTCTGGATGAGGGGCTGAGGGCCTCTTTCAGGCTGGCCAAGCCTGCAACTGAAGCTCCCAGTCTCTCCTTTTTTTCTTTTTCTTTTTTTTATTCCGGGATTTATTTACCTTCTGTAATTGAAACTTTGTTGCGGCTCCAGCTCCGAGGCCGGCTGGCTGAAAGCAGGTATCTGGGGTTTGTTTAGCTTCTATAATTGCAACATTGTTGCTTAGAGTGCAGCTCAGAGCTGGGCCGTGGCAGGCGGGGAACCTTGGCTTCCTCCTTCACTGGAGCAAGCAAGCCTCATGTTCGCTTCAGCTGCGTGGCTGCTGGCCGCCATCTTGGTTGGCAGTTAATTTGCATATCGCCCTGATTAGCCAATGGGAAGCTTAGCGGAGGTATGGTTAATTACCATGTTTGTCTATTATTAGATAGGATGTATACATGTACACTGATAGTCCGACAGAAAACTATGACTCTGTTAGATATTACCAGTGGGATTTTTGCTGCTGCATCACTGATGACAGAGATTTTACATCAGGTTTATATTTCATGACCTTCAGAGATATGCACGAGCTACTACTTTCATCTGTCAGGCAACTCCTATTACGAGACTTAACAAAATTCATCACTGAAAACAAAGATTCACAAGCGTATGTGGACAGTAATGCTGTTGCAAAGTTTTTTAAACAGAAAAAATATTCTGGAATGGCATTCCAAGTCCTCAATAGTTTGTTTTCAACACTATTGAAATTGCTCTTCCCCTCTCTTGTCAATCCATGTCTATGGTCTTTAAGATAACTTGTTATGTAAAATTATTAAGATGCACCTACACTGAATTTATCTGAAAAACAAAAAAGTTGATATTAAGAAAAAAATTGTAAATGGGAGATTATAAGAGAGGGTTTCATGTGCTGGCAAAAGTTACTGGCATGCCATGTTTGGCACTTGTGCCAGGGGATGCCCACCCCTGCCCTAGACTCTAGGGCCTAGACATTTTAAGAACCCAAAGACCATTTTGGGTTGCCTTTAGTATTGATGACTTACTGTAAGTATATATCTGGAAAATATGACCCCAAAGCCTCAGGGTTTCATGAACACTGAATGTAGATTGGCTTCTAGGAGCTTGGAACAGGATTCTGGTTCTGCAGCAGCTCCAGAGGGCTGGCCATCTCTGCTCTGCAGCAGGACGAGACTCCTCAATCATACCACTTGGCTCTCTACTCCTTTGTCCCTGTCTCTACGGATTCTGCTGTTCTCTGCTAACATGTGGTTTCTGTTATTCATGGCTTCTTGTTACTTGTAGCTTCTCTCTCTGTGTCTTTTAGCTTCTGGTCAACACTGCCAGCTTCCTTTTATCTCACATTCAAACTTCTTGGGAGAATTTGATTAGACCATTGTC